>NC_092717.1:149450526-149759802 GCF_047496885.1 Scyliorhinus torazame | reverse complement strand
GTCACTATCGTCCCTGCTTCCACCACCTCATCCGGTAGCGAGTTCCAGGCACTCACTACCCTCTGTGTAAAAAACTTGCCTCGTACATCTACTCTAACCTTGCCCCTCGCACCTTAAACCTATGCCCCCTAGTAATTGACCCATCTACCCTGGGGAAAAGCCTCTGACTCTCCACTCTGTCTATGCCCCTCATAATTTTGTAGACCTCTATCAGGTCGCCCCTCAACCTCCGTCGTTCCAGTGAGGACAAACCGAGTTTATTCTTTTTTTTTTCTTGGCCACGTCCGCCTTCAGTCCCTTTAAGTGCGCGAACACTCGAGCCCTCTTCACCGGCCCATTCAAGCTCCTCACATTCCACACCCCGCCGACTAGCCATCTCCTTTTCTGGGCCAGTCCCGTGTCCACGCCTCCCTCACCCTCCAGTCCCCCAGAGGGGGGACCCCCGTCCCGACCACCTCTTCTGTGTCCCATTCCCTTTCGGCCAGTGCAGCAGCAACCCTTTCCCCCCCCTTCCCCCCCTCCCCTCCCCCCCGCTAGACCCCTGTCTAGCTTTTTTGCTCCCCCCATATCACTCCCGTAAGTCAGCTGACGCCTGCTGATCCCGGCTTCCCCCGCCGTCCCATTGACCTCCCCGCGTGGGAGTCTCCAATCCATATGCATTCCTTCGTTCCCCTTCCCGCCTTTCTTCCCGCGCTGCGGGAAAAAAACCCCGCGCTTTCCAAAGCCTGCTCCGCCCCCTCTGGCGCAGCTCCTGTCGCGGGCCTTGTCTCTCTCCCCCAGCCCATGTAACATTTCCTGTGCGTAATTGACCCCCTATATACAACAACATCAAACCCCAAAACATGCCCCCCACCCTCACAAACCCTCAGTTAGAGTCCAACTTTTCGGCTTGTACAAAGGTCCACGCCTCCTCAGGCGTTTCAAAGTAATAGTGTTGGCCCTTGTATGTGACCCACAGTCGCACTGGCTGCAGCATTCCGAATTTCACTTCTTTCCGGTACAATGCCGCTTTGGCCCGGTTGAAACCCGCTCTCCGCTTTGCAACCCTCACTGCTCCAGTCTGGGTATATTCGGATCTCTGCATTGTCCCACTTACTGCTCCGCTCCTTCTTGGCCCATCTCAGGACCCACTCTCTGTCCATGAACCGGTGGAACCTCACCACCATCGGCCCTTGGCGACTCATTTGCCTGGGACTTCTTCGCCAGCACCCGATGTGCCCCGTCCAACTCCAGCGGCCTCGAAGGGGCCTTCGTGCCCATCATCGCCTCGAGCATTGTGCTCACAGTATGCCCCGGCATCAGCCCCCTCCACTCCCTCAGGGAGACCCAGGATTCTCAGATTCTTTCTACTCGACCTGTTCTCCAGGTCTTCGAGTCTTCCCGCCCACCTCTTGTGTAGCGCCTCGTTCTGCTCCACTCTCACCGCCAGGCCCACGAGCTCATCCTCGTTCTGACTGACTCCTTTCTGTACCTCCTGGATTTTAGCTTCGTGGGCCTTCTGGGTGATCCCGAGTCTTCAATTGCCGAAAGCATAGGCGCCAACATCTCTTTGCGCATCTCCTCGCGCTGCTCCTTGAAGTAGCGCTTGATGAACTCCTGCAGCTCCTCCTTTGTCCCTGGCCACCGCCATTTTGTTTTCTTTCCCTTGCTTCTCCCGTTGCTCCAGTGCCGCTCCTTTGGCCGTTACACTTCTGGTCCGTTTCATAGAAGTTGGCAGTGTTTGCTTCACTAGTCTGCCCCAAAAAGTCTATGGAAACTCCTGAAAAAGGTCTGAGAGTCGGTTCCAGACGGGAGCTGCCCGAATGCGCGACCTACTCCTCCATGGCTGCCACCAGAAGCCTCGTCCCCGCCTCTTCAATGGCCCTGGTAGAACCTTTCACAGTTGTTCCCTCTGCTGCTAGAATTCAGCTTGATAGAGTCAAGCTAGGTTGCAGCTTTAAGCTTGCCCTTCCCCCACCTGCATGCTGGAAGAGGCCTCTGTCTATTGCTGCAGCTCAAGCCAAATCCTTCACTGTTTCGGCCGGTCTGGCAGCCAAAAGACACAACATTCCTGGGGACACCGTCAGGGGAATGCTGCAGTCTTCTTCCCACACCGGGAAATGTCAAACAAATGCCGTGGGGGCCCTGTAAAAGAGCCCAAAAGTCCGTTCCAAGCGGGAGCTGCCGAATATGCGACCTAGCTCTGCATAGCCGCACCCGGAAGTCCACAAACCGAGTTTATTCAACCGCTCCTCATACCTAATGCCCTCCATACCAGGCAACATTCTGGTAAATCTGTTCTAAATCTGCACCCTCTCTAAAGCCTCCACATCCTTCTGGTAGTGTGGCGACCAGAATTGAACACTATACTCCAAGTGTGGCCTAACTAAGGTTCTATACAGCTGCAACATGACTTGCCAATTCTTATACTCCATGCCCCGGCCAATGAAGGCAAGCATGCCGTATGCCTTCTTGACTACCTCCTCCACCTGTGTTGCCCCTTCAGTGACCTGTGGACCTGTACACCTAGATCTCTCTGACTTTCAATACTCTTGAGGGTTCTACCATTCAATGTATATTCCCTACCTGCATTAGACCTTCCAAAATGCATTACCTCACATTTGTCCGGATTAAACTCCATCTGCCATCTCTCCGCCCAAGTCTCCAAACAATCTATATCCTGCTGTATCCTCTGACAGTCCTCATCGCTTTCCGCAATTCCACCAACCTTTGTGTCATCTGCAAACCTACTAATCAGACCAGTTACATTTTCCTCCAAATCATTTATACATACTACAAACAGCAAAGGTCCCAGCACTGATCCCTGCGGAACGCCACTAGTCACAGCCCTCCAATTAGTAAAGCATCCTTCCATTGCTACTCTCTGCCTTCTGTGACCTAGCCAGTTCTGTATCCACCTTGCCAGCTCGCCCCTGATCCCGTGTTACTTCACCTTTTTGTACTAGTCTACCATGAGGGACCTTGTCAAAGGTCTTACTGAAGTCCATATAGACAACATCCACTGCCCTACCTGCATCAATCATCTTTGTGACCTCCTCAAAAAACTCTATCAAGTTAGTGAGACACGACCTCCCCTTCACAAAACCATGCTGCCTCTCACTAATACGTCCATTTGCTTCCAAATGGGAGTAGATCCTGTCTCGAAGAATTCTCTCCAGTAATTTCCCTACCACTGAAGTAAGGCTCACCGGCCTGTAGTTCCCTGGATTATCCTTGCTACCCTTCTTAAACAGAGGAACAACATTGGCTATTCTCCAGTCCTCCGGGACATCACCTGAAGACAGTGAGGATCCAAAGATTTCTGTCAAGGCCTCAGCAATTTCCTCTCTAGCCTCCTTCAGTATTCTGGGTAGATCCCATCAGGCCCTGGGGGACTTATCGACCTTAATATTTTTCAAGACGCACAACACCTCGTCTTTTTGGATCTCAATGTGACCCAGGCTATCTACACACCCTTCTCCAGACTCAACATCTACCAATTCCTTCTCTTTGGTGAATACTGATGTAAAGTATTCATTTCGTACCTCGCCCATTTCCTCTAGCTCCACACATAGATTCCCTTGCCTATCCTTCAGTGGGCCAACCCTTTCCCTGGCTACCCGCTTGCTTTTTACGTACGTGTAAAAAGCCTTGGGATTTTCCTTAACCCTATTTGCCAATGACTTTTCATGACCCCTTCTAGCCCTCCTGACTCCTTGCTTAAGTTCCTTCCTACTTTCCTTATATTCCACACAGGCTTCGTCTGTTCCCAGCCTTTCAGCCCTGACAAATGTCCTCCTTTTTCTTTTTGACGAGGCCTACAATATCTCTCGTTATCCAAGGTTCCCGAAAATTGCCGTATTTATCCTTCTTCCTCACAGGAACATGCCGGTCCTGAATTCCTTTCAACTGACACTTGAAAGCCTCCCACATGTCAGATGTTGATTTGCCCTCAAACATCCGCCCCCAATCTAGGTTCTAATATTGTTATAATTATCCTTCCCTCAATTTAGCACATTCACCCGAGGACCCACTCTTATCCTTGTCCACCAGCACTTTAAAACTTACTGAATTGTGGTCACTGTTCCCGAAATGCTCCCCTACTGAAACTTCTACCACCTGGCCGGGCTCATTCCCCAATACCAGGTCCAGTACCCGCCCCTTCCCTAGTTGGGACGAATAAATCCATTTGTCTCGGCGGCCTGATCGTCCTATCGACCTCCTCAGCTCGGGCGGTGGTGTGGCGGCCCCGGCCATCTTAGTTGAGGGTACGTCCGGGAGCACGGTGGTCGGAGCCTTGGTCCGGGTCGGGGTAGGGGATTGGGGCACAGTGGGAATAGTTGGGGCTGGGGGTAGCGGTGCCGGCAGGGTGTGTAGAGGGGGGCGCTAGGGGGCGCACGCGGTAGGTGCCCACCAACGGGGAGTGGGGCCGGGAGGGGGGTGTTGTAGTGGGTGCCGATCCTGCAGGAGAGCTGCGAGGGAGGGGGCGTCTGTAGTGGGGGAACCAGCGGGTGCCAGATCCCGGAGGGAAACTGTATCTTGTGTGCCGTCGGGGTACTCGATGTAGGCGTAACTGGGGTTTGCATGTGGTAATCGGACCTTCTCAACCAGGGGGTCCGTTTTATGGCTCCTCGCGTGCCTCCGGAGAAGAACAGGTCCCGGAGCCGTCAGCCAAGGTGGAAGCGAGACCCCGGAGGTAGACTTCCTGGGGAAGACAAACAATCGGTCCGTGAGGGGTCTCATTCGTGGCCGTGAAGAGGAGCGACCTAATGGAGTGTAGGGCGTCGGGTAGGACCTCCTGCCAGCGGGTGGTTAGGAGACTCCTCGACCGTGGGGCCAGAAGGATAGCCCTTCCACACGGTCGGGTTCTCCCTTTCCACCTGCCCGTTTCCCCGCGGGTTATAACTGGTCGTTCTGCTCGAAGTGATGCCTTTGCTGAGCAGATACTGATGCAGTTCATCGCTCATGAACGATGTACCCCGGTCGCTGTGGATATAAGCGGGAAAACCGAACAGGGTGAAGATGCTGTGCAGTGCCTTAATCACCGTGGCTGAGGTCATGGCAGGGCAGGGAATGACGAATGGGAAGCGGGGAGAACTCATCGATGACGGTGAGGAAGTAGGCATTGCGGTTAGTGGACGGGAGGTGGCCCTTGAAGTCCACGCTTAGTCGCTCAAAGGGCCCCGAGGCCTTCACGAGCCGAGCCTTGTCTGGCTGGTAGAAGTGCGGTTTGCACTCCGCACAGATCTGGCAGGCCCTGGTCATGGACTTGATCTCCTTGGTTGAATAAGGTAGGTTGCGGGGACTTGATAAAGTGGACAAGCCGGGTAACCCCCGGGTGGCAGAGGTCATTGTGGATGGCTTGCAGGCGGTCCTCCTGCGCGTTGGCGCACGTGCCGTGGGACAGGGCATCTGGGGCTCGTTGAGCTCCCCTGGACGATACTTGATATCGTACGTGTAGGTGTAGAGTTCGATCCTCCACCTCAAAATTTTATCATTTTTTATTTTGCCCCGTTGTGCGTTATCGAATTTAAAGGCGACTGATCGTTGGTTGGTGACGAGGGTGAACCTCCTACCGGCTAGGTAGTGCCTCCAGTGCCTTACAGCCACCACAATGGCTTGTGCCTCCTTCTCGACTGCGGAGTGTCGAATCTCGGAGGCGGTGAGGGTCCGGGAGAAGAATGATACTGGTCTGCCTGCCTGGTTGAGGTAGCAGCCAGGGGCGATGTCTGATGCATCGTTCTCTACCTGGAAGGGGATAGTTTCGTCCACCGTGCGCATAGCGGCCTTGGTGATATAGGCCTTGATGCGGTTGAAGGCCAATCGAGCCACAGCCGACGGGGGAAATATTGTGGTCTTTATGAGTGGGCGGGCTTTGTCCGCATATTGGGGGACCCACTGGGCGTAATAGGAGAAGAGCCCCAAGCACCGTTTGAGGGCCTTGAGGCTGCGGGGAAGTGGGAGTTCCTTTAGGGGGTGCATACGGTCGGGGTCGGGACCTAGGACCCCGTTTTCCATGACATAGCCGAGGATGGCTAGCCGGGTTGTGTGGAAAATGCATTTTTCCTTGTTATAGGTCAGGTTAAGGGCTCGGGCGGTCTGGAGGAACTTTCGAGGTTTGCGTCATGCTCCTGCTGGCCATGGCCACAGATGGTGACATTGTCCAAGTACGGGTACATAGCCCGCAAACCGTACTGGTCCACAATTTGGTCCATCGCCCTTTGGAAGACGGAGACCCCATTTGTGATGCCGAAGGGGACCCTGAGGAAGTGAAAGAGCCGGCCGGCTGCTTCGAAGGCAGCATAGGGGCGGTCTTTCGGTCGGATGGAGAGCTGGTGGTAGGCAGATTTGAGATCGACCGTGTAAAATACTCGGTATTGGGCGATCCGATTGACCATTTCTGCTATGCGAGGGAGGGGGTACGCATCAAGCTGCGTGAAGTGGTTTATGGCCACAACCATCGTTTCTTATCCCAGACCGGACTACCACCACTTGTGCTCTCCAGGGGCTGTTGCTAGCCTCGATGACCCCCTCTCCCAGTAAACGCTGGACCTCTGACTTGATAAAAGTCATGTCTTGGGCACTGTACCGCCGGCTCCTGGTGGCGACGGGCTTACAGTTGGGAGTGAGGTTCACGAATAGAGAGGGGGGTGCGACTTTCAGTGTCGCAAGGCTGCATACCGTGAGGGGGGGCAAGGGTCCGCCAAACTTCAATGTCAGGCTTCGGTGGCTGCACTGGAAATCCAGTCCGAGCGGTAGGGGGACGCAGAGGTGGGGGAGGATATAAAGTTTGAAACGGGTGTATTTGGCGCCCTGGATCGAGAGATCCGCGATACAGTACCCCTTGATTTGGACCGAGTGGGACCCGGATGCGAGGGCTATGGTTTGGGACGCGGGATGGGTCCGCAATGAGCAGTGCCTTACCTTTTCTGGATGAATAAAGCTCTCCGTGCTCCTGGAGTCGAAGAGGCATGAAGGGTCGTGCCCGTTGACTTAGACCTTCATCATCGAGTTCTGCAGATGTTTTGGCCGCGTTTGGTCGAGGGTGATCGCTCCCAATCGCGGGTAGTCCGAGTCCTCAACCGAGTCGGACTCGTAAAATGGCCGCCATGGTCGATCGCACGTGTCGGGTCGAGAAGATGGCCACCGACAAGATGGCCGCTCCCATGATTCGCACGAGGCGGATGACATGTCAGTAGGCGGCGTGTTGGGTTGATGCGCAGCTGCATTGCGATGCCTGCGGGCCTGAGAGCCTGATTTTCGGGCTGGCTGTTCTTTGTTTTCCTGGCCCCTGGGCCTGGCCAAGCAGACCCTCGCAAAATGCCCCTTCTTCCCGCAGTCGCTGCAGATAGCGGATCGGGCTGGGCAGCATGGGCGTGGATGCTAGCCCTGCCCGCAGAAGTAGCATGGTGTGCCCCCAGGTTGAGCGGGTCGCCGCGCGTTGTAGACCCGTAACGTGGCTGAGTCTGAGGAAGTCCGAGCGGGGGCTCGCAGAGTCCACGGAGTACGTGCCCAAATTATGTAGGGCCACCTCCAGCGAGGAGGTGAGCGTTAGCGTGTCCTGGAGGTCTTTTGCCCCATTTTCGAGTAGCCGCTGCCAGATGTAGGTCGAGCGGATGCCGGACACGAACGCGTCTCTGATGTGCAGGTTCATATGGGTTTCCCCCTGTTACATCCTGATGGTCACAGTCCCTGGCAAGCGCGGTGAGTTTTTCAACTAATTCGTCTAGCGATTCCCCCGAGCGCTGCCAGCAGGTAGAGAGCAGATGCCTGGCATGTACCTCGTGATGGGTTTGACGAACCGCTTGCGGAGTAACTCGACTGCCTCTTCAGAAGTAGTCGCCTTTTCGAGCGTGGCGGAAATTCTGTGACTCACCCGGACGTGGAGTAGGCGCAGCTTTGCGCGGCCCCAGGATGGGAGTCTCTGAGGAGTCCAGGTAGGGCTCGAAGCATCGGAGCCATTATTTAAAATTTTATTTTGCCTCCGGTATCCGTGCTTCCAGGTTGAGTTTCTCTGGTTTTAGGCCTGTGTCCATCCTGATGTAGTTTAGCTTATTAAATTGTTGTACCCTCAATAACGACGCTTAGAGAGTAAACGGTAAAGAAGGCTTTCATAAGCTAAGAACTAGCCTGGTGCCGAGACGGGTACTGTGGGCAGAGCTAGAGGCGGAGTCCCCCCAGGGTTCCAAGCCCGGTCTGCGGAGTCCCCCAGAGTTCCAAGCCCGGTCTACGGAGTCCCCCAGGGTTCCAAGCCCTGTCTTAAAGGGGTCATCACCTTACATGATGATAAGGGTAAAGTAATACAGTAAACCGTTCATCACACCCCGCCCTCCCCCTCCCCTCCTCCTCCCCCTCCCCTCCCCCTTCCCCTCCCATCCCCCCGTCCACCCATCCGTCCTCCACTCCCTCCCCCTCCCGCCCTCCCCGTCCCCCCCTCCCGCTCCCCCCTCCCTCTCCCCCTCCCCCTCCCATGTCCCCCCTCCCACTCCTATCCCCCTCCCTTCCCCCTCCCCACCTCCCCCATCCCCCTCCACTCCCTCCTCCTCCCCTCTCCCTCACCCCTCTCCCTACCCCTCCACCTCCTCCCCCTCCACCCCCTCCCCGTCCCCTCCCCTCCCCCCCCCTCCCCCTCCACTCCTCCACCCTTCCCTCCCCTTCCCCTCCACCCTCCCCTTCCCCTCCACCCTCCCCCTCCCCTCCACCCTCCCCCTCCCTCTCCCCCCTTCCCCCTCCCCATCCTCCCCCACCCCATCCCCTCCCTCCTTCGCCCACCTTCCCCCCTCCCCTCCCCGTCCCCCTCTCCCTTCTCCCCCCTCCCTATTCCCCCCCTCCCCCCTGCCCCCACTCCACCCCTCCCCTCCTCCCCACCTCCCCCTCCCCCTCCCGGTCCCCTTCCCCTCCCCTATCCCCACCCCCCTCCCCTTCTGCCCTCCTCCCCCGCTCACTCCCCCTCCCACCTACACCCCACCCCCCTCCCCACATTATAGCGTTTGATAAGGTTCCCCACGGTAGGCTATTGCAGAAAATACGGAGGCTGGGGGATTGAGGGTGATTTAGAGATGTGGATCAGAAATTGGCTAGCTGAAAGAAGACAGAGGGTGGTGGTTGATGGGAAATGTTCAGAATGGAGTGCAGTTACAAGTGGCGTACCACAAGGATCTGTTCTGGGGCCGTTGCTGTTTGTCATTTTTATCAATGACCTAGAGGAAGGCGCAGAAGGGTGGGTGAGTAAATTTGCAGACGACACTAAAGTCGGTGGTGTTGTCGACAGTGTGGAAGGATGCAGCAGGTTACAGAGGGACATAAATAAGCTGCAGAGCTGGGCTGAGAGGTGGCAAATGGAGTTTAATGTAGAGAAGTGTGAGGTGATTCACTTTGGAAGGAATAACAGGAATGCGGAATATTTGGCTAATGGTAAAGTTCTTGGAAGTGTGGATGAGCAGAGGGATCTAGGTGTCCATGTACATAGATTCCTGAAAGTTGTCACCCAGGTTGATAGGGTTGTGAAGAAGGCCTATGGAGCGTTGGCCTTTATTGGTAGAGGGATTGAGTTCCGGAGTCAGGAGGTCATGTTGCAGCTGTACAAAACTCTGGTACGGTCGCATTTGGAGTATTGCGTACAGTTCTGGTCACCGCATTATAGGAAGGACGTGGAAGCTTTGGAGCGGGTGCAGAGGAGATTTACCAGGATGTTGCCTGGTATGGAGAGAAAATCTTATGAGGAAAGGCTGATGGACTTGAGGTTGTTTTCGTTGGAGAGAAGAAGGTTAAGAGGAGACTTAATAGAGGCATACAAAATGATCAGGGGGTTAGTTAGGGTGGACAGTGAGAGCCTTCTCCCGCGGATGGAAGTGGCTGGCACGAGGGGACTTAGCTTTAAACTGAGGGGTAATAGATATAGGACAGAGGTCAGAGGTAGGCCTGCAACTACCTGCAACAGTAGTGAACTCGCCAACATTGAGGGCATTTAAAAGTTTGTTGGATAAGCATATGGATGATAATGGCATAGTGTCGGTTAGATGTGTTTTTTTTCGGTGCAACATCGTGGGCCGAAGGGCCTGTACTGCGCTGTAATCGTTCTATGTATCCCCCCTCCCGCCCACACACCCCCTCCCCCCCCACACTCCCCCTCCCCCAACCCCCCTCCCTCTCCATCTCCCCCCACACCCCCATCACCGTCCCCCACAGCCCCGTCCCCCTCCCCTCACACCCCCCTCCCCCTTCCCCTCCCTTCCCCTCCACTCCTTCCCCTCCCCTCCTTCCCCTCCCCTGACTTCCCCTCCCCTGCCTTCCCCTCCCCTCCCCCTCTCCCTCCTTCCCCTCCTCACACCCCATCCCCTCCCCTTCCCCCTCCCCCCTTTCCCCTTCCCCTTCCCCCTCCCACCTCCCTGCTTCCCCCTCCCCTCCCCCTCCCCCTCAACCCACTCACCCCCTCCCCCTCATCCCCCTCCCCCTCATCCCCCCTCCCCCTCATCCACTCTCCCCCCTCATCCCCTTCCCCCATCTCCTCCACTCCCCCCTCTCCCCCCTCCCCATCCCCCCTTCCCTCTCCTCTTCCGCCTTCCCCCATCTCCTCCACTCCCTCCCCCTCCTCTCTCCCTCACTCCTCCCTCCCCGCACCCCCACCCCCCCACCCCCTCTCCCTCCCCCTCCCCCTCTCCACTCCCCTTCCCCTCCCACTCCTCCCTCCCGTCCACCCCCCTCCCAATCCTCCCCTCTCGCTCCCCTCCCCTCCCCCTCTCCTCCCCCTTCCTCCCTCCCCCCTCCCCCTCCCCTTCCTCCCCCCTCCCCCCTCCCCCTTCCTCCCCCTCCCAATCCTCCCCTCTTTCCAGGAGGGGTGCTCTTTCCAGGAGCCGGTGCAGACTCAAAGGGCCGAATGGCCTCCTTCTGCACTGTAAGTTCAATGATAATCTATGATTAATCTAGGACAAAGGTTCGGCACAACATCGTGGGCCGAAGGGCCCTGTTCTGTGCTGTATTTTCTATGTTCTATGTTCTCCCCCTTCCCCCCTCCTATGTCACCCCTCCTGTCCCCCCTCCCTTCCCCCTCCCCCCTCCGCCATCCCCCTCCACTCCCGCCCCTCCCCTCTCTGTCCCTCCCCCCTCCGTCTACCCCCTCCCAATCCTCCCCTCTCCGTCCCCCTCCCCTCCCCCCTCCCTCTCCCCTCCCACTCCCCCTCCTGTCCACCCCCTCCCAATCCTCCCCTCTCCCTCCCCTCCCCCACCCCCTCCGCTCCCCCTTCCTCCCTCCCCCCCTCCCCTCCCCCCTTCCTCCCTCCCCCCTCCCCCTTCCCCCCTCCCCCTTCCACCCTCCCACGTCCCCCTCCCCTCCCTGTCCCCCCTCCCCCCCTCCCTTCGCCCCTCCCCCATCCCCCCTCCACTCCCTCCCCGTCCCACCCTAACCCTAACCCTCCCTCTCCCCCTCATCCCCCCTCTCTGCCCCTCCTCCCCCTCACCTTCCTCCCCCTCCCGATCACGCGACCTCCCTTGTGGACCCACGACCAAAGAAGACCCCAGGCCTGTGCCGCGCGGCTGCCCGCCCACCATGGGGGACTACCCTGTTATTTCTGCAGCCAGCCTCAACACCCTCGGCAGCGCTGCCCAGCCCGGAACGCGAACTGCAGGAGAAAAGGACATTTTGCTAAAGTTTGGCTGGCCAGGTTCAAAAACTCTAAATCGCAGGCCTGACCCTCAGATTCACAGGCCCGCAGATCCCGCAGTGTGGCAGCATGTCTGCCGGCTCCGCCACCGCCCCCCCCCCCCCCCCCCCCCCCCGGACGCGTCATCGGCCTCGTGTTGTCCGTGGGGGCAGCCATCTTCCAGCCCGCACAGCGTGTGCGACTCACGGGGGCTGCCATCTTGGCCATCCTCGCCCACGCGGCCCGCCACGTGCGCTTCATAGGGATGCCATCTTCCTCACCGCCCAACACTTGCAACCGACGGGGGCCGCCAGCTTGGCCGCCATCTGCAACGCCGACCGACACGTGCGACCAACAGGGGCAGCCATCTTGGACCCGCCCCAGCACCTCCAACCACGCCGGCTACCCGCAACTCAGTGCGGTCACCCTTGACCAGTCGCGACCCAAACACCTCCGGAGCTCTATGATGACCGTCCGGGTAAACGGACACAAAACGCCCTGCCTCTTTGACTCCGGGAGCACAGAGAGCTTCATTCATCCAGACATGGTAAGGCGCTACTCGCTCCCAATCTTCCCGGCGCATCAAACCATCTCCCTCGCCTCCGGGTCATACTCGGTGCAGGTCCGGGGGTGCACTACCGCAACCCTCGCAATACAGGGCGCCGAGTACGGCAACTTTAAATTATATGTACTCCCCGACCTCTGCGCTCCTCTCCTATTGAGACTGGATTTCCGATGTAACCGCAAGAGCCTAACCCTGAAGTCAGCGGGGCCCCTACCCCCACTCACCGTATGTAGCCTCGCGACCCTAAAGGTCGACCCTCCCCCCGCTCTTCGCAAATCTCACCGCCGACTGCAAACCAGTCGCCACCAGAAGCAGGCGGTACAGCATCCAGGATAGGACTTTTATCAGGTCCGAGGTCCAGCGACTCTTGCGGGAGGGAATCATCGAGGCCAGCAATAGCCCCTGGAGAGCTCAGGGGGTGGTCGTCAAGACCGGGGAAAATAACTGGATGGTTGTAGATTACAGCCAAACCATAAACCGGTACACGCACCTCGATGCGTACCCCCTTCCCCGAATCGCAGACATGATTAATCAGATCGCGCACTACCAGGTGTTCTCCACGGTGGATCTGAAGTCTGCGTACCACCAGCTCCCAATCTGCCCGGGGGACCGCCACTACATGGCTTTTGAGGCAGACGGCCGCCTCTTCCACTTCCTCCAGATCCCCTTTGGCGTCACGAACGGGGTCTCGGTCTTCCAAAGAACAATGGACCGAATGGTGGATCAGTACGGGCTGCGAGCCACATTTCCGTACTTGGACAACGTCACCATCTGCGGCCATGATCAGCAGGACCACAATGCCAATCTCCAGAGATTTCTCCAAACCGCCCGAACCCTTAACCTCACTTACAACAAGGAGAAATGCGTTTTCCGCACAACCAGACTAGCCATCCTCGGCTACGTCGTGGAAAACGGGGTTCTACGACCCAACCCCGACAATGTGCGCCCCCTCCTGCAACTTCCCCTTCCCCACTGCCCCAAGGCCCTGAAAAGGTGCCTCGGGTTCTTTTCATATTACGCCCAGTGGTCCCCAACTTTGCGGACACAGCCCGCCCACTAATCAAAGCCACCATCTTCCCACTGGCGGCTGAGGCCCGCCAGGCCTTCAGCTGCATCAAGGCGGATATTGCCAAAGCCGTGATGCACGCAGTGGACGAGTCCGTCCCCTTCCAGGTGGAGAGCGACGCATCAGAGGTCGCCCTTGCCGCTACCCTCAATCAGGCAGGCAGGCCAGTAGCGTTTTTTTCACGAACCCTCACCACCTCCGAAATTCGACACTCCTCAGTCGAAAAGGAAGCCCAAGCCATCGTGGAAGTCGTGCGGCACTGGAGGTATTACCTCGCTGGTAGGAGGTTTACCCTCGTCACCGACCAACGATCGGTAACCTTCATGTTCGATACTACGCTGCGGGGCAAGATCAAGAATGATAAGATCTTGAGGTGGAGGATCGAACTCTCCACCTATAATTACGATATAGTATATCGTCCTGGAAGCTCAACGAACCCCCAGATGCCATGTCCCGCGGCACATGCGCCAGCGCGCAAGATGACTGACTACGTGCTATCCACGATGACCTCTGCCACTTGTACTTAACCCGGTCTAAGAAAAATAATAAAACTCTCCGACCTTCACACACTCACACACACACACACACACACACACAAATAGATCAGAGAAACGGGAGGATAGGTAAAGTAATTAAGAGTCCAGTAGAATTAAAGGAGTATACAGCAGGTTGGTGACTTGGTTGGTTTCGGGCTTCTGTGTACCTGCAGCTTTTGCCATTGATGCACTTTAAAGTTGTAATGATACAACTTATCTGTGTTTCTCGACACATCAGTGTAGTGATCTCTGTATATCAATATACATGATCAATATATGTAAAACTAGTACAGTCAGTTCAACACTAGGGGCGTCATTCTCCGACCCCCCAGAGGGTCGGAGAATGGCCTTTGGCCGCCGTGAACCCCGCCCCCGCCAAAGTCTCCGAAGGGAGAAAAGTCGGCGGGGCGTTAATGGCGCCGCTGCCGCGGAGAATGTCACGGGTCTGCGCAAGGCAGCCGATTTTCAGCCTGCCGATATTCTCCCTTCCGGATGGGCCGAAGTCCCGTCGACGTGATGGCCATTCACGTCGACGTGAATCAAACCTCCTTTTCATCGGCCGTGACCCAGTGCTCCAGGCTCACGCCGACCAGCGTGGAGGTGAGTGACGGCCTGGGGGGTTGGCTCTGGGCAGGAAATGGCGTGGCCGCAGTCTGATTGCGTGAGGAGAGGTGTGTCTCGGGTTGTGTGTGTGTGTGTGTGCGGCGGGGGGGTGGGGGTGGGGGGGGGGGTTAGAGTAGGCTGGGCTCCGGGGGAGTGCCGGGAGGGGGGTCCGTGCCGGGGTGGAGGTTGGGGGTTGGGGGGGGGGGGTCCGTGCTGGGGTGGAGGTTGGGGGGGGGGGTCCGTGCCGAGGAGGGGGATGGGAGGGCAAGTGAGTTGGTCCACCTGGCCAGGTGCCAGCCTCCAACAGTTGGACCCATGCGGTCCATGCCACCTGGCTGGAGGGAGGAGGGGATATGGGCAATGATGGACATGTCGTCGTTCCCCTCCCCCCCACCAGGCCGTCATGTTTTCAGATCATCCAGCGATGTTGGCCGCCGTGGTGGCAGCCGCTCATGTCTATGTTGCCCTGGATGAGGAGGAGGAGGAGCGTGCCAGAGGGGCGGCGCAGGCTGCCGCAGAGGGGCAGGCGGCAGCCGCCCAGGCTGGAGGGACACCTGACCGACAGGACGAGGAGGGGGAGGAGGACGTCGCGGCCCAACGGCAACGGAGGCACCCGAGGGCGCCCCGTGTGTACCGCCCCGGCAGTCATACCAGGACCTCACGGACCGGGAATGCAGGAGGAGACTCCGGATGAGCCGGGAAACCGTGGCACACATCTGCCACCTGCTGGCACACCTGTCACCCGCGTGGCACTGGCGGGGGACACCCTCTCCCCGTGTCCGTCAAGGTTACGGTGGCCCCTGAACTTTTATGCAACGGGGTCATTCCAGGCACCGAGTGGGGACCTGTCCGGCATATCGCAGACTTCGGTGCACCGGTGCATCCGGGCAGTGACAGATGCCCTATATGCCATGGCGCACCGCTACATCCGCTTCCCCGTGGACCGGGCCAGCCAAGATGCCCGGCCGTGGGCTTCTCTGCCGTGGCCGGGTTCCCCATGGTCCAGGGCGCGATCGATGGGATGCACGTCGCCGTGCGGCCACCTGCAGATAACAGGGCCGTGTTCACTAATAGGAAGGGGACCTATTCGATGAACGTACAGGTGGTCTGCGACCACCGCATGATGATCCTGCACGTCTGCGCTCGTCACCCAGGCAGTGTACACGACTCATTCGTGTTGTCGCGGTCATCCATCCCCGGCATGTACGAGGGACGCCATCCCCGGCTGAGGGGCTGGTTGCTGGGCGACAGGGGCTACCCATTGCGATCGTGGCTGATGACGCCTATACGGAGGCCACGCAATGAGGCGGAGAACTGCTACAATGATGCCCATGTAGCGACAAGGGGAGTGATCGAGAGGTGCTTTGGCGTGCTGAAGATGCGTTTCAGGTGCCTGGACCTCTCTGGGGGCGCCCTCCAGTATCAGTCAGATAGGGTCGGCCGCATCATTGTGGTGTGCTGCGTCCTGCACAACATAGCCCAGCAGAGGGGCGATGTGCCGCAGGCAGAGGAGGGCGGAGTGGAGGAGCAGCAGGAAGAGGCCCAGTCCTCCCCAGATGAGGGGGATGGGGGCAATGGTCAGGGCAGACGGGGTAGACACAGGCGGGTGGCTGTCCACCGTTACCGGCTAGCCCAGCGGGCTCGGGACAGACTGATAGACGCCCGCTTCACTGACTAGATGGGCGTGGGAATCGGGTAGTATGGCCACAGACCGCACACCATGGCAACAGCCGATCACCCACACCCCCCACCCATCCACCCACCCAGCACCCTCACCCCCCTCCCCAACCCCACCCACCCCACCCGCATGCACACCACCCCCCCCCCCCATTGCCGATCCACCTGCGGCACAACGGGCCGGGCTCACACAGTTGCGGGTGGACGCGTGTCTATCGCAGGCCATGGAGGATGATGACAACCCGCCCTGCGATGAGCTCCTGGCTCTACATCGTTGGACTATGTCTGACCCATGGCCACAGTACCACCATCCACCCGGACCATCCCTGCATGCGGCTGTGACACTGCAGCGCACGGTCCCGTCCTCTGCCCGGGGGATGTTGATGGCGGCCCAGGGGGAAGGGGGCAGACTCACCTGGGGCTGAGGTAAGACCACCCCTCACACACACACTTGCGCTCAACGTACATGACACCCCCGCACACTTTGGACAGAGCACAAAGGCAGCTTCGGTAGGTGTAACATTGACTTTAATAACCAAAGGAGTTCATGCACGTGCCCTAGCCCCTAAAACTCATCTGTGCCCTGCACCCGTTTCAACTTACTCAGTGTCTAATTGTTTGGCCTTACGGGCCCTTTGACTACGTCTACGTGGTTCCCCAGATGGTACAGCAGAACTGGAGGTGGACTCCTGTGATTCCTGCCCTCTGACACTGGATCCCTTTGGCGGCCGTTTCCTGGGGCGTCCTGGCCTAGATGGGCCAGGCTGCGGCCCGGGCGACTGGGATGGCGAGCTGCCAGCCTGTCCTGCCCGCTGCCCACCCGATGCACCTGGGACAGAAGGGGGGAGTCCGAGGTGTCGCGGTGTACCGGGACCACCCCTACAGAGGGAGCCGGGACGGACCACACCACCTCCCTCCTCCCTCGGGGTGCCCGATGGCCCCCAGGCCTCTACATGGGTGGGGGATGCGAACGGACTGGCCATCCGACGCCCCCCCGACATCTGGCGCTGCCAGTCCTGGAGGCCCGTGCTGGTATCGACAGGGGTCTGCAGGTTTGCAGCCAAGGAGCCCAGGGTGTTGGCAAACCCTGTCTGTGACTGTGCGACGCCGGCTCGCACATGGCCACTGGCGCCGATGCCCTCAGCGATGGCCTGCAGAGACTGGGCCATGGCCTGCTGAGACTGGGCCATGGCCTGCAGAGACTGGGGCCATGGCCTGCTGAGGCTGGGCCATGGCCTGCAGAGACTGGGCTATGGCGTTGAGCGCCTCTGCCATCTGGCGCTGGCACTGGCTCAAGGCCTCCTGTGAGAGGGCAGCCATTTCCTGGGCCACAGACGCCGCCCTGCACGGAAGGCCCCAGGCCTCGCAAACCGTTCCCCATGTCTGACACCGTCGCAACCATTGCCTCCACCGCGGACGCCACCCGTGCGGTGTCAGCCTGGGTGGCACGCATGACCGGCACCACTCCCAGCTCCTGGACGCGGGTGGACTCCTCCACCTGCGACCGCAGCCGCCGCAAGCCGCCCGTCACCCTCTTCGCTCGTCTCCGGGTCGGTGGTTGCATCGGATCTCTGTGTGGGTGTGGTAACTGCAGGAACCCGGGATCCATCTGGGCGGCAGATGTTCGCTTGGCCTGGGCTGCCCTCCGACCGCTCGGTCCCTCTGCTGCTCCTACCTCCACCTGCTGTACCGGGACGGCTGTGTTGTGCGCACCAGTGAGTGTACCAGATGCCTCATCACTAAAGTGCCCAACCGTGGTGAGTGTTTCTGCGATGGTGGAGGGTGTTGGTGACAGCAGTGGCGTTGTGTCGTGCTCTTCGTCCCACTCTGACTCCATGGCACTTTGGGGTGGGGGTTCGTCTCCACCCATCCACTCTGAGTCACTGTCCGGTATTTCGTCTTCCTGGGTAGTGCTGTCCCGGGTAGTGCTGTCCCGGGTAGGGGTGTCCTGGGTAGTGCTGTCCCAGGTAGGGGTGTCCTGGGTAGTGGTGTCCTGGGTAGTGGTGTCCTGGGGTAGTGGTGTCCTGGGTAGTGGTGTCCTGGCTCGGATGTGACGGGGGCCTGTGGCAGCCCCCCTCATCGCTGGGTGGTCGCTCCCGCACGTGACGGGGGTGTCGTCTCCCTGTTGCTCCAGGTCTCTCCGTCTCCCGTGGTGTGCGAGGGGCATCCTGCGGGCGTCGCATGCTGGAGGGTCCGGGTCTCTCCGTCTCCCGTGGTCTCCGAGGGGCATCCTGCGGGCGTCGCATGCTGGAGGGTCCGGGTCTCTACGTCTCCTGTGGTCTCCGAGGGGCATCCTGCGGGCGTCGCATGCTGGAGGGTCCGGGTCTCTCCATCTCCCGTGGTCTCCGAGGGGCATCCTGCGGGCGTCGCATGCTGGAGGGTGCGGGGTCTCTCCGTCTTCTGTGGTCTCTGAGGGGCATCCTGCGGGCGTCGCATGCTGGAGGGTGCGGGTCTCTCCGTCTCCCGTGGTCTCCGAGGGGCATCCTGCGGGCGGTGTGCATCTGCGGGGATGGGTGCCTGGACGTTTGGTCCTGCGATACACAATGAAGCATGCATGGTTAGACATCAGGCAGTGATCAGGTGATACGGGGGAGGGGGATATAGGGGAGGGGGGATATGGGGACGGGCTGTCGGTGGCTCACTCGCTAGTACGCCCCCGACCTCTGCATCAGCAACCTCCCGGTCCTCAGGTCCGCCAGCCAGTTCCAGGGCCCTTTCCTCGTGTACGGTCAGTGGCCTCTCATCAGCGGGCCCTCCTCCAGTCCTCACATGCTCCCTATTGTTGTGTGCGCGCTTCTCCTGTGGGGGGGGGGGGGTGGTGGCAGTGGTAAAAGGCAACACTGTTAGGCAGGTATATGAATGCACGCCATCGGTTGCGCGTGCATTGCAGAGGTTAAGGTTAGGGCTGGATTCACTTGGGGATATGGGGGATATGGGGGAGGGGGGATATGGGGGAGGGGGGATATGGGGGATATGGGGGATATGGGGAGGGGGGATATGGGGAGGGGAGGATATGGGGGAGGGGGATATGGGGGATATGGGGGAGGGGGGATATGGGGGAGGGGGGGATATGGGGGAGGGGGGGATATGGGGGAGGGGGGGATATGGGGCATATGGGGGAGGGGGGATATGGGGGATATGGGGGAGGGGGATATGAGGGAGGGGGGATATGGGGGAGGGGGGGATATGGGGGAGGGGGGGATATGGGGGAGGGGGTGATATGAGGGATATGGGGAGGGGGGATATGGGGGAGGGGGGATATGGGGGAGTGGGGATATGTGGGAGGGGGGATATGGGGGAGGGGGGATATGGGGGAGGGGGGATATGGGGGAGGGGGGGATATGGGGGAGGGGGGATATGGGGGAGGGGGGGGATATGGGGGGGGATATGGGGGAGGGGGGGATATGGGGGAGGGGGATATGGGAGGCTCACCCTGCCTGCTCTGACGAGGTCGTTCACCTTCTTGTGGCACTGGGTGCTTGTCCGTGGTGTCAGGGCCACAGCGGTGACGGCCTCTGCCACTTCCCTCCACAGACGCCGGCGTGGGGCAACTCTGCGGCCGTGCCCGGGATACAGGGCATCCCTCCTCTGCTCCACCGCGTCCAGGAGCGCCTCCACATCCCGTGACTCGAACCTCGGGGCTGAGCGACGGCCAGCCATCCAGTCGGGTGTTGCGGTCGGGTGTTGCGGTCGGGTGGGGGGGAGCAGCGCGGCCTTATGAGCCGTCACGCCGTGCAGCGCGTATCATGCTGCACGGCGTGAACCACTGCGCAAGCGCGGATCCCGTTACGTCGCTGCTAACCCATTTCGGGCCGGAGACTATCGACCCATTTTTCCGACGTGACGCAAGTCGGATTTGCGCCGTTTTTTTGCGCCGATCGGCGGACTTTCCGCGATAACGGAGAATTTCGCCTCGATGTCTCACTATCAGGTGATATAAAATGGACTTTCCCGCTCTTTCTGAGAGAGTGTGCTTTAGGAGAGTGAACAGACAAGACATAGAATAGCTAGAGAGAGAGAAATTATAAGATATTTCATTATTACATTGTATAGTTAGTTAGTTATCTTTACTATATTTTATTTCTTTACTAGTTGAGTATTAAATAAAAAGGACTCACAGATATTATTTATATTACTCAATAAATTAGTTTATCTAATGCCCTGATTTGGCCTGTAAGAAAACCAGATGGTTCATGGCGACTGACCAAAAAAGCCCAAATTCTCCAAGAAAAGGTCACTTATTTAGGAACAGTTATAACACATGGTAAGCGTGAGATAGAGCAGAAACGTATCGATTCAATTGTTAAATTGCCCTTGCCCCATAATGTTACAGCACTCCAGTCATTTTTAGGACTGGTCGGTTACTGCAGGAACCACATAGACGGTTTCGCCACAAAGGCAGCCCCACTTTCCGAGCTCCTTAAGAAACAGGCCCTATGGAAATGGCTTCCACAGCACACGGATGCCGTAGATGCATTGAAACGCGTCCTAAGTACAGCTCCCGCTTTGCAGGCACCAGACCCACACCCCCCATACGCAATAGAGGTAGTGACCACCGACCGAACCCTTTCGGCCATACTTCTCCAGGAAAGGCACGATCGTTTAGGACCTGTAGCCTATGCCTCATGAGTTTTAGATCCGGTAGAGCAGGATTTTCAGCCTGCGAAAGGCACTTGCTCGCAGTTTTTTGTCTGTTTAGTACTTCTCGTACAATTCAAGACTCAACCCCGTAACCATTTGACCGAACACACCCCAACACAGCTACTGTTGGACGGTAGGCTAAAAGACGGTACAGTAAGCCAAATTAGAGCAGCACGCTGAACCCTACTCCTACAAGGACGCGACATTACAGTGAAGAGGACAAAGACGCACACGTTTCTGGCCGATAATTTACAATATGCAGGAACCCCACATGAGTGTGAAATCATTGCAGCCAAGCACAACACAGGCCCCATTATTCCCAAATCGTTACCGACAAAAACAGGCATCAGACCACAGAGAACCCAGCCCACAGATAAAGCTCTAAAAATGTATGTAGATGATCCTCCTCCCTCGGGGTGCCCGATGGCCCCCAGGCCTCTACATGGGTGGGGGGATGCGAACGGACTGGCCATCCGACGCCCCCCCCGACATCTGGCGCTGCCAGTCCTGGAGGCCCGTGCTGGTATCGACAGGGGTCTGCAGGTTTGCAGCCAAGGAGCCCAGGGTGTTGGCAAACCCTGTCTGTGACTGTGCGACGCCGGCTCGCACATGGCCACTGGCGCCGATGCCCTCAGCGATGGCCTGCAGAGACTGGGCCATGGCCTGCTGAGACTGGGCCATGGCCTGCAGAGACTGGGCCATGGCCTGCTGAGGCTGGGCCATGGCCTGCAGAGACTGGGCTATGGCGTTGAGCGCCTCTGCCATCTGGCGCTGGCACTGGCTCAAGGCCTCCTGTGAGAGGGCAGCCATTTCCTGGGCCACAGACGCCGCCTGCACGGAAGGCCCCAGGCCTCGCAAACCGTTCCCCATGTCTGACACCGTCGCAACCATTGCCTCCACCGCGGACGCCACCCGTGCGGTGTCAGCCTGGGTGGCACGCATGACCGGCACCACTCCCAGCTCCTGGACGCGGGTGGACTCCTCCACCTGCGACCGCAGCCGCCGCAAGCCGCCCGTCACCCTCTTCGCTCGTCTCCGGGTCGGTGGTTGCATCGGATCTCTGTGTGGGTGTGGTAACTGCAGGAACCCGGGATCCATCTGGGCGGCAGATGTTCGCTTGGCCTGGGCTGCCCTCCGACCGCTCGGTCCCTCTGCTGCTCCTACCTCCACCTGCTGTACCGGGACGGCTGTGTTGTGCGCACCAGTGAGTGTACCAGATGCCTCATCACTAAAGTGCCCAACCGTGGTGAGTGTTTCTGCGATGGTGGAGGGTGTTGGTGACAGCAGTGGCGTTGTGTCGTGCTCTTCGTCCCACTCTGACTCCATGGCACTTTGGGGTGGGGGTTCGTCTCCACCCATCCACTCTGAGTCACTGTCCGGTATTTCGTCTTCCTGGGTAGTGCTGTCCCGGGTAGTGCTGTCCCGGGTAGGGGTGTCCTGGGTAGTGCTGTCCCAGGTAGGGGTGTCCTGGGTAGTGGTGTCCTGGGTAGTGGTGTCCTGGGTAGTGGTGTCCTGGGTAGTGGTGTCCTGGCTCGGATGTGACGGGGGCCTATGGCAGCCCCCCTCATCGCTGGGTGGTCGCTCCCGCACGTGACGGGGGTGTCGTCTCCCTGTTGCTCCAGGTCCTCTCCGTTCTCCCGTGGTGTGCGAGGGGCATCCTGCGGGCGTCGCATGCTGGAGGGTCCGGGGTCTCTCCGTCTCCCGTGGTCTCCGAGGGGGCATCCTGCGGGCGTCGCATGCTGGAGGGTCCGGGTCTCTACGTCTCCTGTGGTCTCCGAGGGGCATCCTGCGGGCGTCGCATGCTGGAGGGTCCGGGTCTCTCCATCTCCCGTGGTCTCCGAGGGGCATCCTGCGGGCGTCGCATGCTGGAGGGTGCGGGTCTCTCCGTCTTCTGTGGTCTCTGAGGGGCATCCTGCGGGCGTCGCATGCTGGAGGGTGCGGGTCTCTCCGTCTCCCGTGGTCTCCGAGGGGCATCCTGCGGGCGGTGTGCATCTGCGGGGATGGGTGCCTGGACGTTTGGTCCTGCGATACACAATGAAGCATGCATGGTTAGACATCAGGCAGTGATCAGGTGATACGGGGGAGGGGGATATAGGGGAGGGGGGATATGGGGACGGGCTGTCGGTGGCTCACTCGCTAGTACGCCCCCGACCTCTGCATCAGCAACCCTCCCGGTCCTCAGGTCCGCCAGCCAGTTCCAGGGCCCTTTCCTCGTGTACGGTCAGTGGCCTCTCATCAGCGGGCCCTCCTCCAGTCCTCACATGCTCCCTATTGTTGTGTGCGCGCTTCTCCTGTGGGGGGGGGGGGGGTGGTGGCAGTGGTAAAAGGCAACACTGTTAGGCAGGTATATGAATGCACGCCATCGGTTTGCGCGTGCATTGCAGAGGTTAAGGTTAGGGCTGGATTCACTTGGGGATATGGGGGATATGGGGGAGGGGGGATATGGGGGAGGGGGGATATGGGGGATATGGGGAGGGGGGATATGGGGAGGGAGGATATGGGGGAGGGGGATATGGGGGGATATGGGGGAGGGGGGATATGGGGGAGGGGGGATATGGGGGAGGGGGGGATATGGGGGAGGGGGGGATATGGGGCATATGGGGGAGGGGGGATATGGGGGATATGGGGAGGGGGATATGAGGGAGGGGGGATATGGGGGAGGGGGATATGGGGGAGGGGGGATATGGGGGAGGGGGTGATATGAGGGATATGGGGAGGGGGGATATGGGGGAGGGGGGATATGGGGGAGTGGGGATATGTGGAGGGGGGATATGGGGGAGGGGGGATATGGGGGAGGGGGGATATGGGGGAGGGGGGATATGGGGGAGGGGGGATATGGGGGAGGGGGGGATATGGGGGGGGATATGGGGGAGGGGGGGATATGGGGGAGGGGGATATGGGAGGCTCACCCTGCCTGCTCTGACGAGGTCGTTCACCTTCTTGTGGCACTGGGTGCTTGTCCGTGGTGTCAGGGCCACAGCGGTGACGGCCTCTGCCACTTCCCTCCACAGACGCCGGCGTGGGGCAACTCTGCGGCCGTGCCCGGGATACAGGGCATCCCTCCTCTGCTCCACCGCGTCCAGGAGCGCCTCCACATCCCGTGACTCGAACCTCGGGGCTGAGCGACGGCCAGCCATCCAGTCGGGTGTTGCGGTCGGGTGTTGCGGTCGGGTGGGGGGGAGCAGCGCGGCCTTATGAGCCGTCACGCCGTGCAGCGCGTATCATGCTGCACGGCGTGAACCACTGCGCAAGCGCGGATCCCGTTACGTCGCTGCTAACCCATTTCGGGCCGGAGACTATCGACCCATTTTTCCGACGTGACGCAAGTCGGATTTGCGCCGTTTTTTGCGCCGATCGGCGGACTTTCCGCCGATAACGGAGAATTTCGCCCTCGATGTCTCACTATCAGGTGATATAAAATGGACTTTCCCGCTCTTTCTGAGAGAGTGTGCTTTAGGAGAGTGAACAGACAAGACATAGAATAGCTAGAGAGAGAGAAATTATAAGATATTTCATTATTACATTGTATAGTTAGTTAGTTATCTTTACTATATTTTATTTCTTTACTAGTTGAGTATTAAATAAAAAGGACTCACAGATATTATTTATATTACTCAATAAATTAGTTTATCTAATGCCCTGATTTGGCCTGTAAGAAAACCAGATGGTTCATGGCGACTGACCAAAAAAGCCCAAATTCTCCAAGAAAAGGTCACTTATTTAGGAACAGTTATAACACATGGTAAGCGTGAGATAGAGCAGAAACGTATCGATTCAATTGTTAAATTGCCCTTGCCCCATAATGTTACAGCACTCCAGTCATTTTTAGGACTGGTCGGTTACTGCAGGAACCACATAGACGGTTTCGCCACAAAGGCAGCCCCACTTTCCGAGCTCCTTAAGAAACAGGCCCTATGGAAATGGCTTCCACAGCACACGGATGCCGTAGATGCATTGAAACGCGTCCTAAGTACAGCTCCCGCTTTGCAGGCACCAGACCCACACCCCCCATACGCAATAGAGGTAGTGACCACCGACCGAACCCTTTCGGCCATACTACTCCAGGAAAGGCACGATCGTTTAGGACCTGTAGCCTATGCCTCATGAGTTTTAGATCCGGTAGAGCAGGGATTTTCAGCCTGCGAAAGGCACTTGCTCGCAGTTTTTTGTCTGTTTAGTACTTCTCGTACAATTCAAGACTCAACCCCGTAACCATTTTGACCGAACACACCCCAACACAGCTACTGTTGGACGGTAGGCTAAAAGACGGTACAGTAAGCCAAATTAGAGCAGCACGCTGAACCCTACTCCTACAAGGACGCGACATTACAGTGAAGAGGACAAAGACGCACACGTTTCTGGCCGATAATTTACAATATGCAGGAACCCCACATGAGTGTGAAATCATTGCAGCCAAGCACAACACAGGCCCCATTATTCCCAAATCGTTACCGACAAAAACAGGCATCAGACCACAGAGAACCCAGCCCACAGATAAAGCTCTAAAAATGTATGTAGATGGCTCCTCCACCATTGTTAATGGAAAAAGGATTACAGGATGTGGCATTTATGTAGAGGACGCACAGGGACGTGCATTAGAGGAGATATCGTTAAAATTGCCAGGACATTTAGGTTCACAGGCAGCTGAGTTAGCAGCCATTGCATACATTGTGCAGCACCCAGGCCAATATTCTCACAGACCAATATTCAAGATTTGGCACAGGCACAAAAGGAAGACGACACGCTGAAGGAAATTTTCAAAGGAAACTTCCCAGCTCCCTATGATAGGTTCAAAGATACTTTAACGGTACACAACGGAATCATATTAAAGGATGGTATTTATGTGGTTCCCACCCAGGACAGGAACCAGATTATTTGTCAATTCCATGACAGACACGGACACCAAAGGATAGAATCCACCCTTGCCCACCTCAGACCTCTCTGCTGGTGGCCCGATTTAAAAACTGATGTAACTCACTGCATTGAAAATTGTTTAATTTGCGCCCAGAACAACCCAGACAGATACGCAAAGAAAGGTCAGCTAAGACACACCCGCCCTGTTAATGGCCCATGGACGAACTTACAATTAGATTACATTGGTCCCCTTCCCCCTGCAGAAATGGATTTAAATATGTGTTGGTCACGATCGACACCTTCACAAAATGGGTGGAAGCATTTCCTTCCAGGACAAAGATGGCTGAAGCGACAGCAAAAATTCTAACCCAGCAAATATTTACTAGATGGGGACTCCCCCGTAGTATTGAGTCGGACCAAGGTTCGCACTTTACAGGAAGGGTAATGAAAAACGTCCTAACAATTTTCGGAATTAAACAGAAGTTTCACATTGTCTATCACCCACAATCCAGCGGCATTGTAGAACGCATGAACCGAACCCTAAAGGCAACACTTAGGAAGATGGTGCAACAGCACAATACGACATGGGACACAGTTCTCCCATTCACACTGATGTTTATTAGAAACACGGTGTCGAGTTCACAGGATACACCCCCCACACCCTCATGACCGGATGACCCATGAAGGGTACCGAGTATTTATTTGGGCTTGATTTGGCCAGCCGCACAGTCACCGCCCTTACCCACGAAAAAGCAGTCCAACAAATAATGGAGAATATTAAAGCAGCACAGCTCGCTGCAGCTGTTCGACTAGGCGCTAGGAAAAAACAAAGTAAGGCCTGCTTTGATAAAACTGTACACCCGGTAGAATATACAGTCGGACAGCAAGTCATGATCTCCTTGTACAATCTTAGTTCATTCCTCTTCCCCAGATTTGCAGGACCCTACTCAATTTCTGATAAAGTAAGCCCCTCAGTTTATAAGATTACGTATCCAAATGGAAAGTCAGGATGGTTTCATATAAACCAGCTTAAGGTTTATGGAACTCAGTGTAGCCACTCACACCACATTTCGCTGGCAATAGCAGACAGCGAAGACCCGTCCACTGGCAACCCAATCCAGTCCTCCCCCAGCCAGGACAGCACGTCCACAGACACGACCTTGACTCCGCCCCCAGAGATGAGTTTCCGCCTCACACTTGATTCGGCCACTAGCAATAGCGATAGCGACAGCGAAAGCACCACGACGTACTTGAAATCCCCGACCAATGGCAAAACAGACCAGGCCCCAGTCACTACAGCGCCAGTGACACCGACCACGATATGTTCGGCCCCTCAGAGTCCATTTATTTGCCACTATGAGAACCTGACCCACCGCCCGACGATAGCGATCCCCCCCTGCCACTACCGCCCTACAGGATAAGAAACAATGGCACCACGATAACTCTTATCGACTGATCAGAAACGACAAAATGGATCCCACATCGGCCCAGGCCGCCTTGGCCCAGAAACTCCAGTCACGAGTTTGGCAACCGGGAAATGGTGATGACTCAGAGCTTGACTCCCACGACTTTACGACCCTTTTTGGAATGGAACCCTGAGGTGTCCAGATGATGAGAGAAAAGAACCGATTGAGATTTACGGTGTCCCATTCCCTGATGGAGCCTGCCCGCTTTCTTTCTTTAGTTTTTTTTTAATGTTGAATGTTTCTCTCTTGGACGACTTTGTGTGTTGATCTCATGCTGAATTTCTTGATACAGTTATAACTACTCTTTTGACGCCGCATGGTAGTTAAAGGAACAAGTTTGTCGAAAGTCCATAGATGTTCAAATTCTTTCCGTTCTTGTAAGGTCACTCAGGCAGTGGATTAACGGCACTGATCCCCGCCCTGCCTGAGGACCCCCTATGTATTTGGTCAGCCAAGCTCGGGTAGTGGAGCAACGGCACTGATCACCACCCTACCCGGGGATTCCACCCATTCTTGCCCTGCCGTGGCTCATGCGCACCCCATTCAGAAAGTTATTTTTGAAACTCTTTTATTGTTCTTTTAAAAGTATACACACTCAGAGCCGCTTTTCTCGGACTTCAACAGACCCCACATTCTTTCTGAACCCTTTTTTCTCCCTAATAAATTCCGCGGTTTTCAAGACAAATTACTTTCTCTGTAAATGGCATAAGTGTTAAGTAGAAATGTGATGCTGTTATTGTTTATTTTGTACTGTAATATAAGTTCCTTTGGTTATTAGCTAGCAGCATAAGTGTAGTTCAGGTAAGGACAGTTAGAGCTTCTCCTTTGTGTAAAGAAATTGAAATGTATGATTGAATGTTATAGTGCCCCGTTAGAATTTTTATAGATGTGTGTTGTATTAAAAAAAAACATAGGTAAATGTTCCAATCCATTGGACAGAGTAGGATAGAACCTGTCCTTGATTAAGGGTAACCGGTACACCAGAGAACAGAAGAAGATTCAGTAGTGTGATCCATCACGCTTCGCGTTTAGGATCAAAAGGACGGACTGTAGCCATCTGGGATGGCCACTTACAACAAGAAACATGGACGTTCTCAAAGCCTAAAGGGAAATATGGACAATGTAAGATTCAGGCAGGCACAGAGCCTGCATGTATGTTCGTGAGCAGAGAATCCAGACAGTATCGAAACCCCCAACCGATTAGCATTTTGATGGCCCATCTCCGTAAGACAAAGGACTGATACTCAGTTAACCGATACAATCCCAGACATTTCGGCACCACTCCCTTTACTCAGGAAGCATAAACAAGGTCAATGACCGCTTAGGACACGCCCAGCCATCAAGCCACCCGCCCCTTTATTGCCTCAGATCGGAGGCAGTGATCGAGAACTGCCCAATTAATTGGGTCCAAACCGAAGGACCGCCCAAAAGAGTGCGAAACCCCCCCAAGGATAAAGACAGACTCTGCCATGTGTTCGATCTCTTTTGGACCTGGCGCTCTGGCAACGTCCATCTCCAACTGCAGCACCACGGCCAGAAGCAAGTCCAAGTTCAACGCTCGCTACCAGACGGATGAGCCCAGCTGAGCAGCACTTACTTCTCCAGACCCAGTAGATCCAGATTCGAACAAAGGCCGCTGTTCCTCTGACCTAAGCTGGGTGCCTGAAGAAAAATACAGGCTGTCACAGTTGTTAGGTGTAGTTTAGCTCGTAGTGTTTATGTTGCAAGTGTAAGTTAATCTTGTGTGTAAATAAAGTACCATTGATCTTGAACTAACTAACTGGTTGTTTGGCTCTTTGATCGATACCCGGTTGAACCTTCTGGCGGTATCATTTGATACGTGGTGACTCTGAGAGCATATCATATCACTATCTAGATAAAAGAAGGGCAACCTTATTGACTGTCATATTTATAGCAAGCAAAAATAGCAACACTGCACAATTGTAGCTAAACTTGTTTATTATTATATCCCCCTGAAAATGATTAGGAAGTGGGTAGTGAGGGAGGGGTCGGCATGGGAGTGGATGGAGGCGGCGTCATGCAAAGGCACCAGTTTGGGAGCACTGATAACGGCACCTCTCCTGTTCTCGCCAGCCCGATACTCCACAAGTCCAGTGGTGGTGGCGGCTCTGAGAATCTGGGGGCAATGGAGGAGATATAAGAGAGTGGAGGGAGCATCAATTTGGACCCCGATTTATAATAATCATAGGTTTGTACCAGGTAGGCTAGATGATGGGTTCCGGAGTTGGCAAAGGGCAGGAATTAGAAGGATGGGGGATCTATTTACAGATGGGAGCTTTCCCAGCTTGAAAGCCTTGGAGGATAAATTTGAATTGCCAGCAGGGAATGGTTTTAGGTATTTGCAGGTGCGAGACTTCCTGAGAAAACAGGTGCCGGTCTTTCCGCTGCTGCCGCCACGGGGGATACAGGACACAGTAGTCTCCAGTACCTGGGTGGGAGAGGGGAAGGTATTGGATATTTACCAGGAGCTTTCAGAGGCGGAGGAAACCCCGATGGAGGAGCTTGAGGGCAAGTGGGAGGACGAGCTAGGAGGAGAGATAAAGGCGGGTCTATGGGCGGATGCCCTAAGCAGGGTTAATACCTCCTCATCATGTGCCAGGCTTAGCCTGATACAATTTAAGGTAGTCCACCGGGCACACATGACAGTGGCTAGGATGAGTAAGTTTTTTGCAGTAGAGGATAGGTGTGCGAGGTGCGCGGGAAGCCCAGCAAATCATGTCGACATGTTTTGGGCAAGCCCGAAGCTTAGAGGGTTTTGCTAAGGCAATGTCCACAGTGCTAAAAATACGGGTGGTGCCGAGCCCGGAGGTAGCGATCTTTGGAGTGTCGGAAGACCTGGTAGTTCAGGGGGCGAAAGAGGCTGATCTCTTGGCCTTTGCCTCCCTGGTAGCCCGGAGACTGATTTTGTTAATGTGGAGGGACTCTAAGCCCCCGAGCGTAGAGACCTGGGTTAGTGACATGGCTGGGTTTCTCAGTCTCGAGAAAATAAAGTTTGCCTTAAGGGGGTCAATGTTAGGGTTCACCTCGGAGGTGGCAGCCGTCCGCCGACTTTCTCGGGGAAAATGAAAATGTCAGCAGATGCAGTATTCCAAGGGGGGGGGGGGGGATTTTTGTTGTATGGTTGGGGTGTGTGAAGATTGAGATGGGGGGGAATGTTTACTATACCATGTTGCATGTTGATGTCATTGTCTATGTTATTTTTATAACATTTTTCAAATACCTGAATAAAATATTTTTTTAAAAAATTATTTCACCTTGAAATAACATGCTATTTATTGGATTATGTTGCTGAGGGGCAGCATACAGATGGAGAATAAGTGGAGCTGGACCCGAGGTGTATCCTTGGGCAATGGAAAAGGTAACAGTGCAGGAAGAGAAGCCTTTGCAGGCAATTCTCTGGCTACGATTAAATGGATCAGAATGGAACCAGGTAATGATGATCTTACCCAGCTGCATTACAGATCTTTGGAGGAGGGTGTAGTGGGCAAAAGCAGCAGAACGGTCGAGAATGAGCAATAGGGACAATCAATCTTGTTTTAAAATCTTATTCCTTTTTCAGGGTTACACGGGCAATGTGCAGAATGCCCCTTAATCCATCTCCTTGCTTGCTTCAAAAACCAATAGCGAAGCAAGTTCTTTACACAGAGGGTAGTGGGTGCCTGGAACTCGCTACAGGAGGAGGTGGTGGAAGCAGGGATGATAGTGACATTTAAGAGGCATCTTGACGACTTCCGGGTGCGGCGATGACCAGCTGAGTCGCACGTTTCGGCAGCTCCCTGTGAAACGGACTTTTGGGCTCTTGATAGGAGCCCCAACGGCAATTTTAACGGCTGAAAACACCGTGCGGTAAACCAGAAGGGTGTTCCCCCTGGACACGGATGGAAAAAGGAGAGGAAAGTGGCCGGATTGCAGCGGATCCTTTGGAGCAGCGGCAAGGAAGGCAAGCAGAAACCAAGATGGCGTCGGAAGGTGGCAGTTTCATATGGGGCCCTGAACAACAAGAGTTTTTGAAACGCTGCGTGGAGGAGATAAAAAAGGAAATGAAGAAAGAGTTGTTGGCCCCGATATTACAGGCGATTGAAGGGCTGAAAGAGGAACAAAAGACCCAGGAGCAGGAGCTTCGGGTCGTGAAGGCGAAAGCAGCAGAGAATGAAAACGATATACAGGGCCTGGTGGTGAAGTCGGAGATACAGGAGGCACACCAGAAACGATCTGTGGAGAGGTTGGAGGCGCTGGAAAATAACGCAAGGAGGAACAACTTGAGGATTCTTGGACTTCCTGAAGGAGTGGAGGGGGCGGACGTCGGGGCATATGTGAGCACGATGCTGCACTCGTTAATGGGAGTGGAGGCCCCGACGGGTCCGTTGGAGGTGGAGGGAGCATACCGAGTTATGGTGCGAGGATCGAGAGCAGGAGAAGCTCCCAGAGCCATAGTGGTGAGATTTCTCCGTTTTAAGGATAGAGAAATGGTCCTTAGATGGGCGAAGAAAACTCGGTGTAGTAAATGGGAGAACGCGGTGATCCGCGTCTATCAAGATTGGAGTGCGGAGGTGGCGAGAAGGAGGGCGAGCTTTAATCGGGCCAAAGCGGTATTTCACAAAAAAAAGATAAAGTTTGGAATGCTGCAACCGGCAAGACTGTGGGTCACATATCAAGGGAGGCACCACTACTTTGAGACGGCGGATGAAGCGTGGACTTTTATTGTAGAAGAAAAATTGGAATGATTGGACTACGAAAATGAACGTTTGGACAAAGTGGTGGGACGAGTGGGGCGGGGGGGGCGAAGAGGGATTGTATGATTAATCCTGCGGTATGGTAACTTCTCTTTCTCCCACAGGTGGTGATGGGGGGAGGTGGGGAGGGAGAGGAGATGGGGCGTTGGCCATGGGAGGCGGGGCCGAGGGAGAGGCGCGGGCTTGGTTCCCGCGCTATGATAATTATGGCGGGAATAGAGAAGCAGGAAGGAGGGGGCGCAGCACGGGGCGAGCCGTGATCACGGGGGGAAGCCGAGGTCAGCCAGAGTTTGCTGACTTCTGGGAGCAACATGGGGGGAGTAATTACGCTAGCGGGGGGCCTAGCGGGGGGGGGGGGGGGGGGGGGGAGGGGGGAATTACTGGGTTGCTGCTGCTGGGGAAAGGGGGGAGTGGGTACGGGAAAGGATGGGCAGGGGGGCACCGTCTGGGAGAAATACAGCTGCGTGGGAACTGGGCGAGAAGCTGGAAAAAGATGATGGCTAACCGGCAAGGGGGGGGTGGGAAGCCCCCCAACTCGGCTGATCACGTGGAACGTGAGGGGGCTTAACGGGCCGATAAAGAGGGCACGAGTACTCGCACACCTTAAGAAACTTAAAGCAGATGTGGTCATGTTACAGGAAACGCACCTGAAACTGATAGATCAGGTTAGGTTGCGCAAAGGATGGGTAGGGCAGGTGTTCCATTCGGGGCTGGATGCGAAAAACAGGGGGGTGGCTATATTAGTGGGGAAGCGGGTGATGTTCGAGGCAAAGACTATAGTGGCGGATAACGGGGGCAGATACGTGATGGTGAGTGGCAAATTACAGGGAGAGATGGTGGTGTTGGTAAACGTGTATGCCCCGAATTGGGACGATGCCAATTTTATGAGGCGAATGCTAGAACGCATCCCAGACCTAGAGACCGGAAAGCTGATAATGGGGGGAGACTTCAACACGGTGTTGGAACCAAGGCTGGATAGGTCGAAGTCCAGGACTGGTAGGAGGCCGGCAGCAGCCAAGGTGCTTAAGGATTTTATGGAGCAGATGGGAGGGGTGGACCCGCGGAGATTCAGTAGACCTAGGAGTAAGGAGTTCTCGTTTTTCTCCTATGTCCATAAAGTCTATTCACGCATAGACTTTTTTGTGTTGGGTAGGGCATTGATCCCGAGGGTGAGGGGAACGGAATATACGGCTATAGCCATTTCGGATCATGCCCCACACTGGGTAGACTTGGAGATAGGGGAGGAAACAAGAGGGCGTCCACCCTGGAGAATGGACATGGGACTAATGGCGGATGAGGGGGTGTGCTTAAGGGTGAGGGGATGCATTGAAAAGTACTTGGAACTCAATGACAATGGGGAGGTTCAGGTGGGAGTGGTCTGGGAGGCGTTGAAGGCGGTGGTTAGGGGGGAGCTGATATCAATAAGGACACATAAAGGGAAGCAGGAGAGTAAGGAACGGGAGCGGTTGTTGCAAGAACTTTTGAGGGTGGACAGACAGTATGCGGAAGCACCGGAGGAGGGACTGTATAGGGAAAGGCAAAGGCTGCATGTGGAATTTGACTTGCTGACCACAGGCACTGCAGAGGCACAATGGAGGAAGGTGCAGGGTGTACAGTATGAATATGGAGAGAAGGCGAGCAGATTGCTGGCACACCAATTGAGGAAAAGGGGAGCAGCGAGGGAAATAGGGGGGGTGAGAGACGAAGATGGAGAGACGGAGCGGGGAGCGGAGAGAGTGAATGAAGTGTTTAAGACATTTTATAAAAAATTGTATGAAGCTCAACCCCCGGATGGGAGGGAGAGAATGATGGAGTTTTTGGATCGGCTGGAAATTCCCAAGGTGGAAGAGCAGGAAAGGATGGGATTGGGAGCACAGATCACGGTAGAAGAAGTGGTGAAAGGAATTAGGAACATGCAGACGGGAAAGGCCCCGGGACCGGACGAATTCCCAGTTGAATTTTACAGAAAATATTTGGACTTGCTCGCCCCGCTACTGACGAGGACCTTTAACGAGGCAAAGGAAAGGGGACAACTGCCCCCGACTATGTCAGAAGCAACGATATCGCTTCTTTTAAAGAAGGAAAAGGATCCACTACAATGCGGGTCCTACAGACCAATCTCCCTCCTCAATGTAGATGCCAAGGTCTTGGCCAAGGTAATGGCAATGAGAATAGAGGAATGTGTCCCGGGGGTGGTTCATGAGGACCAAACTGGGTTTGTGAAGGGGAGACAGCTGAACACGAACATACGGAGGTTGTTAGGGGTAATGATGATGGCCCCACCAGAGGGCGAAACGGAGATAGTAGTGGCGATGGATGCCGAGAAAGCATTTGATAGAGTGGAGTGGGATTATCTGTGGGAGGTGTTGAGGAGATTTGGGTTCGGAGAGGGGTATGTTAGATGGGTGCAGCTGTTGTATAGGGCCCCAGTGGCGAGTGTGGTCACGAATGGACGGGGATCGGCATATTTTCGGCTCCAGAGGGACAAGGCAGGGATGTCCTCTTTCCCCATTACTGTTTGCACTGGCGATTGAGCCCCTGGCGATAGCGCTGAGAGGTTCCAAGGGATGGAGGGGAATACTTAGGGGAGGAGAAGAACACCGGGTATCTTTATATGCGGATGATCTGCTACTATATGTGGCGGATCCAGCGGAGGGGATGCCAGAAATAATGCGGATACTTGGGGAGTTTGGGGATTTTTCAGGGTATAAATTGAACATGGGGAAGAGTGAGCTGTTTGTGGTGCATCCAGGGGAGCAGAGTAGAGAAATAGAAGACCTACCGTTGAGGAAGGTAACAAGAGACTTTCGTTACCTGGGGATCCAGATAGCTAAGAATTGGGGCACATTGCACAGGCTAAATTTGACGCGGTTGGTGGAACAGATGGAGGAAGATTTCAAGAGATGGGATATGGTAGCATTGTCAATGGCAGGGAGGGTGCAGGCGGTTAAGATGGTGGTCCTCCCGAGATTCCTCTTTGTGTTTCAGTGTCTCCCGGTGGTGATCACGAAGGCTTTTTTCAAAAGGATAGAAAAGAGTATCATGGGTTTTGTTTGGGCCGGGAAGACTCCGAGAGTGAGGAAGGGATTCTTACAGCGTAGTAGGGATAGGGGGGGGCTGGCACTACCGAGCCTAAGTGAGTATTATTGGGCCGCTAATATTTCAATGGTGAGTAAGTGGATGGGAGAGGAGGAAGGAGCGGCGTGGAAGAGATTAGAGAGGGCGTCCTGTAGGGGGACCAGCCTGCAGGCTATGGTGACAGCCCCATTGCCGTTCTCACCAAGGAACTATACCACGAGTCCGGTGGTGGTAGCTACACTGAAGATTTGGGGACAGTGGAGACGACATAGGGGAAAGACCGGAGCACTGGGGGGGTCCCCGATAAGAAACAACCATAGGTTTGCCCCGGGGGGAATGGATGGGGGATATGGAATGTGGCAAAGAGCAGGTATAACGCAATTGAAAGATCAATTTGTGGATGGGAAGTTTGCGAGTCTGGGAGCGCTGACCGAGAAATATGGGTTGCCCCAAGGGAATGCATTCAGGTACATGCAATTGAGGGCTTTTGCGAGGCAACAGGTGAGGGAATTCCCGCAGCTCCCGACACAAGAGGTGCAGGACAGAGTCATCTCAAAGAAATGGGTGGGGGACGGTAAGGTGTCGGATATATATAGGGAAATGAGAGACGAAGGGGAGACTATGATGGACGAACTAAAAGGGAAATGGGAAGAAGAGCTCGGGGAGGAGATTGAGGAGGGGATGTGGGCAGATGCCCTAAACAGGGTAAACTCGTCGTCCTCGTGCGCCAGGCTAAGCCTGATTCAGTTTAAGGTATTACACAGGGTACATATGACTGGAACACGGCTCAGTAAATTTTTTGGGGTGGAGGATAGGTGTGCGAGGTGCTCGAGAAGCCCAGCGAATCATACCCATATGTTTTGGTCATGCCCGGCACTACAGGGGTTTTGGATGGGGGTGACAAAGGTGCTTTCGAAAGTAGTAGGAGTCCGGGTCGAACCAAGCTGGGGGTTGGCTATATTTGGGGTTGCACAAGAGCCGGGAGTGCAGGAGGCGAAAGAGGCCGATGTTTTGGCCTTTGCGTCCCTAGTAGCCCGGCGCAGAATATTGCTAATGTGGAAAGAAGCCAAGCCCCCGGGGGTGGAGACCTGGATAAATGATATGGCGGGGTTCATAAAGTTAGAGCGGATTAAGTTCGTCCTAAGGGGGTCGGCTCAAGGGTTTACTAGGCGGTGGCAACCGTTCGTCGAATATCTTGCGGAAAGATAGATAGGGGAGAACAAAGAAGGCAGCAGCAGCGGCCCAGGACTTGGGGGGGGGAGGGTGTGGCCTGAGACAAGGCAGTTGCCAATTAGGGCTAGTTTTTTTTTGTTATTTAATATTTATTTATTTGTTGTTGTTTTTGTTTAAATTTAAAAAGGTCATTATTATCTGTATTGTTACAATGTTGTGTAAAGGATGCACAATGTACTGTGTTGGTTGACCAAAAATTTTCAATAAAATATTATTAAAAAAAAAGAGGCATCTTGACAAATACATGAATAGGATGGGAATAGAGGGATACGGACCCAGGAAGTGTAGAAGATTGTAGTTTAGTCGGGCAGCATGGTCGGCACGGGCTTGGAGGGCCGAAGGGCCTGTTCCTGTGCTGTACATTTCTTTGTTCTTTGTTGTTGTTGAATCTCATCCATGGTCCCCACATGAGAGACATACAAGATCCAAGCTGACAAGCAAAGGCATTGCACCTGACCTGACGCTTAACCTTAGCCAAAAGGCCGAGAATCAGTCGTACATATTGTCGTTTGCCCTTTTGATGAGGGCGGCTTCACTGATGTGGCAGGGATCACGATGGGTGTTTGACACAGTCCAACTTTTGGGAAAATTCGATAAATACTGGAGGAAGAGAAAGGTGCCGGCTGGAGGGAGAGAGCTGCAGTGAGGTGCGTGCTGGATTAGAAGAAGGTTGTAGGAGGAAATGCTGTTTGTTTCACAGCCCAATTTGATGCCCTCATTCCCAGTGTTTTTTTTCCATTCCCAAGCCGGAATCGAACCTGGGACCCGGGAGCTGTGAAGCAATTGTGCTATCCACAATCTCACGTCAGGTCTTTGGGCCAAACAGAGAGAAAAATATATAAACTCCAGCAAAATCAAACACTGCGAACGGAGCGCCGAGAACCCGATCCCGCTGAGTGTGAGCGGCTCTGTCAGCCCGAGCAGTGGCTGGCAGAGCGAGCGCGCAGGCGCAGTGCCGCGCGGGGTGGGGGCAGGGTTTGAATGAGGCTGAGCTCGAACTCAGTCGGATCGCAGGAGCGGCGGTAGCATGCCGGTCTTCACAGGTAGGCCCGCCTCCGCCTTGCTCGCTCGGCCAGCCGGCCCATCGCTATCGCGTTGCTTCATGCAAGCAGGGAGCGTGAGTGCGCCCTAGGCCTCGGGATCCTCGTTGGCGCAGTGTAACGGCGATTTGTTCACTGTCAGTGTGCAGGCCCTGTGCGAAATGGAGGCCGAGCTGAAAGCAACCAGTTAGTCGGTGGTTGTTGTCCGCTCGGGACCGAGTCCGAATCAGCTGCGCTACCGTGATTATTTTCTGGCGATTAATGGGGGAAATGTTCCCTCTTTCTCCTCCCGAGTATGTTTTTTGTTCCGAGTTGGAACAGCTTATGCTTGCCCTTTGCAGAATAGCTGCCACAATGATTGTGCAGAAAGCTGGGGCAGCTGCTGCTGCTACTGCCCCCTTCAGCTCTTCATGCCTCACTTTTAAAGATTTTTTTTGAAGCCCGATTTTTTTTAAAGTCAGAAGCACAGTAACTGAATTATTTTTAATTTCACAGGCTAAATGATCAGTGTGAAGTTTTTATAACTGCTATCCTCCTTAGTAAGATGTTTTAGTCTTGCAGTTATTTGCTGTGCATCGAAACATGCACATTGTAGACAATTTGGACTTCATAGATTATCATAGAATTTACAGTGCAGAAGGAGGCCATTCGGCCCATCGTGTCTGCACTGGCTCTTGGAAAGAGCACCCTACCCAAGGTTAACACCTCCACCCTATCCCCATAACCCAGTAACCCCACCCAGCACGAAGGGCAATTTAGCATGGCCAATCCACCTAACCTGCACATCTTTGGACTGTGGGAGGAAACTGGAGCACCCGGAGGAAACCCATGCACACAGGGGAGGATGTGCAGACTCCGCACAGACAGTGTCCCAAGCCGGAATCAAACCTGGGACCCTGGAGCTGTGAAGCAATTGTGCTATCCACAATGCTACCGTGCTGACTTAAATCATGCACTTCCTTCAGACAAGCTTTAAGCCTACGTTGGCCCACGGTTCTGGGTTATGTGTACACCAAAACATGAGAAGTCGGAGCCGGACTAAACCATATGGCCCATTGAGCCTGCTCTGCCATTTAATACCATCATAGAATCCCTACAGTGCAGGAGGAGGCCATTTGGCCCATTGAGTTTGCATCGACCCTCTGAAAGAGCACTCTACCCAAGCCCACTCCTCTGCCCATGTTGCCGCAACCTAATCTGTACGTTTTTGGACATTGAGGATATTAGTTCTGACAGTGTGGAATTGGCATGGGTCGAGCTGAGAAACACCAAGGGGCAAAAAACGTTAGTGGCTGTATATAGACCCTCAAACTGTAGTGGTGATGTTGGGCATGGCACAAAAGCAGGAAAATAAAGACGCATGTGACAAAGTACATGGAATATATGTATTTAGGGTCATTTTAATCTGCATATAAATTGGGCAAATGAAATTAGTCACAATACTGTAGAGGAGGAATTCTGGACCGTAGGCTGAGGAACTGACTAGAGAACAGGTCATCAATACTGTGTATTGACAACAGAATCATTGGCAATCGAGTTGTGTGAGACCGCTTGGGGATGAGCGCCCATAATACGATAGAATTTTTCAGCAAAATGGAGAGTGAAGTAGTTGATTCTGAGACTGGGTCCTAAATTGTAATAAAGGAAACTACTATGATATGAGGCGCTATGATCAATTGGGAAACATTACTTAAAGGGATGACTGTGGATAGGTAATGGCAAACACTCAAGAACTGCAACACTTGTTTATTCCTGTCTGGTGCAAAAGTAAAACCGGAAAGTTGGCCAAACCATGGCCGACAAGGGAAATTAGAGATAGTACTCGGTCCAAGGAAGAAGCATGCAAATTGGCCAAAAAAACCAACAGGTCTGAGGATTGGGAGCAGTTTAGAATTTAGCAAAGGAGGACCAAGGGATTGATTAAGAAAGGGAAAATAGAGTATGAGAGTAAGCTTGCAGGGAACATACAAACTAAAGTTTCTACAGGAACGTGAAGAAAGATTGATGACGACAAATACTCAAAAGAATTCCAGTAGATTTGTCAAACATGATTTCCCCTTTATAAATCCATGCTGACAGTGTCTTATCCTGCCACTGTTTGCGAAATGCTCAGCTATAAAATCTTTGATAATGGATTTGAGAATTTCCCCCACTACTAAAGTCAGGCTTACTGGTCTATGATTCCCTGCTTTCTCTCTACCTCCCTTTTTAAATAGTGGAGTTACAGTCAAAAATGGGACTTTATAATGGGGGACAAAGAAATAGCTGATCAACTAGATATAAACTTTTAGTTCTGTCTTCACAAATGAGAACACAAATAAGATACCAGAAATGTTGGGGAACACCGGGTGGTTTAGTGAGCCGGAAGAACTGAAGGAGATCGGTATTAGTAGAGAAATTGTGTTGGAGAAATTGATGGGATTGAAGGCTGATAATGTACATCCCAGAGTATTTAAGGAAGTGGCTCTAGAAATAGTGGATACATTAGTGGTCATCTTCCAAGATTCAGTCGACACTGGGACAGTTCCTACAGATTGGAGGGTAGCTTATGTAACTCCACTATTTAAAAAGGGAGGTAGAGAGAAAGCAGGGAATCATAGACCAGTAAGCCTGACTTCAGTAGTGGGGGAAATTCTCAAATCCATTATCAAAGATTTTATAGCTGAGCATTTCACAAACAGTGGCAGGATAAGACACTGTCAGCATGGATTTAGAAAGGGGAAATCATGCTTGACAAATCTATTGGAATTCTTTTGAGTATGTAACTAGATGAGGGGGAGCCAGTAGATGTGCTTTATTTGGACTTTCAGAAGGCTTTTGACAAAAGTCTCACTTAAGAGATTGGCATGTAAAATTAAAATGCATGGGATTAGAGGTAGTATATTGAGATAGATAGTAAACTGGTTTGCAGACATTAAACAATGAGTAGGAATTAACAGATCTTTTTCCAAATGGGGGACCCCAGCTATTCATAATATATTTTAATTATTTGGATGAGTGAATGAAATGTAATATCTCCAGATTTGCAGATGAGACAAAGTGGGGTGAGAGGGTGAACTGTGAAGAGAATGCAGAGATCCTTCAGTGTGATTTGGACAAGTTGAGTGAATGGGCAAATGAATGGCAGATGCAGTTTCATTCGGATAAATGAGAGGTTATCGATTTTGGTAGCAAATACAGGAAGGGTGACTATTATCAGAATGGCCATGAATTAGGAGAGGGGAATGTGCAATGAGACCTGGGTGCCCTCGTACACCAGTCGTTGAAGGTAAGCATGCAGATGCAGCACGGGTAAAGAAGGCAAACGGGGGGGGGGGGGGGGGGGTCTTCTAGAAACCTCTCAAATTCTAACAGGACTAGACAGGGTAGATGCAAGAAAGACATTCTAGATGGGGGTTTCCAGAACTTTGGGGTCACAATCTGAGGATACGGGGTAGACAATTTAGGACAGATATGTGGTGAGCCTATGGAATTATTTACCACAGAAAGGACTTGAGGCCAAAACATTGGATGTTTTCAAGAAGCAGTTGGATATAGCCCTTGGATCAAAGGATATGAGGAAGAAGGTGAGATTAGACAATTGAGCTGGATGATCAGCCATGATCATAATGAATGGCGGAGCAGTCTTGAAGGGCCAAACGGCCTCCTGCCCCTTAATCCTATGTTTGTAAGGGACAATTTAGCATGGCCATTCCACCTAACCTGCATATCTTTGGACTGTGGGAGGAAACCCACACAGACACGGGGAGAATGTGAAAATTCCACAGTCAGTCAAGGCTGAAATTGAACCTAGGTCCCTGATGCTGAAGCAGAAGTGCTAACCACTGTGCCACTATGCTGCCCCATAGCTTATCCTGGGCTTCAGCTCCACTTCCTTGCCCATTCCCTATAATCCTTGAATTGCAGAGGCACCAAAAACCTGTGTATTCTAGCCTTAAATGAAGTCAATGATGGGGCATCCACAACCCCCTGGAGCAGGGAATTCCAAAGATTCACAACCCTTCAGTGAAGTAATTTTTCCTCGTCTCAGTCATTAATGATTGCCCCCTTATCCTGAGACTCTGCCCCCATGTTTTAATTCCCCGACCCAGCCAAAACAATCTCTCAACCTTCACCCTATCAAGTACCTTCAAAATTTTGAATGTTCAATGAGATCGCCTCTCATTCTTCTAAACTCCAGAGAAAATAGACTCTCTGTGCTCAGCCTGTCATAATAGGACGACCTGATCATCACAGGGACCAATTCCATGAATCTTTGCTGTGTTGCCTCCAATGTAAGTGCATCTGTTCTAAAACATGGAGATCAAAACTGCAAACTACTCCAGACTTTCAAGGTACATGGCATGATTCAAAGAGTTTCTGTGTTGTGAATATCTAGTTCAGAATTCATTTTTTAAGAATATAATTCTGAAGAATGAAAGTTTTAACTGTAGATAAAGAGGGCACCTGGTTAAGACATTGGTAGGTATCTCAAGTGAATGCACTTCAAAACAAGCTTGGAGTTAATTACAGCTAAGAGTTAACTTATGTTTAATTTAAACAACGAATGACCTATCTCTATGCAAGAATGGAGCTGTTAAGTCTACGCTTACTGAATAAATTTTACACTTCTAGTTCTGACCTTCTAAGATAAACATAGGTGAGCTTTTAACTGTAAATGCAAACTGTTCGAATTTCTTAAATTAGTTACGTAGTTCCCAGATGAAAATAACTTGAAAGCTGATTGTGGGGTGAGAAAAGGGTTCCTTGATAGGACATAAATTCTGAAGAACCGCTCATAAACTCCATTAGAAATATAAATTAATCATTTGGGTCACAGAATCAGAGTTGTGTTGGAGGTAAAATAATTTGTTTACATTTGAAACCATCCCAAAGCATGGCACCTTAAAATAGAACAATTAGGGTAGAATGTTCTTTTGTTTAATGTACCTGGGTGTCAGTGGGGGAACATTTAGAATTCAGTAATCATTGTATCATAAGGTTTAGGATGATGGGAGAAAAGGACAATGGGCAATCCAGAGTAAGAATAATTAAGGAGAGAGCAGTCTTCAGTGGGGTAAGAATGGAGCAGGCTCAGATAGATTAGAACAAAAGGTTTGCAAGCAAAACTGTAGTTGAACGATGGGCTACCTGCAAAAAATAAATGTTTTGGGCAGCCAAAATAAAGGGGAATCCCAAAGTCATCTATAGGCTTATAAATAGTGAAAGGGCAAGTAGGACCGATTTAGGGATCGAAAAGAGAATTTACACGTGGAGACAGAGGGTGTGCTGAGGTATTAAAATGAATACTTTGCATCTGTATTTACCAAAATGATAGATGCTACCTAGGCCATGGTGACAGAGGAGGAAACTGTCACGCGAAGTCTTCAAAATTGATAAGGAAGAAGTGTTGGCTGAACTGTCGGTACTTAAGGTTAACAAGATGCTGGGGACCGGATGAGGTGGATCTAAGCATATTGAAAAAGTGGAAATAGCAGGGGCGTTGGCTGTAATCTTTAGTCTTCCTGGACTCCGGGAAGGTGCCAGAGGAGTGGAGGTTGGAAACATTACACCCTTGTTCAAAAAAGGTTGTACGGATAAGCCCAGTAATTATGGACCAGTGTGGTGGGCAAGCTTCTAGAAACAATTATTTGGGATAGAATTTGTAATTGCACAGAAAAATGTGGGTTGATTAGGACGAATCTGCAGGGTTGATTAGGAAGAATCCGCATGAATTTCTGAAGGGGAGATCCTGTTTAACCTTCCGGAGTTTTTAGAAGAGTTAACAGGTTGATGATGGTAATGGCGGCATGGTAGCACAATGGTTAGCATTGTTGTGTCATAGCACGAGGGACCCGGGTTTGTTTTCCGGCTTGGGTCACTGTGTAGAGTCTGCATTTTCTCCCCGTGTCTAGGTGGGCTTCCTCCAGGTGCTCCGGTTTCTTCCTACAAGTCCCGAAAGACATGCTTGTTAGGTGAATTGGACATTCTGAATTCTCCCTTTGTGTACCGGAACAGGCGCTGTCATATGGCGACTAGGGGATATTCACAGTAACTTCATTGCAATATTAATGTAAGCCTATTTGTGACACTAATAAAGATTATTATTATTACTGTTGACGTGGTGGTACATGGACTTTGTGATGGCATTTGATGCAGTGCCACACAACCGACTTGTGAGAAAAGATATAGTTCATAGAATAAAAGGGACAGTAGTAATACGGATACAAAATTGGCTGAGTAATAGGAAACAGTAATGGTTAGTGGATATTTTTCAGGCTGGAGGAAGGTTTGTAGTGACTATGGAGCGATATTGGGAGCCTTGCTTTTCCTGATATTTATGAATAATCTGGATTTTGGTGTGCAGTGGACAATTTCAACATTTGTGGACAATACAAAAGCTGGAAGCATTGTAAACTGAGGAGTTCAGTATGGAATTTCAAAACAACATGGACGGGTTGGAGTGGGCCAATAGGTGGCAGACGAAGTTCAATGCAGAGTAGTGTGAGGCGATGCATTGCATTTTGGCATGAAAAACATGGTGATGACATATAATAAGGGGTACAATTCTTCATGGGTGCAGAGGGACCTGTGAGTATATGTGCATAGATAATTGAATGTGTAAGGGCAGGTGGAGAGAACAGTTAAAGCATACAGTATCTTAAGTAGTGTGCTCTTTCCAAGGGTCGGTGCGGACTTGATGGGCCGAATGGCCTCCTGCACTGTAAATTCTATGATTCTATCTTGGGTTTTTAATTAATAGGGGCTTGCAGTACAGCAGCAAGGAAGTTATGCTGAACTTATACAAGACACCAGTTAGACATCAGCTGAAGTATAATGTACAGTTTTCTGTTCCACATGAAGGAGTATATGAACGCATTGGGGTGATTGCTAAGGAGGTTTACAGGAATAGTTCTTTTGAAGATAGATTGGAGGGGTTGGGGCCGTTCTCCTTGGAGAGTAAAAGGATAAGATATCACCGAAGTTTTCAGGAACATGAGATGGCTTTTTAGGGTAGTTAAAGCAAAACTGTCCGTGCTCGTAAAAGGATGGAGAACGAGAGGGCACAGATTTAAAGTGATTTGCAAAGGAAGCAAATGTGATGAGAGAAACAACTTTTTCACACAGCGAGTGGGTCGAGTCAGGAATATACTATCTGAAAGTGTAGTGGAGGCAGGTTCAATCAAGGCATTCAAGGGGGCATTGGATGATTGTTTCTATTCAAAATAATATGCAAGGATGTAGGAGAATGTTAGTAACTCATGCTCATTTGGAGAGTCGTGCAGACGCGATGGGCCAAATGACTGCCTCCTGTACGGTATCAGTTCTGTGGCTCTGCTCCAAGAAGGCAGTTACAGATTTGCTTTGTTGGGTTGAGAACGCCAACAGGTCATGATTGTCTGGCCTGCATTTTAAGCAGAGAAAATACTAACTTTATTGTTCCCTGCACTGAATGCAGGTGGAACTTAAGCTCAGTTTAGATTTTGCGAGAGGAAAAAGTAGCTAGAAGATCTGCTTATTTTGCAGCTGGAGAAATAAATCTGTTTTGCTCCTTGGAGCCCTGTGGCAGAAAACAGTCAGCAGTGTTAGTTGGGAAGCTCTGAGAAGGCGGCTGAATATCTGCCAGCAGCCAGAACAGAGTTGAGGCATCCACAGCTTGGCCAAAAACCTAATGGAATGATCTCCATAAAACATGACCTCGGGGGATAGCTAGTACACTGAGGAGAATTAACGTGAATTCCGAGCTGCTGTGGCATACTGTGTGGGTTGGCCCTTAAAGAAGTGAATGAACCTTCAAAACCCTTGGGGTTGGTGGGGGAAGTAAAAAGTAAGACCGAGTTCATAGCATGTTATCAACTATAGTGTTAATAGTGTTTGTGTTGCTTATTTCTTTTTACATGCAGCAATATTTGTTATTGTGTAAAGAAAAGTAAACTTTTGTGGCATAGTTCCGTCAGTTACTTTTGGAATGTTTGTATTTATTTAGCATTAACGGTCCCCAACAGGATCATAATGTCTGTTAAAATGAAAAACACTTCAGCTGTTGTTTTATCTCTATTATTTGTATGGTCTTGTGTAGTGCTGCTATGTAACAGTCATTTTGCAATTTATTGTGCTGATTGCATTTATTGAAGTGTATTGAGATGGTCAGAGAAATGCTCAAGTCTGTAAATAACATGGTCTTGGGTGAGAACTGAGTCGGGGTCTGTAGTGCAAGACCTACTTCAGTCTTGATCAGAATTCAGTCTGGTACTTCAGTGCAGTAATGAGGGAGGTTGCTGCACTGTTGAGGCGCTCTCTTTGGATGAGAAGTTAAACCAGGATCCCATTTGCCATTTCAGGTAGCTATAAAAGAGCCTACAGCACTATTTTGAAGAGGAGCAGGGAGGCCTGATCTTTTTCATCCTTGTGAGAGTGAAATAAGTGGTAGATCAATAAAGCTGTATATTCATCAGTATGAAAATTGAGATGAAGGGTGTGGCTATGGATATCAACTAACAGTAAGCTGAGAAAGAGAAAAGAGCCAGGAATAAATCCTTGGAAGACTCTAGGTGAATGTATAGGGGATTCAAAAAGAAACCCCCTGGGAATCTGTTAGCTGCATTGGGACAGGTAGAGTTTGTGGGACCATACGAGGACAGTCCAGTCGAGTTGGGACAATGGGAGAGGATGGGATACAAGTACCATAATTCATGGCAAGGCCAAGGCAGAATGATCCATTATGATCACAATCATCAGGAATTTTAAAACTAATATTGAGGAATGGGATACAAACAGAAAATGCTCGATAAACTCAGCAGATCGGCACCATCTGTGGAGATGTAGAAGGGCCATTTAGACTCGAAGCATTAGCATTTCCACAGATACTGCCAGATTTGCTGAGTTTTATCTGGTATTTTTTTGATTTTATTTTAGATTTCCAGCATTCGCGGTATTTTACTTTTACTGAGGAATGGGTGCTAGATAGCTGAGGAAGCAAGTGAGATTAGGCCAAAATCCATGAAGTGTTGATGGTCAGGAATACAAAGGATAGAGTATTGGTTTGCAAACAAGACTTTGGTACCTCTTTGATAAAAGAAGCCCACAAGTACCAGTAATTGCTAAAATAATAACGCTGAGAAGCAAACTTACCAAAACCACCTAGTAAAAATAGAAGCCAATGTAGTATCTGAAGGAGCAAAACTTGATGCACCAATTTCCTTGACTTCTGAGAAAATGAAATCTTAACTGTACATTGAGATGACAACTTGAATTTATGAAACACCTTCAATGTATGTTGTATATAAGCCTATACCCATTGGATAGAAAAATGAGATGATCTTATTGAAATTTTCATGATCTTGGGGAGTTGGGGGGGCTTGATAGGCTGGATAATCAGAGGATGTTTCTTTCCTCTTAGTAATTTGGTAGTACAGAATGAGTATTGCTGAAAAAAGACATTTTGTCAAAGCTTTTCATCTTGTACTCATCAGGACAATCACAACCTTTTAAGATGGATGGGGAGAATTTATTTTCTCTGAGGGTCATTAATTGAATTCTGTTCCCCAGAAAGTAGTAGAGGCAGGGCCTTTTAAGTTTATCTAAGGCTGAGTCAGATAGATTTTGGATAGACAAGGGGTCAAGGGTTATGGGTGGCAGACAGGGAAGTGGAGTGAAGGCCACAACCAGATCAGCCATGATATTGAATAGAAGAGCGGGTTCAAAGAGCCAAAAGGTCTTCTGCTCCTAAGTCTAATGTTCCTATGTAGAAATCATACCATGGCTCTTTGTGACTACAAAATTTGACAGAGCCACATATAGAGATGTTAGGGCAGGTGATCAAAAGCTTTGGGGTGGTAGATTTAAAGGAGTGTCTTGAAGGAGGAAAAAGAAAAGCTTGGTGAGGGTAATCAGTTGTAGTCTGAGGCAATTGTGTTGAAGCTGTAAAGTGTTCTGGGGATGCTATACCTTGAGCACTGCATTGGATTCTGATCCATCAAATTCCATGCACACATTCAAACCCTCCATGTGGTTCATAGAAGTATCAAACAGTTGCACTTCGAAGGTTGTACTTCATATCAAGATGTAGTTATGAGTGAAAGCTCGAGAATCAAATACATTTTTAAAAAAATGAGTGAAAGCTAGATGACTTCAGTCTTGAATGCAGGCAAATCAGAGGTGACCTTTGGAGAAAGTAAGATACAAAATGAAATAAAACTGGTTACTCGTGTGGAAGGGTGCAAATTAGGTAAAGGCATGTTTAGGACTAATGTCGCAATGTGAGGGCAGCACAGTGGCGCAGTGGTTAGCACTGCTGCCTCACAGAATACAGGTCACAGTGCCTCCCGGGCCTGGGTCACTGTCCATGATTTGCACATTGTCTGCGTGGGTCTCAACCCCACAACCCAAAGATGTGCAAGGTATGTGGATTGGCCACACTAAATTGCCCCGTAATTGGAAAAAATTAATTGGGAACTCTAAATTTTAAAAAAATGTTGCAATGTGTTCCTCCATAAAGTGATTGATGGCTGAGATGGTCTTCCAGTTAGGTTAATGGAAGCAAATACATATCTCGTATGCTGATCCCGAGGTAGCATTTATGTTGGTATGTATGTATTTCCGAGATTGATGTCAACTAAATAAATATGTTAACACTTTTATATTGCTTAAAAGCAATAAGCAATGTATGTTTGTTATTCGGTGTAGCATCTGTGCACTGATGTTTCTAGTGTGAGCAAGAAAATCGTCGCATGCAGGAATACCTAAAGACAAAAGTTTAGGCATGCTATACTATATGAACTCCGTTTTTGCTGGTGAATAAATGAGAATTTGTCTGCTTCCCAGTAAATGTCAAATGGGGGAAGGAGAGGTTTGATGGATTGGAGCTGAACACTGATGATCCACCTGTAGTTTTCAAGGCACAGCTATTTGCATTAACTGGAGTTCAGCCTGAAAGACAGAAGGTTATGATTAAAGGAGGCACACTAAAGGTAAGATTTTTTGTATGAGGGTGAATCATGGGAAAATATTTTCTCCGTTTATGTTTCCTCTTACCCCTTGTGAAACACACAATACAAGTCAGCACCATGTTGCCAGAAAATATCTAAGACTAACCAAAGGGGAAACTCTTTGTATCTACTTATCTTATCACTTTTATAATTTTCTAAAACTCAAGCTAGAACCTTAGTATTATGTTGAAGAACTGTGTATCCAAGCATCTTTGATTTAAATTCTCTGTCCTTGCCTTTTGATGTGGAGATGCCGCCGTTGGACTCTGGTGAGTACAGTAAGAAGTCTTACAACACCAGGTTAAAGTTCAAAAGTTTTGTTTCAAATCACTAGCTTTCAGAGCACTGCTCCTTCCTCAGGTGAATCACCTGAATCAGACCATTCACCTGAGGAAGGAGCAGTGCTCCGAAAGCTAGTGATTTGAAACAAACCTGTTGGACTTTAACCTTGCCTTTTGAGAGAGAGTTGATTGGTAATGATTTAGCCCGAGGGTCACCACAACTCGGGTGAGGACAAGGTAGAGAAGGCAGGGCCTTCATGAATAACTTCAGCTGGTATGGGAATTGAACCCACGTTGTTGACGTCACTGTGCATCATGACCCAGCGATCCAGCCAATTGAGCTAGCCGAATAAACATTTCAATTAAATGTCTGATGTTATCAGCGGGTGCACATTATTTTGTGTATTGACTCACCAAGATTAAGTGACTTGATTACTTTGATTTTTTTTTTGGTGTTAAGTCAATGCCAACACAAATTCCATGTCATTGAGCCATAGGATTGATCAAGAAAAAAAATTGTACTTCCGGTTGCGGCTATGCCTAGGTAGGTTGCACGTTCGGCAGCTCCCGCCGGGAACGGATTTTTGGGCTCTCTAGAGGGGCCCCAACGGCAATTGTTCGACGGCTTCCAGCATGGGAAGGTGACAGCAAGGTCCCCCCGACATTTTATGGATTGGACCAGGAGTGGAACGGTGAAAAAAGTGATCTTGGAGCAGTGAAAAGTGCGAGGGAGGAAAAACAAGATGGCGGCGGGTGGAGACCAAGCAGCATGGGCGCAGTGGTCGCAGGAGCAGCAGGGGTTTCTTAAACGGTGCTTTGAGGAGCTGAAAACCGAAATGCTGGCGCCAATGAAGGCGGCGATTGAGAAGCTTGTGGAGACCCAGAAGGCCCAAGGGGCGGCGATCCAGGAGGTGCGGCAAAAAGCCTCGGAGAACGAGGACGAGATCTTGGGCCTGGCAGTGAAGGTGGAAGCGCATGAGGCGCTGCACAAGAGGTGGGCGGAAAGATTTGAGCACCTGGAGAATAGGTCGAGGAGGAAGAATCTTCGGACTCTGGGTCTCCCTGAAGGAGTGGAGGGGCCCGATGCCGGGGCATATGTGAGCACGATGCTCAATTCGCTGATGGGCGCGGGAGCCTTCCCGAGGCCCCTGGAGTTAGATGGGGCTCACAGGGTCCTAGCAAGGAGACCCAAGGCCAACGAGCCGCCAAGGTCTGTAGTGGTGAGGTTTCACCGCTTTATGGACAGAGAGTATGTCCTGAGATGGGCCAAGAAATAGCGGAGCAGCAGGTGGGAGAACACAGAGATTCAAATCTACCAGGATTGGAGTGCAGAGGTGGCTAAGAAGAGAGCTGGTTTCAATCGGGCCAAGGCAGTGCTCCATCGGAAGGGGGTGAAGTTCGGTATGCTGCAGCCAGCGCGATTGTGGGTCACGTTCCAGGATCGGCACCACTATTTCGAAACGCCTGATGAGGCATGGAGCTTTATACGGACTGAAAAGTTGGACTCAAATTTAGGGTTTGTTGTGGGGGGATGTTTACTGTGGATATGGTGTTTATTACGATTAGGGGATGTTCCTTTGATTTGAGTGCTGGATGGGGATGGGGGAATGGATTTGATGGGGAGACTGTGGGAGAGTGTGGGTGTCGGTGTTGGAGGGGCAAACCCCCACGAAGGAAGAGGGGGAGTGGAGGCCCGGGGATGAGGAATTGGAATAAGGCTGCAAAAGGAGCTGCGCCAGAGGGGGCGGGGCCGGCTCAGGAAAGCGCAGGCTTTTTCCCGCGCTAGGGAAGGACGGGGGGGGGGGGGGGATGGGCGGCGCTGGAGAGGTGCGCACACTGACTGCTAGTGTGGGGGAGAGGGGATTCGGGGATTCTCACACTGGGGGGGGGGGGTGTCGAGTCGATGGAACGGTGGGAGAGGCCGGGGTCAGCAGGAGTCAGCTGACTTACGGGAGTGTTATGGGGGGGAGCAAAAGGGCTAGATGTGGGTCCGGGGGGGGGGGGGGGGGGGGTATAGGGTTGCTGCTGAGCTGGAAGTAAGAGAGGTGGTCGGGGCGGGGGTCTGCCGTCTGGGGGACTGGAGGGTGCGGGAGGCGCGGGCACGTGGCTGGCCTAGAAAAGGAGATGGCTAGTCGGCAGGAGGGGGGGGGGGGTGATTGGAATGTGAGGGGCCTGAACGGGCCGGTCAAGAGGGCCTGGGTGTTCGTGCACTTAAAGGGACTGAAGGCAGACGTGGTTATGCTCGGGGAGACACATTTGAAGGTGGCAGATCAGGTTCGGCTGAGAAAGGGATGGGTACATTCCATTCAGGGCTGGATGCGAAGAACAGAGGGGTTGCAATACTGGTGGGGAAGCGAGTGTCGTTTGAGGCAATGAATATTGTAGTGGATAATGGAGGTCGATATGTGATGGTGAGCGGTAGGTTGCAGATAGGTGTGCAGGTGGTACTGGTAAACGTATATGCCCCGAACTGGGATGATGCCGGATTTATGAAGCGCATGCTGGGACTGATTTCGGACCTGGAGGTAGGAAGCTTGATAATGGGGGGGATTTCAACACGGTGCTGGACCCAGCACTGGATCGCTCTAGGTCCAAGATGGGTAAGAGGCCGGCTGCGGCCAAGGTGCTTAGGGGGTTTATGGACCAGATGGGGGGAGTGGATCCATGGAGGTTTGTCAGGCCTTTGGCCAGGAAATTTTCATTCTTTTCCCACGTCCATAGAGCCTACTCCCGGATAGATTTTTTTATTTTGAGTAGGGCGTTAATCCTGAAAGTGGAGGGAACGGAGTATTCGGCCATAGCCATCTCAGACCACGCCCCGCACTGGGTGGAGCTGGAGTTAAGAGAGGAGAGGGACCATCGCCCGCTGTGGCGTTTTGATGTGGGATTATTGGCGGATGAGGAGGTGTGCGGGGGTGCATTGAAAGATATTTGTATGCCAACGATAACGGGGAGGTGCAGGTGGGGGTAGTCTGGGAGGCGCTGAAGGCGGTGGTCAGGGGAGAGTTAATCTCCATCAGGACCCACAGGGAGAAGAGAGAGGGCAGGGAGAGGGAGAGGTTGGTGGGGGAGATTTTAAGGGTGGACAGGAGATATGCAGAGGCCCCCGAGGAGGGACTACTCGGAGCGGCGGAACCTCCAGACGGAGTTTGACCTGTTGACCACAGGGAAAGCAGAGGCACAGTGGAGGAAAGCGCAGGGGGCGACGTATGAGTATGGGGAGAAGGCGAGCCGGATGCTGACACACCAGCTTCGTAAGAGGGAGGCAGCGAGGGAGATAGGTGGAGTTAAGGACAGCGGGGGGAATATGGTGCGGAGTGCGGTGAGAATAAACAAGATATTTAGGGACTTCTATGGGGATCTGTACAGATCTGAGCCCCCAGCGTGGGAAGAGGGGATGCGACGATTTTTGGATCAGCTGAGCTTCCCGAGGGTGGAGGAGCAGGAGGTGGCTGGTTTAGGGGCGCCAATTGGGCTGGAGGAGCTGGTTAAAGGATTGGGGAGCATGCAGGCAGGGAAGGCCCCGGGGCCAGATGGGTTCCCGGTTGAGTTTTACAGGAAATACTTGGACCTGCTAGGCCCGTTGCTAGTGAGGACTTTCAATAAGGCAAGGGATGGGGGGGACCTTGCCCCCGACAATGTCCGGGGCGCTGATCTCTCTTATCCTGAAGCGGGACAAGGACCCACTGCAATGTGGGTCGTATAGACCGATCTCGCTCCTCAATGTGGATGCTAAGTTGCTGGCAAAAGTGCTGGCTACGAGAATTGAGGACTGTGTCCCGGGGGTGATACATAAGGACCAGACGGGATTTGTAAAGGGCAGGCAGCTAAACACTAATGTGCGGAGGCTCCTCAATGTGATCATGATGCCCTCAGTGGAGGGAGAAGCGGAGGTAGTGGCAGCTATGGATGCGGAGAAGGCCTTCGACCGGGTGGAGTGGGAGTATCTTTGGGAAGTGCTGCGGAGGTTTGGGTTCGGAGAGGGGTTCATCAACTGGGCCAGGTTGCTCTATAGAGCCCCGGTGGCGGGTGTGGCTACGAATTGGCGGAGGTCGGAGTACTTTCGGCTGTACCGAGGGACGAGGCATGGGTGCCCCCTGTCCCCCTTGTTGTTTGCATTGGCAATTGAGCCTCTGGCCATGGCACTAAGGGAGTCCAGGAAATGGAGGGGACTGGTCCGAGGGGGAGAGGAACATCGGGTGTCGCTGTATGCGGACGACCTGTTGCTGTATGTGGCAGATCCAGTGGAGGGGATGGTGGAGGTCTTGCGGATCCTAAGGGAGTTTGGGGACTTCTCGGGGTATAAGCTCAATGTGGGGAAAAGTGAGCTCTTTGTGGTGCATCCAGGGGACCAGGGAAAGGGGATAGACGACCTACCGTTGAAGAGGGCGGAAAGGAGCTTTCGGTACTTGGGGATCCAAGTGGCTGGGAGTTGGGGGGCACTGCACAAGCTGAATTTGACGCGGTTGGTGGAGCAGATGGAGGAGGATTTCAAAAAATGGGATGTGCTACCACTCTCGCTAGCGGGCAGGGTGCAGTCGATTAAAATGACGGTCCTCCCGAGGTTTCTCTTTGTGTTCCAGTGCCTTCCCATTATGATTCCCAAGGCCTTTTTCAAACGGGTAGGTAGGAGCATCATGGGTTTTGTGTGGGCAAATAAGACCCCGAGGGTAAAGAGGGTGTTTCTGGAGCGTAGCAGGGACAGGGGAGGGCTGGCGCTGCCGAATTTGTGCGGCTATTATTGGGCTGCCAACGTGGCTATGATCCGTAAGTGGGTAATGGAGGGAGAGGGGGTGGCGTGGAAGAGGTTAGAGATGGCGTCCTGTGTGGGCACGAGCCTGAGGGCGCTGGCGACGGCACCGCTGCCGCTCTCGCCGACAAGGTACACCACGAGTCCGGTGGTGGCGGCGGCGTTGAAGATCTGGGGGCAGTGGAGATGACACAGGGGCGAGGTGGGAGCCTCTGTTTGGTCCCCGATTCGGGAGAACCATCGGTTCGTCCCGGGAAGGATGGATGGTGGTTTTTGGAGCTGGCATCAGGCAGGGATTAGAAGAATGGGGGACCTGTTTGTAGATGGGACGTTTGCGAGCCTAGGGGCGCTGGAGGAGAAGTTTGGGTTACCCCCGGGAAATGCTTTCAGGTATATGCAAGTGAGGGCGGCAGGTGAGGGAATTCCCGCTGCTCTCGGCACAGGGGATTCAGGACAGGGTGATTTTGGGTGTATGGGTTGGGGAAGGCAAGGTCTCGGCGATCTACCAGGAGCTGAAAGAAGAGGAGGAGGCCTCGGTAGAGGAGTTAAAGGGCAAGCGGGGGGAGGAGCTTGGGGAGGAGATAGATCAGAATCTGTGGGCTGATGCCCTGAGTAGGGTTAATTCTTCCTCTTGCGCCAGGCTCAGCCTAATACAATTCAAGGTTACTCACAGAGCGCATATGACAGGGGCGAGGTTGAGTAGGTTCTTTGGGGTGGAGGACAGATGTGGGAGGTGCTCGGGAAGCCCGGTGAATCACGTCCACATGTTCTGGTCGTGCCCGGCACTGGATGGGTTTTGGAGGGGTTTCGCGAGGACTATGTCCAAGGTGGTGAAAGTCCAGGTCAAGCCGAGTTGGCGGTTGGCATTATTTGGGGTAACGGACCAGCCGGGAGTGCAGGAGGCGAAAGAGGCCGGTATCCTGGCCTTTGCGTCCCTGGTAGCCCGGCGGAGGATCTTGCTATTATGGAAGGAGGCAAAGCCCCCCAGTGTGGAAGCCTGGATAAATGACATGGCAGGGTTCATTAAGCTGGAGAGGATTAAGTTTGCCTTGCGAGGGCCTGTGCAGGGGTTCTTCAGGCGGTGGCAACCGTTCCTAGACTATCTCGCGGAGCGTTAGGAGGAGGTTAGCAGCAGCAGCAGCCCAAGGGTGGGGGGGGGGGGAGTCTCTTTCCGGGGGGGGGGGGCGGGGGGAGAATTCGGGTGGGTGGGTGGGGGGGGGGGGCTTCCCTATGGGTACCTTGGAATGTCATATGGGGGGGTTACTGTATATGGGGAAACCCAATGTATAAGTGTTGTATAATTTTTGACTGTTGTGTTTATGTTTCTTTTTGTTATTGGGGGGGGTTTGCTAAAATTCTGTTGGAAAATTTGAATAAACATAATTTTAAAAAAAAATTTCAAAAAATTATTGTGTGAGCTCTTTACTAGATTGCTGATGGTGTGTAATTCTCTCCATCAACAGACAAATGAAGCATACCATCCAGCAACCTATTTGCTCCTAACTTTCACCCTAAAAACAGAGACGCAAGTAAATAAGGCCAGGGTCAAATTTTTTTGAGAAGATCAAAATCGTCTTTGCATTGAATAATATCCATGTATAAATTTTCTATCGGGTCTTCCTGATTTCAATCTGTACTTTCCTGCCTGTTCTATTTCTTCTGCAATAATGTTTAAATATTGTTTCCTTCCTGGCTTCAGGCATCACTTCTACTGTTCCGTTCCCTGCATCTCATTTGCTGAATGGACTTTCATTTTAAGTCAGAGTATAACTTTGGAATTAAGTCAGAAGGGAACATTGTAATTTTAATATTGCAGAGGAGCAAATTATGTGGAATATATTCCCATACAACTGCTAGTTTGCCCACTATTTTTGAATAATGTGCTCCACTATGAGAGCAACTGCAAAGAGCATGTTGCTCTCTTATAAGTGAAACATCTCCCTTATTTTTAGCCCTATTCAGGAACAGGAATTTCTCACAATGTGCATTAATTTATGCATTACTAATTTCCTATCTTCATGGACCTGCAGTCTTCATTCATCTCATGCTCCCAATAACTAAATGCCCCAGGTACATGTCATCAATACCTAACCATTGGCCAGTTACTCAAATATATTTTATTATATCCTTGTTAGAACTTGGGAGTAGTCGGCTTATTTGAATGTAAACTATAACACATTGAAAAACTATTGTCCAACCACAGTTGCCTCCCAAATCGTGAATCTTTCCCCACGATTGATCTGCCAAATGAGAATTATTATTTTCATCTGACGGTAATGTTTTGAGGTGAGAAACTTGCTTGAAATTCATCAAAGTGGCTTGTTTTGATAACCTTGAATCATAGAATTTACAGTGCAGAAGGAGGCCATTTTGCTCATCGAGTCTGCATTGAGTCCCGATCCTGCACATCATTGGACTGTGGGAGAAAACCAGAGCTCCCAGATGAAACCCATGCAGACACTGAGAGACTGTGCAGACTCCGCACAGACAGTGCCCAAGCCGGGAATTTCCTCTGCTGAACATGTATCCTAATTTTGAACTATTTTAAATTTACTGAGCAATATTTCTTTATGATCAAACTTTATTTTTTATTTTTTAGGATGATGAATGGGGCAACGTTAAGATAAAGAGTGTAAGTAAGATGAGAAACTATTATAATATTTTAATGCACTAATATTTGTTACAAAAAACAATAATATTAAAATGTTTGTTATGAAATCCTTTAATTTTAAATTCGGTCAGCTGAGTGGTACCAAGATTGAAATTCAAGTTCAGTGGCAATAAAATTGTCCGCTTCAATTAATAGTTAAAGAAAAATAAAGTTAATTCTTGGGATGCTGCCATTGCTGGTGAGGTCAACATGTATTGCCCTTCCCAAGTTGAAACTTGAAAAGGTGGTAGCAGGCCCTTTTCTTGAACTGCTGCAGCCTATGTGGTGAAGTTGCTTCCATTGTGTGGTTGGGTAGCAAGTTCCAGGGATTTGACCCAGCGATTGGTGAACAGCAATATATGTATTTATGAATTACCTTTAATGTAGCAAAGTCTCCCAGGGTGCTCCGTAAGAGCATTAGCAGACTAAGTTTGACTCAAAGTCACATGAGAGATGAGGGTGGTCGAGCAAGCAGGTTTTAACGAGTGCCTTAAAGGAGGAAAGAGAAGGGTTTTGGAAGCTGAAGGCATAAATTTGGAAAATAACATACTGAAGGTCTTTGGAAAGGGAGGTTGGTTTCAAGGATGGAGGTCAAGGGTTTATTTTTTTTAAAAAGAGGAATGGTGATGGCAGATTTGAATGAGAGGGGGACAGTGCCTGCGGAGAGAAAAACAATAACATTCACATTTCTGACCTGTGTCATCTTGTTGATAGCTAGGCTTTGGGGAGTCATTTGAAGTCACTCACAATTGAATACTAGGCCTCTGATCTGCTTTATTATAGCCACAACATTTATTTGGCTAGTCTATTTGAATTGCTTGTCCCCGGATGATGATGGTCGTGTCTCTGTGATGTAAGGCTGTTAAATGTCATGGGGAGGGGTTAGTCATTTCTTAGATTGGATTGTTGCTTGGCACTTGTGTGGCCTGAATGCTACTTGCCATTTATCAGTTCAAGTCTGGATGTTACCTCAGTCTTGCTGCATGTGGGCATAAATTGCTTCATTATCTGAGGGAGTCATGAAGCCACAGTGCTGTATTCAAAAATCATCATCAACCTCACTTCTGAATTCACGATGAAGGGAACGTCATTGAGGAAGCAATTGAACATAGGTGGACCTCGGATACTGCCCTGAGAAACTCCTGCAGTGATGGCCTGGTGTAGCGATGGTTGGTATCAATGAGCCATCTTCCTTAGTGCCAGATGTGACTCGGGGAGTTCTTGTGTCCTGATCTAGTTGACTTTAGTTGGACACTAAGGGACAATTTATCATGGCCAATCCACCTTGAGTGGCTGCAGCTGCTCTCTCTGTTGCTCTGTTTGCTGCTGTGTCCAGAGCTGGTGGTTGCTGAATTGCCTGGATGAAGGAGAAAGGAGAGAGGGAGGATGACATTTGCTGCTGCCTGGTTTATCTGAAGCTCACCGGATGTTACAGGGAGCTGCAAGAGAGGCAAAGCAGTCTTCACAGGTGAAGGTTTGGCCTGGCCTGGAGTGGATAGAGTTCCAGCCTTGGACTGGATTGAAACACTGCCTGCCTGCCTCCCTGCATTTCCAGAGCCTGCAGCAGGAGGAGGGGCCGGGACTGTTTGCTCCCTGTTCCATCTACAGGGCCCTTGGAGCTGGGACTGTTTGCAGTTTGCTGCCTGTTTCACCTACAGAGCCCTCGGGCCTGAGGCCTCCCAGCCAACAGGAGGTTGTTGCAACACTTGGAAGGGGACGAAGAGGAGAAGAAAGTTGGCGCAACTGGACTTTATCTTGTTTTCATCTGCCGATAACTCCAAGATGGGATAATATCCGTGAACTGTTTTGCTGGGCTGAAGGCCCTGTCTCCCACCCACCCGCTGCTGGATCAAAGACCAGCCCGCAAGACTTTTCTCTGCACCGGCCTGTTCTTTTGTGCCTTAACTTCCTGCTCCTCCCTCCCCTTCCCTCCCTTGTACTCGGGGCACACCGCTGTCTGTCCCCCTGTGCCCCATCCTCCTGTGCCACCCCCCCCCCCCAAGCTCCTCCCCTTCAGTTCCTCCCTCCCCTTTCTCCTCTATCATCCACTACTGACCGGGATTGCAACACGCTGCCTATGCTGGTGGTGGGCCCCTCTACAGCCACCTATGCGGGAGTGGTGGCCTCCACCCTCCCCACTGTTCCTGGGGTTAGGTCGCCGTTTCGCCTCATGACCCAAAAACCTGGAGTGAAGTGCTACGCCCACCCCACCATGTCAATCAAGGCCTGCGTCTGTGCTATGGCCGAGGTTGTTGGCCCTTCGGCCATAGTTGCAGCCTCGAAGGTGTATGGCAAAGCTGCCTTCTTTTTGAGAGCTGAGCGGGGGGTCCACCTCGCCCTGGAAAAAGGGCTCACAGTGGGCAGGATCTACCTAGCGGTGGACCCGCTGGAGGCCACTGCTGAGAGAGTTATCCTGCCTAATGTCCCACCTTTTATTTCCACGGAGCTTCTCCTCACCCACCTCCATCAACTGGGGGAGGTACGGTCAGGGGTGATACCGCTCCCGCTTGGCCTCAAAGATCCCCCCCTCAAACATATTTTCTCATTCCGGCGCCAGCTCTTTGTTTGCCTGGCCCGGTAGGAGGTCCTGGAAGGGACTTTTGAGATCCCTTTTGGGGACAAAACCTACCACATCTTCTGATCTGCGGGTGGCGTGCGGTGCCGCGCCTGCAAGAAGGTGGGACATATTAGAAAAAATTGCCCTACCTCTAACAATGCCGCTGATGGTGCCGCTGCCCCCTCTACTTCCACAGGCGTGGAGGTGAGGGGACAGCCGCATGGCTGGAAGGCTGAGAGGAAGACCAACAGGCCGATTCACCAGCAGTCAGGTTTGGGTCCTTCTGACCCTGATTGACCCAGTGCCCCTGGCTACTGACCCGGGTGCAGCTGTTACGCCTCACCCCACCATCACCCAGCAACACCCTCAGCCTGGTGACATTTCACCATCGGATGTCGGGCCCAGCGACACTTCTGCGCAGGCCCCTCTGGGTGGCGGTAGTGAGGTGCGTGACCTCAAACCAGTGGGTGCTCTGTCCCAGCCACAAATTTTGGAGAGAAGCAGTGAGGGACAAGGAGTCAGCCTGGAGGGGCCTCCAGATATAGAGGTCTCCCCGGCGTGTGACCCTCTCCTCCACAAACGGCGTCAATCCAGGTTCTTTTCCATCGATGTCACACCCAGTCCCCGAAAGAAAAGAGGCGGGGGGATAGTGAGGAAATCCTAGCAGCTGCCGCTGTCCCCCGAGCAGGGTGCTTCAGGGTCGGACGGGACCCTAGAGGTCCCCTTCCACCCAGCACAATTTAGCACCCCGGACTTGTTTAATTTCTTAGGGGAGGGGGTCAGCCATAACCCCCTGCTTCTTAGGTTCTTAGCGGGTTATAGTTTGGAAGACCCTCTGTCCCAACCGCTGTCTTTGGGCACCTCTGCCACCATCCCGAACCTGTTTCCAGAGTTATTTTCGGGGCCTTCCAGTGACCAGGCGGCGGGTGCGGAGCAGGCATCTGCACCACCGCCTCCCGCTGGCCCGGGACCCCAGAAGGAGCCTGAGGAGATCCCGCCTGTCGATGATCCCGGTGGCGGGATCAAGGCAGCCCCTGAGTTGGTTGGTGGGCCCGTGTCGCCCGTCGCACTGTGTGGTGGAGGATTCGGGCCCGGAGGGCGACTGTCCGAAGGCTGTCAGCCGTCCAGGGTCGGGAGCGCAGGGTGTACGAGACGCTCTGTAGCGGAGTGCGGGTCTCACTCGTGCCTGACACTATGTCGCCGCTCACCCCCTCTGGGTAACTCCCAGAATCCAGCACATCATAATTGAAGGTTATTTTGTTTTTCTGCCTCTGTAGATAGTTCAGGCAGTGCCCTATTGGGGCCCCCCCTTCACCAACACTCCGACTCCCTCCCTCCCCACCCCTTTCCTTTCCCTTCTGTTGGTACAGAGGCGAGGGTATGTGGTCTCTCCAGTGCAAAGTATAGTGCTTGTACCATTTGTTTTTTGTAGAAACGTGTTGTGAACTGTTTTAATAATCAGAGTATCATTGGTACTGAGGGGAGGATATCCTGTTTCTCCAACATAAAATGAGTGTTTGTATCGTTTGGCCGTGTATATATGTTTTACTGTTTTAATAAAAAGATATGGTGCTCTATTCAATTAATCGCTGCTTTGGAGACCAGGGAAATCACTCCTATCTCTGAAATTCAGCTCTTATGACCAAGGCTGTAATGATGTCTGGAACCAAGTGCACCTATTGCAAACCAATCAGAGCATTAGTGAGCAAGTTATCGTTGAATAAATGCCACTTGATAGCAACTTTGCTGTTGAGTAGGAGTAAGCTAATAGGCCAATAACTAGCCTCATTGGATTTGTCCTGTTTTTGATGGAAAATACATAATTGGATAACATTCCACATTCTTGGATAGATATCAGTATTGTAGCTGTCCTGGCACAGATTAGCAATGGATGCAACTGGTTCTAGCACACAGGTGTTCAACATTGCAGCAGGTAGTTATCGAGGCCCATAGTCTTTGCTGTGTCCAGCACTTTTATCCATTTCTTGATGAAGTGTGGAGTCTGATTCTCTTTGACATTGATTTTTGCGAGGGCTCCTTCATGCTGCACCAATCAAATGCTGTCTCGATGTCAAGGGCAGTCATTCTTGCCGCACTTCTGGAATTCACTCTTTTATCCATGTTTGGACCGAGGCCTCTGGCGAACCCAAACAGAATCAGTAGGCAACTTTTTGTTGAGTAAGTGTCGCTTGATAGCACTGTTGGTGACACCCTACATCACTTTGATGATTGGGAGTAAACTAATCGGGCTCTAACAGGCTGGATTGGATTTGCCCTGCTTTTTGCGGACAAGACATACCTAGGCAATTTTTGATATTGTTGGATAGATGCTAGCATAAGACATAGAAGCAGAATTAGGCCACCCGGCCCTTCGAGTCTGCTCTGTCATTCAATCATGGCTGATATTTTTCTCATCCCCATTCTCCTGCCTTCTCCCCATAACCCCTGATCCCCTTATTAATCAAGAACCTATCTATCTTTGTCTTCAAGACACTCCGTGATTTGCGGCAAAAAGTTCCACAGATTCACCGCCCTCTGGCTGAAGAAATTCCTCTTCATCTCTATTTTAAAGGATCGCCCCTTTAGTCTGAGATTGTGTCCTCTGGTTCTAGTTTTTCCTACAAGTGGAAACATCCGCTCTGCGTCCACTCTATCCAGGCATCATAGTATCCTGTAAGTTTCAATAAGATCCTCCTTTGTCCTTCTAAACTCCCAACGAGTACAGACCCAGAGTCCTCAACCTCATACGACAAGCTGTTCATTCCACGGATCATTCTTGTGAACCTCCTCTGGACTCTTCCCTTAGATACGGGGCCAAAACGGCTCACAATACTCCAAATGGAGTCTGACCAGAGCGTTATACAGCATCAGAAGTACATCCCTGGTCTTGTATTCTAGCCCTCTTGACATGAATGCTAACATTGTATTTGCCTTCCTAACTGCCAACTGAACCTGCACATTAACCTTAAGAGAATCGTGAACAAGGACTCCCAAGTCCCTTTGAGCTTCTAATTTCCTAAGCATTTCCCCATTTAGAAAATAGTCTATACCTAAATTCCTCCTTCCAAAGTGTATAACCTCACACTTTTCCACATTGTATTTCATCTGCCACTTCATTGCCCACTCTCCTATCCTGTTCAAATCCTTCTGCAGCCCCATTGCTTCCTCAATACTACCTGTCCATCTACAGATCTTTGTATCATCTGCAAACTTAGCAACAGTGCCTTCCAGTGTAGCTATACTGGAACAGCTGAGCTAAGGGTATGGCTAGTTCTGGAGCGCAAGTCTTCAATACAACTACTGGGATGTGTCAGATCCTGTAGCTTTTGCTATATCTAGTGCCTTCCGCCGATTCTCGATATTGCATTGAATGAATTGAACTGTCTGGAAGCTGGCATACATGACGAAGAGGCTGCAATGGATCATCCACTTGACACTTAATGGCTGAAGATGTTGCAAATGATTCAGCCTTGCCTTTTGCAATGATATGCCTTGGGGGGGGGGGGTTCCTGGATGTAAAATAAGTGACAGAAGGATTACAGCAGAATTAAGGAGAGTTTTTTTCACCTCAGACTGGTGGAGGTCTGAATCTCGCTGCTTGAAATGCAGTAGAGGCAGAACTCAACACTTCACAGAATACTTGGATATGCACTTGGACTGCTGTAACCAACACGGTTACGGACCAAGAGCTGGAAAGTAGGATTAGGCTGGATAGGTTTTTTGGCACCCTACACCCACTGGTTTTTCCTTATCTACCTTACTGGTTACATCCTCAAAAAACTCTAACCAATATGTCAAACATGATATCCCTTTTATAAATCTGTGTTGATTCTTGCATACGCATGCTATGATTTTCTAGCTGCATTTTTAAATGCTAGGATGTGTAGGCCACAGACCCGGGTAATTGTTGTTTTTCAGACCCATTGACTCTTGCTTAATTCTGCTTTATCATTATGACTGCGATTAAGTTTTCTTCCCACTAAGTTTGATCGCCAGTAATAATATTGATTCTGATGTGATCCTTTCCATTGTCCTCAAAATGTGTTCTGAATTTGCATCTTATGCCATTGGTTCCATCCTTGTCACTGCCTGTTCAATTTCCCCTCTTAGAAATTTTCGATGTCAAAAAGAAAGACAATCTCTATTTGCCTTCAAACTATCATCCTGCATAGATTAAAAAGCAAAGTATTGCAGGTGCTCGAAATTTGAAATAAAAACAGAGAATGGTGAAAATACTCAGATCAGATGGCATCCTTTTTTTATTGTAAAAATTCATGGGATGTGGACTTTACTGGAAAGACAAGTGTTTATTGACCATCCTTAATTGCTCTCAACTGAGTGGCTTGCAAGGCATTTCCAAGGGCAGTCAACTATATTGCTGTGAGCCTGGACTCTCATTTGGCCAGAACAGGTAAAGACAGACAATTTCCTTCCCTTCAGAACCTTTGTGAACCAGATGGGTTTTTCTACAATCTGGTGGTTGCATGGTCACCATTACTCATACCAGCTTTTTATTCTAGGTTTATTTATTTATCTGAATTTAAAATTCTCTAGTTGCCGTGATAGGATTTGAACTCGCAGCTCTGGATCATTAGTCCAGTAACACAATCACTATGCTACCATACACATCTGCGGAGAGAATAGCAGTTAACTATCACATCATCCATCGTCTGAAAAGTAAAAATGTCCTAATTCAGGATCAGACATGAAAGAGAATTTTTCTCTGATAGACCATTATTCGCAATCCTCTGATTTCTATGTTGCAACCATTCCTTTTTATTAATTACAATTATTAAGGAAAGTGTTCCTGTAACATTTCTATTTTTTGGCTCCTAATGAGCTTCATATGCACACTGCTGCACTCTTTCACCTCCTTACATTATAGTAGTAATCACACTTCAAAAGTACTTAATTAGCTATAAAATGTTTTGTGACATCCAGTGATCCTGAAAAGTACTACATAAAAACAACTCCTTTCTTTCCCTACATTGTAATGACATTTATAATTGAACTCCTAATTAATTTTACTAAAGACCTTAAAATTACGTAATTCCTTTCATCCTCAGATTTTAATTCCTCCTGCAATTTTCAGGATTTTAAAATACAACTTTAATATTACTTTATCATCCCTTGCCTTTTTACTATTTCCAGTCTTTATGGTGTTCCTATGTCTTCACTTCTGTTTCCTTAATTTTAAATACCATGCTAGTCCAACATAAAATGTAAGTGACCGCTAAAGGAGACATGAAAAATTTGATATAAATCTGCTAGGATATGAAGATTGCCGAACTACAAATATTTGTAATTAAAATTTATAGGGAATGACCTTGCTAATGATGGGGTCAGCAGAGGCATTGCCTGAAGAACCAGTTGTGCGTCCGACCTTCATGGAAGACATGACAGACGAGCAGCTAGCTTCAGCTGTAAGTATTTTCAAGAATTGCATCATTTCCACAATAGCATAATTGTGCTATATAGGTGGACCTATGAGGTGGTTTAAATGTGCACTGTTCGTTTGGAAGCTGAGGATGGATCACATCAGGGTTGGAGCCTCAATGGGATAGAAAGTTGAAGGGCAAAGCCTTAGTCCTGAACATTAACAACAATATGTGAAGCGACCTATATGCTTATGCATGGATTGAAGTTCTGACTACATGGCAACTCCTCGACTTTTTTTGAAATCATCGAAGATGGATTCCTGCTTGATCATATTCTGTTTAGATTGGATCAGCTACATTGGCCTCTTAAAGTTAGCCAGCTGCCTGAGTGTTGTGAAATAGAGAGGGAAGGATGTAATTGGAATCTTGGATGTTCAGAAGGTCTGTTATATCTGTAGCAAAGATAGAGAAAATTGGAATTGCATTTAAAGGCAAGCTTTCTGATTTGTCAAATTTTAACTGCTCCATTCTATACAATGTAGTGAGTGAAGAATTCTCCTGGCAATTATGTATTGTAGTGAAATATGTTATTTGGATATGAATAATTCTTATAAAGCTGACTCCACGACACAAATTATGAATTTGATTGAAATTTTGAGATGATGGGTTGATGCTTTGAAATCTGATCACGAACTCTACAATATAACCAGATGGATATGCATTTGCAACATTTTTAATATGAACAACTGTTCGATCAATGAATGTGTAAAAGCATACTGTGCACACTAACCAATAAATATCAGTGATATAAATGCAAACTGCTAAAAAGAGCTTGAAAGCTGGTAAGAATATTGAGCAATTTAGCACTGTGAGACATTCACTGGGAAGCTGAATGAATTTAGAATGGGTAGGAAGCAACAACAGTTAGCTGACTGATACTGAGGGCTCAAGCTCAACAAGGTAAAGATTGGAGCAGATATTGGAATTTAGGAAAATGAGTTGGATGTGGGGTATGGGAGTTTTGTGTTGACATATAGTTTGTTACACAATTGCAATAGGCAGCTAGCCAGAAATAGCGGTTCATCCTTGTGGTTTCTTAGTATATTTATTGAAGTCAGAGTGCATGTTGGGTGGGCGAAGGATTAACTGTAAAATATTGGAGAAGAGAGGGTGGGATTTTCCATGCACCCTCATGGCTTGTTTTATGACGGCGGAGGTGGCCAGCCATTGGGATTCACCGCTGTCGATGGGGTTTCCTGTTGTATGCACCCCCACCACCAGGAAACCCGTGGTAGGGGTTTGCCGTCTGAGAGACACAATGATCCCGCCAGCGAGAGTGGCCAGAAAACTGGCCAGAGTATTGGAAGTTGGGCATGTTCACAAGTCCCATAAAGCACAGGAAACCATGGTGAAAAGCTGCTTGGGTAATTAATGGATTAATGTGTTTTTCCCATAAAACTTTGAATATTTAATTTGTTTTGAATTTTACTTTTATTGGTAAATAAGCAGTTATTCCTATTCTTTTCCAGACACTTATCAAGCTAAGAATTTAGATTCATGTTTGCTTTCCTTATTTTCCCCACTCCTAATCAGGGTACTTACACAGTGTACTTTGTCCAATTTCTGCCAGATCAGCAGAGAGAATGCTGTGGGCGCAAAATAAATTGGCTACTTCAGGATTCCATAGAATGATACAAAACAGAAGTAAGCCATTCATCCCATCATGTCTGTGCCTGTCTCTGAAAGAGCTATCCAGTTAGTCGCACTCCCTTGCGGTTTTCCGATGGCCGTGCAAATTTTAGTGAAATATTAGAAATTGTTATGGCTTTGCAATGGTATGTGGTGAAAGAGACATGCCATGTATGCCCCTTCCAGTCACAAGTATGCAGCTAATCAGTCTTGTAGCTATTTTTCTGGTTCCAGTGCAATAGGCTATTTAATTTATTATGTTTGTTTATGAGCATGAGTGCTTTGCTAGAGTATTTCAGGCATTATTTTATATTAACATGAGTCATTCCACTTAGCTCACAGTCTGACCCAAGCTACTAATTTTGGAAATCTGAAGTGGTGGACAATGTGAACTTTAATTACACATCATATTGGGAACAAGCCCAGATGTCTGTATAATTTATAGTACAAGGATAACTACTGTATCCCATGTATGGGATACAGGATGAACGTAGAGGGAAATCTCTTAATTTCCTATCCTCATATTTTGTAGCGCCCCACAGCAAGAATTGCCATAATGGAAATAAAACCCGTGAGACATCTGTCTATTCATGCTGTGCCAACATGCTTTTTAAAAAAAAAATATATTTTTTTTATTCTCCTTTTTCACATTTTCTCCCACATTTACACCCATCAACAATAAACAATAATCAGCAAGATATGTCAATCCCCATAATAACAATCCCATCCGCCCACCAACCCCCAAACATCAGTCCGCATGTTTACATAAACAAATGACAAAAAGGAATCAGGGATTACCCATAGTCACCCTTAATCTACACAGCCCCCCTCTCCACCCCCCCAACTAATGTTCGATGTTATCCAGTTCTTGAAAGTGCATAATAAATAGTGCCCATGACTTGTAGAACCCCTCCGAGCTTCCCCTCAGTTCGAACTTAACCTTCTCAAGGGTCAAGTATTCCAACAGGTCCCCCCGCCACGCCAGGGCACTGGGTGGAGAGGCTGCTCTCCATCCCAGCAGGATCCGCATTCGGGCGATCAACGAGGCGAAGGCTATGATATCTGCCTCCGCTCCCATTTCCAACCCTGGCTGGTCCGACACCCCGAATATGGCGTCCTGGGGACCCGGGTCCAGTTTCACACGCACCACCTTGGAAATTACCCTAAACACCTCCTTCCAGTACTCCCCTAGCTTTGGACAGGACCAAAACATATGAACGTGATTCGCGCCCCCCCCCCCCCCCCCCCCCGCAACGCTCACACACATCCTCTACTCCTTCAAAAAATCGGCTCATCCTCGCCCTCGTGAGGTGCGCTCTATATACCACCTTCAGCTGTATCAGCCCCAACCTCGCACATGAGGTGGAGGCATTCACTCTCCGGAGCACCTCACACCAGACCCCCTCCTCTATAACCTCTCCCAGCTCTTCCTCCCACTTTGCTTTGATCCCTTCCAGTGGTGCCTTATCCTCTTCCAAAATAGCTCCGTACACCGCTGACACTGCCCCCTTCTCCAGTCCCCTTGTCGTCAACACCTCCTCCAGCAATGTGGAGGCCGGTTCCTCCGGGAAGCTCTGTATCTCCTTCCTGGCAAAATCCCGAACCTGCATGTACCTAAACACTTCTCCCTGTTCTAGCCCATACTTCGCTTCCAGCTCCTTCAATCCTGCAAACCGACCCCGAAGAAACAAATCTTTTAGCGTCTTAATCCCCTTCTCTTCCCATTTCCGAAAACTTCCATCCCACCTCCCTGGCTCAAATCTGTGGTTCCCCCGAATCGGCATTTCCCTTGACCTTCAACCCAACCCGAAGTGTTGGCGAAACTGCCTCCAGATTTTCAATGAAGCTATTATTACCGGACTCCCTGAATATTTCCCTGGAGCTTTCTAGAGCGGCGCTGTTGCAAGTGCCTTTAGCCCCGACCCCCTGCACAAACTTTCCTCCATTCTGACCCACTGAGAATCAACCCCTCTGACCCAGCTCTGCACTTTCTCCACGTTCGCCACCCAGTAGTAGTACAACAGGTTCGGGAGACCCAAACCCCCTGCCTGCCTTCCCCTCTGTAGCAGCACCTTTCTCACTCTGGCCACCTTCCCTCCCCATATGAATGAGGTAATCCTTCCCTCCGTCTCCCTGAAAAAAGACTTTGGCAGGAAAATCGGTAGGCATTGAAAAATAAACAGGAATCGCGGCAACACATTCATTTTAACCGCCTGTACCCGACCCGCCAGTGACAGAGGAAGGCCATCCCACCTTGCCAGATCTGCTTTCACTCTCCCCACCAAACTAGTGATGTTGTACCTGCGAAGCCTCTCCCACTCCCGGGCAACCTGCACCCCCAGATACCTAAAATGAGTCCCTGCTCTACGGAATGGCAGCCCCCCCACCCCCGGCCGAGACACCACCAAGTACTCACTTTTGTCCAGGTTCAACTTGTACCCCGAGAAAGACCCAAATACCCGCAGTAGCTCCAATATTCCTCCTATCGACGCCCTCGGCTCCGACACATACAGCAGCAAGCCGTCGGCATATAAGGACACCCTATGCTCTATCTCTCCTTCCCCCCCCCGCACTATTTCTTTCCATGCTCCCGAACTTCTCAATGCGATGGCCAACGGCTCAATCGCAAGTGCAAACAGCAGGGGCGACATAGGACATCCCTGTCTCGTCCCACGGTGGAGAGAAAAATATCTCGAACTGATATTATTTGTGCGGACACTCTCCTTCGGTTCCTTATATAATAGCTTTGCCCAGTTCACAAACCTTGGTCCAATCCCACACCGCTCCAGCACTGGCATCAGGTACCCCCATTCTACCCGATCAAACGCCTTCTCGGAGTCCAATGCCACAACTACCTCTGTTTCCTTTCTTTCCGCCGGTGCCATAACAATGTTCAAAACCCTCCTAATGTTCGAAAACAGCTGCCTCCCTTTCACAAACCCGTCTGATCCTCCCCTATCACCTTCGGAAGGCACTCCTCCAGCCTACCCGCCAGTACCTTCGGCAACACTTTTACGTCCACATTCAGAAGTGATATGGGCCGATACGACCCACACTCCGTCGGATCCTTATCTTTTTTTAGTAACAGGGAAATCGATGCCTGCCCCAAGGTTTGCGGCAACACCCCCTTCCCTATCGCCTCCTCAAACATCCCCACCATCAGGGGTGCCAACTATCCTGAAATTTTTTATAATATTCCACCGGAAACCCATCCGGCCCTGCCACCTTCCCTGACTGCATCCTCCCAATCGCATCCTTTATCTCCTGCTCCACTATTGCTCCTTCTAATGTAGCCCTGTCCCCCTCCCCTAGCCTCGGGTACTCCAACCCATCTAGAAATTCCTGCATCTCACGGTCTCCCCCCGAGTGGCTCTGACTTGTACAACCCCTCATAAAACTCCTCAAAAACCTTGTTAATCAGCACTGGGGCCACCACCAACTTCCCTGCCCTATCCTTCACCTGAAGAATTTCCCTTGCCGCTGCCTCCCTCCGGAGCTGACCTGCTAACATACCCGCCTTATCTCCATGTTCATAAACTGCACCCCTTGCTCATCTCAGTTGGCGCACCGACTTCCTGGTGGACAGTCGGTCGAAGCTCACCTGTAGTTCCTTCCTCTTTTCCAGCTTCGCCGGGTCCCCATCTTCTGCATACCTCCTATCTACCTCCAACATCTCATGTATTACCCTCTGCCGCTCCAACCTCGCCTCTTTATCCACCCTGGCCTTAAACAAAATTACCTCCCCTCTCACCATCGCCTTTAGAGCCTCCCAGACGACTGCCTTCGACACCTCACCCGTACAATTGAAACCTACATATTCCTTAATTACCGTCTCAATTTTCTGCGCTGCCCCCTTCTCCAGCACCATATCCATCCAATGTGGAGTGTGATCTGACACTGCAATTGCAGAGTATTCCGACCCCTTGACTCCAGCCAGCAAAGCCTTCCCCACCACAAAAAAGTCGATCCGCGAGTATACCTTATGGACCGCTGAGAAAAACGAATACTCCCGTTCCCTTGGGTGCAGGAACCTCCAAGGGTCCACCCCTCCCATTTCCACCATTAGCCCAGCCAGCGCCTTCGCCCCCCCCCTGATGGGACCAGCGAGCATGGCCGTGATCTGTCCAACCTTGGCTCCTGCATCAAGTTCCAGCCCCCCCCCCCCCCCCCCCCCACAATCAGCTCATGCGTGTCCAAGTCGGGAATAGCCCCAAACATCTTCCTCGCGAATCCCACATCGCCCCAATTGGGACCGTATACACTTAACAGTGCCACCAATCTCTCCTCCAGTGCCCCTGTCACAATCACATATCTACCCCCCTGACCTGCCACCACCTTCTCTATCTGGAAGCGTACCGTTTTGCTGACCAGCACCGCTACCCCTCGAGCCCTTCCATCGAATCCGGAGTGAAACACTTGGCTAACCCAGACCTTTTTAAGTCTCACCTGGTCCTTCACCCTCAAGTGAGTCTCCTGCAGCATTGCTACATCGGCTTTCAAACTTTTAAGATGTGCAAGCACCCTTGACCTCTTGACCGGACCTTCTAGCCCTCTCACGTTCCACGTGATTATTCTTACTGGGGGTCTCTCTCACCCCTCCTCCCCACCTTTCTTATCCACCATCACCATACCACCGGGCCTTGCCCCATAAGCCTGACCCGCCCCTGTCCATTGTTAACATCGAACCCCTTCTTCCCCCCCCCCCCCCCTCTCTCCCAAGAACCCCCCCTACAAAAACATCCCCCAACATCCATCCCTCCACCCCGTCTTGCTCGCCTCGTAGGCCCATTGAAGCCTGCTATCCAGGCTCCAACGTCTGCAGTCGTCCTCTCGCCTCACCCCCGTTCACTAACTGACTTTAGTTAGCTAGCGCGGGTGGCTCCCCCCGCCAAGACCTCTCGCCCCCTTCCACCCAGTCCCAGAGAAAGAAACACCAAAACAAACCCACCAATCCAACCCCTACAATTCACTAACATAACATTTAACTGTCGCAACACAGAACCCCATTAACTTGAACTCTGTAACAATGCAAAGAGAAGTAAATTTCAGTACAAATCAGTAAAAAGAAAGTTGTAACATTTGTACATTTTCCAGCCGCTCAAACACAGTCCACAGTCTCTCTTCCAGTTCCGCTCTTCACGTCTGTCCCAAGCCTTCTGCCCTCACGAACGCCTCAGCCGCCTCCGCTGTCTCAAAATAAAAGTCTTTGGCGTTATATGTTACTCTCAACTTCGCCGGGTACACCACACCAAATCACACCCCCTTCTTGTACAAAGCCGCTTTCACTTGCCCAAACGCCGCTTGGCTTTTTGCCAACTCCACCGTCAAGTCCTGGTAGATCCGAACCGCAGTACCATCCCACAGCACCTCACGCTCCTGCTTCGCCCAGCTTAATACTTTCTCCTTCATGCAAAACTTATAAAGCAGATAATTACTGCCCTTGGCAGCTCGTTCACTTTGGGCTTTGGCCTTAATGACCGATGAGCTCGGTCTAGCTCGTACAGGGTGGGGCTCTCACCCTCCCCCATCAGCTCCGCCAACTTCTTAGCAAAGTATTGCGTTGGCCTTGGGCCCTCTGTCCCTTCGGGCAAGCCCACAATTCTCAAATTGTGCCGCCTTGAGCGGTTTTCCAAGTCTTCCAGCTTTGCTCGGAGTCCTCTGTTAACCTCCACCACCCTCCGCAGCTCGTCCCCCATCGAGGTGACCTGGTCGCTGTGTCGTGTCACGGCCTCCTCCACCTCCATCTTCTCGCCCTGCTCTCTCACCTCGGCCGATGCCTTTGCCACCTCCACCCTCATCAGGCCGATTGCCTCCTCCACCCATGACCTCAACACGACCGCCATCTCTTTCCTCAAGGCCTCCATGTGCCTCACCAAATGTTTTTCCAGCTCCACCGCCATCACCTCTGTCATCTTCTCCACCGTAAGTAGTGCGGCCCCGCCTTGCAGTTCGGCTTCCGCCATCCTGTCAACCCACGCCACCGGAATCAACCCAATCCCACGCCACCGGAAGCCCCCTGTGCCAACATGCTTGATGACCATGCTGAGTTTTGGGATTTTCTTTTCATACTGGCTATTATGTTTTCTTTTTGATGCTAGATGGATCTTCCATGTGGGCTCACCAATCTCGGAAACACTTGCTACATGAATGCTACAGTTCAGTGTCTACATTCAGTGCCTGAACTCCGGGAAACCCTGAAAAGGTAGGTGGTTTTGCAGCAAGATTTAGCACATCTACAAGTTTGCTGGTGGGCAATTACTTGGTAATTTTTCTCTTCAAAATATTTTTACTGTTTAATACAATCAACATAAAGTAGCCTGATTCTTTTAGAAAAGATTTGAATTGGATTATGTTGTCTCTTATGTTTTATATTGTTTGAAGTCTGGTCTACTTCAAAACACAAACTGACGAGGAAATTAAGGAATAAAAGGAAGCAATTATAATAACTGAAAATGTCAGTTAATGGTAAATAAGTAGCACATGTTGCAAAAGGTTATAAGAGTCTGGATGGTTTCTCAGAGTCACTTATGTTCACACTTGCACATCTTGTTGCTGCAAATTACAGGTTAACATGATTTAGGATGCCTTTCTGAATTGCAAGATGTTTTGAGATCATAGAATTTACAGTGCAGAAGGAGGCTATTCGGCCCATCGAGTCTGCACCGGCCCTTGGAAAGATCACCCTACCTAAGTCTGTCCACCCTGTCCCCACAACCCAGCAACCCCACCTAATCTTTTTGGACACTTAAGAGCATATTAGCATGGCGAGTCCACCTAATGCACATCTTTGGAGATAGAGGAAGTTAAGTAAAAGCTCCTATAAAAGTGACAAGAAAGCAAAAATGTATTTAGTGTATTGTATATATTGAGCTGTGGAGTGCAATTTACATTCTTATGTTTTCTATTTGATAACTTAAAAGTGAGTTATGATGAGCTTTGCAGCTGGGAATTAGATTTTGTTCTGTGGCATATTGTGCGTTTAAAATCATTCAAAATAAGTTGTATAGCTGACTGGTTTCATGGAGGTGTAATTTGATTACATTGCGAGTAACCCAGATACTACTGAAAATCTTTTATATATAAAAAAATAAACTTTAAAAGGTTGCCATCAAAAATAATCAAGAACATTAGCTCCCTGCATTAATGAAAATTTATATTTGTAAAATATGATATGCTAAAAATCAGTAGTGGAGATCCTGTAAAATGTTATACAGTGCCAGAACACAAATGAAAGCAAAGGAGCAATTCTTGCTGCAAATTAACAGGTATCTTAAAAAGTACCGTCTATGTGCATCCCTGTCCAATTTACTGAAAATATTCGCTTATTTTTCAAATGCTTCTAGGTTTAAAGGTGCCTTGAGAGCTTCAGTAGCTATGACTCCACCACAGTATATAACAGCAGGTGAGTAGTTCTGTTTTAAGTATTTTGTATAAAAGTTAAAATTCAATTCCTTCAATTTATCTCTGCCTGTTCTCCCCCTCCACGAGAAAGCAGGAAAGCGTTAGATATCTCTTGATCACTCTGGGTAACTATAGTGCGTTGTGTGACACTTGACCAAGAAGAACCACGCCATAACCTTTTTGTCACGTAGGGTAGGATTGAAGGTTCACCATCAAGAAGAACCAAGCCACCATTTTTTTTGTCACGCAGGGTAGCATTGAAGGTTCACCATTGAGCTTGGTCTTCTGGAGTGGAAAAGTGGAAAGCAACAATCAGAATGCACTCTTTTGATTGTTGTCTATCAACTCTCGCTGGAAAGTCTGTAGTATGTGTATCAGAATTGGATTTGGCTGTAATCGTTCCTACTGTCGAATAGCCTGCTAGCCATCATTGTCTAGGCTCGTATCATAACAGAAAAATATCAATTTAAGAGGCTAGAGGGCCACTCCTATCCATGGAACTATGCAACTTTATCTCGCGTTATGTCCAAAAGCAGGTCCTTGCCAATTATTCACTGAACAAGAACATTTTGTTGTGATAGTTTACTACTGGTAAGGCGCAAAGGCGGCCATGGTCTACCTCAACTAGGGTGGGGATTGAACCCCATGCTGTTGGTATTAATCTGATCCATGCTGGCCATCTAACCAACTGCACTAACCATGTGTAATAATTTTGTACTTTGCATCCTATATAATTTATCTATTATTAAGACTTGTGTATGTGTACACTTCCCTGTGTTATGATTCTTATTACGTTTCTCATCAACATTTACAATGTAAAATGCCTCTGTAAACATAATGGCTGTTCCTTTTATAAGTAATTAACTGTATCGGTATAGTTGCATGCCTTTTATTATTAATGGTGTTATACAGCTTTTCCACCCCATCACCATATTGATTGGATTAGATTTGTTTATTGTCACGTGTACCGAGGTACAGTGAAAAGTATTTTTCTGCGAGCAGCTCAACAGATCATTAAGTACATGAGAAGAAAAGGGAATAAAAGAAAAATACATAATAGGGCAACACAACATATACAATGTATCTACAAAAGCACTGGCATCGGATGAAGCATACAGGGTGTAGTGTTAATGAAATCAGTCCATAAGAGGGTCATTTAGGAGTCTGGTGACAGTGGGGAAGAAGCTGTTTTTGAGTCTGTTCGTTTGTGTTCTCAGACTTCTGTATCTCCTGCCCGATGGAAGAAGTTGGAAGAGTGAGTAAGCCGGGTGGGAGGGATCTTTGATTATACTGCCCGCTTTCCCCAGGCAGCGGGAGGTGTAGATGGAGTCAATGGATGGGAGGCAGGTTCGTGTGATGGACTGGGCGGTGTTCACGACTCTCTGAAGTTTCTTGCGGTCCTGGGCCGAGCAGTTGCCATACCAGGCTGTGATGCAGTCTGATAGGATGCTTTCTATAGTGCATCTGTAAAAGTTGGTAAGAGTCAATGTGGACATGCTGAATATCCTTAGTTTCCTGAGGAAGTATAGGCACTGTTGTGCTTTCTTGGTGGAAGCGTCGACGTGGGTGGACCAGGACAGATTTTTGGAGATGTGCACCCCAAGGAATTTGAAACTGCTAGCCATCTCCACCTCGGCCCCGTTGATGCTGACAGGGGTGTGTACAGTACTTTGCTTCCTGAAGTCAATTACCAGCTCTTTAGTTTTGCTGGCATTGAGAGAGAGATTGTTGTCGCTACACCACTCCACTAGGTTCTCTATCTCCCTCCTGTATTCGGACTCATCGTTATTCGAGATCCGGCCCACTGTGGTCGAATCGTCAGCAAACTTGTAGATGGCGTTGGAACCAAGTCCTGCCACGCAGTCCTGTGTGTACAGGGAGTAGAGTAGGGGGCTAAGTACGCAGCCTTGCGGGGCGCCGGTGTTGAGGACTATTGTGGAGGAGGTGTTGTTGTTCATTCTTACTGATTGTGGTCTGTTGGTCAGAAAATCGAGGATCCAGTTGCAGAGTGGGGAGCCAAGTCCTAGGTTTTGGAGCTTTGATATGAGCTTGGCTGGGATTATGGTGTTGAAGGCGGAGCTGTAGTCAATAAATAGAAGTCTAATGTAGGAGTCCTTGTTTTCGAGATGCTCTAGGGATGAGTGTAGGGCCAGGGAAATGGTGTCTGATGTGGACCGGTTGCAGCGGTATGCGAATTGCAGTGGAATGAGATATTGCTGAAATGAGAATATTGCTGAACTCTCATGCAGGTCCCTAGCCCTGATTGTTCAAAATCGATCTCTTCCTTCATATTGCAAACTGATGCTTCCAAAATTTTGTTTCATTGATGTGACCTGGTCCCACTGCTGAACAAAAATCCTTCCCCATCAATTCTCAGCTTTTGTTACCTGTTAGTGTGTGATATTGGGGGTTCAATTTATCAAGGACAATATGATGGGAGATCCACTAATAATAAAAATTATAAATTGTAATGTGTGTGTGTGTTTATTAACAGCTTTTCGAGACTTGTTTGATTCAATGGACAAAACATCCTCTAGCATTCCACCTATAATTCTACTTCAGTTTCTTCACATGGCCTTCCCACAGTTTGCAGAAAAGGGAGATCAAGGACAGTATCTTCAGCAGGTTAGTTATCAAAAGAAAAATTTCTGAAATATTTTCTGTTGTTTACCCTCAACTTGACAAAAGTAGAATGTAAATTATTCTTTTTTTTTAACCGTGGTGAGTTAACTAAATTGTCATTGGATATTAAGTGATCATATTTGATTTTTATTATTCATCTGGTGTGGAAGATTAGCTGTTTTTTTTATACATCTAATTATGATGTGCTGTAATCCCTGTGGTGATCACAATTTAAATTATATTAAAATGCCAATCTTTTTTAAAAAAAAATGTTTTATTAGGATATTTCGTTTTTATAATAATAACGATAACAGCAACATAAACATGGTACCTAAAACAATTCCATCCCTATCCCGTTCTTCGCACCCCTAACAGTAAGACAATAGCCTAGCCCCCCCCACCTTCCCTAGATTTCTGCCTCTGCTGACATTTTAATTTTCTCCAAGAAAGTCGACGAACGGCTGCCACCTCTGGACGAACCCTAACATTGACCCTCTCAGGGTGAACTTTATTTTCTCAAGTCTGAGAAACCCAGCCATGTCACTAACCCAGGTCTCTAATTTCGGGGGCTTTGAGTCCCTCCACATTAACAAAATCTGTCTCCGGGCTACCAGGGAGGCAAAGGCAAAACGTCAGTGCCTCTTGCCTCCTGGACTCCCGGCTCTTCTGACACTCCAAAGATCGTCACCTCTGGACTCGGCACCACCCGTGTTTTAAATACCGCGGACATAGCCTTAGCAGAGCCCTGCCAGAACCCTCTAAGTTTTGGGCATGCCCAAAACATGTGGACATGATTTGCTGGACCTCCTGCGCACCTTGCACACCTGTCCTCTACCCCCAAAAAACTTGCTCATCCGGGCAACCGTCATGTGTGCCTGGTGGATTAGAATTGTATCAGGCTATGCCTGGCACATGATGAGGATGTGTTAACCCTACTTAAAGCATGTGCCCACAGACCCGCCTCTATCTCTTCCCCCAGCTCATCTTCCCACTTGCCCTTTAGTTGCTCTATCGGAGTTTCCTCCGACTCCATAAATTCTTGGTAGATATCTGATACCTTCCCCTCTCCCACCCATGTTCTGGAAAGTATGCTGTGCTGTATCCCCTGTGGTGGCAGGAGTGGGAATGGCGAACCTGCCTTCTCAAAAAAATTCCGTACCTGCAGATATCTAAACCCATTCCCTGCTGGCAATTCAAATTTCTCCTCCAAAGCCTTCAAGCTAGGGAAGCTCCCGTCCAGAAATAGATCTCCCATTCTCTCAATTCCTGCTCTTTGCCATCTCCGGAACCCTCTATCTAGTCTACCTGATACAAACCGATGGTTGTTGTAGATCGGGGTCCAAACCTATGCTCCCTCCGCTCTCCTATATTTCCTCCACTGCCCCCAGACTCTCAGAGCCGCCACTACCACCGGGCTTGTGGAGTAACAGGCCGGCGAGAATGGGAGAGGTGCCATTATCAGTGCCACCAGAGTTGTGTCCTTGCATGAAGCCACCTCTACTTACTCCCACGCCGAGCCCCCCCCCCCCCACTACTAACTTCCGAATCATGGCTATATTAGCCGCCCAGTAGTAATTACAGAAGTTCGGAAGCGCTAACCCACCCTCCCCTCGACTATGCTCCAACAATACTTTCTTCACACGTAGGGTTTTACTCGCCCACACACAGCCCAAAATCACTTTATTCACCCGTTTAAAAAAGGGCTCTCTGGATGAATTTGGGGAGGCACTGAAAGACAAACAGGAATCTGGGGAGGACCGTCATTTTCACGGTCTGTACCCTCCCGACCAGTGATAGCAGGAGCATGTCCCACCTCTTGGAAGTCCTCCTTCATTTTTTCTACTAGTCGGGACAGGTTTAACTTGTGCATTGTCTCCCGTTCCTGAGCCACCTGGATTCCCAGATAGTGAAAGCTCCTTCCTACCATTCTAAAAGGCAGCACCCCCAGTCTCCCCCTCCTGCCCTCTCGCCTGGATTGCGAACATCTCGCTTTTCCCCATGTTCAATTTATACCCCGAAAACCTGCCAAATACCCCTAAAATCCGCATAATTTCCCCCATTCCATCTAACAGGTCCAAAATGTACTGGAGAAGATCATCCGCGTAAAGCGAGACCCGGTCCGTCCTAGAAGCTCTTAACGCCATAGCCAATGGCTCTATGACCAGAGCAAACAACAGCGGGGAGAGGGGACACCCTTGCCTTGTCTCTCGGTGCAGTTTGAAATAGCTCGGCATTAACCGATTCGTGTGCACACTTGCTACTGGTGCCTGATACAGCAACCGCACCCAATCAATGAAGCCCTGACCAAACCCGAACCTTCCTAACACCTCCCACAAGTAATTCTACTCCACCCGATTCCTACCAGAGGAAATGGTTTAATTCTATCCAACCAAAGTCGATTCCTTTTAATCCTTATAAATACTTAATTGTATTCTCTCGAGTATGGAGGATAATGGGGTAATTTAAGACTTGCCTCTGTAATCTGTTCTCATAATTTGACCCTTTTAGTCCCAGTATCATTCTGGTAAATCTGCACTTAACACCCATCAAGACAAAATATCCTTCCTGAGTTATGGCGTGTAGAATTTAACACAATCTAAAACAGGTTTAACCAGAGTTTTATATAACTAACATAAACTTACTTTTGTGTTCTTGCCCCTTGGATCAAAGATCAACATTTCGTTAGCCTTTTTAATTATGATTTTGCACCTGTCCATGAACTTTTAGTGATTTCTGCTCTTCCACCCTTAATCTCTCTGGTCTTTCACAATTCCTGGCTATTCACCATATAGGAAAATAAACTGTTAATCTTTCTTAGGTTTAAAGTGGATGACCTCATACTTCCCACATTGAACTCCACCTGCCACAGTTTTCTTTACTTATTTAATGTATCACTGTGGCTTTGTAACTTTCTGCTCTTATCGACACTATTTTTACCGTGTCACCTGACTTGGTGTCATTAGCAAACTTGGATGTATGGCTGTCTATTCCTCCTCCCAAGTAATTTCTGAATATAATGAAAAGCTGTAGCACCAGTCCAGATCCCTGGAGTCGCCACTAATCATATGCTGCCAGCCAGAATACATATCCAATGCCCTTGCTCTGTGTCCTATATCTGTTACCCAGTTCCAAACCATGTCAGTAGGATGTCTCCAGTTGCATGTGCTACAATCTTTGTTAATCCTCTGTGGTGTGGAACCGCATTGAGTACCTTCTGGAAGTTCATATAATTAACATCCATTGACATGATGTTTGATGTGATCCTTCCAAATCCATGCTGGCTTTCTCTAATCGGTTAATATTGATTCCAAGTGTTCAGACACTCTGTTCCTCACAAACTCGAGTAACATCCCCATGACAGATATTCGATTAATGGGTGTATAATTTTCTACTTCACTCTGCTACCCAACTTAAATAATAGCACGACAAGTAGGGCTAGTAACAACACCCAACAGCAATCAGTAAAGAGCAGTCATGCTTGAGTTTGAAATCTTAATTATGTACCCAATATGGTATATTTAAGGTTCCTTCAATTTAAACACATTTTTAAAATTTGATGACAGGAACCTAGTTTATCTGAGTAGCTTTCACATGATTGCTATCCAGAGTAAATTAAGGGCCAAACAAAATGTTAAATTTGTAAAAGTGCAAAGTAAAATGTAAGTATCTCCGAAGCTTGTGACTCCTGTGAGGTTTCTAATAGTCTACATGTTTCTCTCTCTTCCCCCAAACTTAGGATGCTAATGAGTGTTGGATACAAATCATGAGAGTGCTGCAACAGAAACTTGACCCTATGGAATCAGAAGCACCTATGGAGGTAAAGACACAGCTAACATAGATGTCTCTATTCTATTTGTACATTTTTTCAATCTGTCCACAGTGCAAATGGCCTTGACTTGTTCTCATAGCTAGTTCCTAAAAAAGTTACTACTTTGGTTGTTTGCCTCAAAACTAAACAAGATCGTTGCACACTTCAGTCTCATTGGTACACTTTTACTTTCTTGCCTGTCTCTTCTGAAGGCATTGACCTTCCTTGGGATTGTTTCCATAGGTACACTGCAAATCTTTACCCTAGTGACCATAAATAGTGTGTGAACTTTGTGAATGCTAATGATTGTTTGAACATGGGGAGCATAACAATGAATCCAACTTTTAGCCAATGTCAACACATGCATTTTCAATAATGTATAGTGATCTGAAGTGGGAAGCTTGACTTTTCCCCACACCGTCTGCTTTAATATGGGTATAGTTAGGACCATAGTACTATCACACTGACTGTGGTCAGTTTACTGGCGCAAATAGGATTGCACCAGCAGCTTTCATGGTTAATGTGCTTCAGATACTTGTTGTTTAAACACACTGCCATTGAAAATCTACATTCGAAATTGTAACGGGGCTAAGACCTCGCTCTATATTTTTATGCTCTATATATATATATATATATATCTTGGCTAATTTCTAATGTTTCAAAACTGGACAATGGCCTTTTTAAAATGGCTAAAGATGTGTCTGTCTGGGACCCTGAACAAAAGGGAATGTTTTGCACAATCACAGAAACTTCTGCATCTCTATCTCTATCTCCGAAGAGACTCTAATGGCCCCTGTGGGTGCAGAGAACAAATTCATAGGGAATTATACAAAAGACATTTTGTAGGACTGGCCTACTGGAACGGATTCATTTGTTAAGACAAAGGAACCTGCAACCTCCTGTTAAGACTTGATGGTTGAACATTAACAGTCTCACGAACCCAGTCAAGGGGTTATACACCCTTCGTCAAGGCTAAAGTGGAGGGTGGGAGCCATGTGACATGCCCCCATTCCCTGAGCTGTGAAAGCTATAATATTGCATTGTGGAGCTGCAAAGCTCTGTCTGCATCTTTCCACCTACCTACTAGTAGACACAGAAAAGGGACTCAGTCCAGATTGGAATGACTACCCCCAACTTCACTTTCTACTGGAACATCTGTAACATCAGCTACAAGACAGGCATACAAAGATGAACCAATCTCATCATGGATGTCAACTCTACTGGAAAACTGAATTATCCAGCATCGGTTCAGTCTGCCGACTTTGATTCTGAACTCTGGCTATATGTGGAACAGCCATATGTGAAACAATCAGTGAAAAGGAGGCAATGTTGCTATCGTTTTCCTACATTTGAGTGTGTGTCAATAAACTAACCCTGTGAGTTTATCATGTGTTTGCTGTGGGGTTATTAATAGAAATTGGATTACACTTAAATGGAGGGGTTCGGAAATATGCCACTTTATGAAGGTGGGGTAATCAAAATGTCTTTCTGTTTATGGACGGGTAGTGAGAGGAAGTATCAGGGCTCTTTAAATTAAACGCCTTCCTGTCAGATTTATTTGGGGTTTGAATACTGTGGCAATTGAATTGGTGCTATTTCTGGAATTCAACTCTGCGCACAGAATAAACCGTAAATAGGCAACATTGTCCTTGGGGAAAATAAGAATTTAAATGTTCTGCTGTCATATTCTAGAAGGGATATCGAAGTTGTACTGTATATTCTGTGTAATGCAATTCATTTAATAATTTCCAAAAGCTGTAGTGGATTTATAATTTGGTATGTATGGAAGTAACAAAGTGGTAATATCCTTTCCTATCAACAAAAAAAAAGGGATGTTTCAAATGATTTCACAGCATTTGTAGTTAGGTATTTACCCCTATTTCCTATTATTATTTTCTCTCCTCTAGATTAATTCAGAGGGAGCTGCAGCTTCAACAACCAAGAAAAATTTCATTGATCAGTTCTTTGGTATAGAATATGAAACCTCGTATCCTTTTTCTTAGAAAACAGAACAAAGCAGATGGACAGCCTCTGTTGGGAAAAATTGGAGGATGCAAACCGTTGTATTCCAGTGCTTGAATCCTGTAATTAATTTTATCTCTCCTAATTTCCACCATCCCCCCCCATTAGATTGCCTTTCAAAAATTGTTTCCTCTGCCTTTATAAATACCAACTTAATCATTAATTGTTAAACATACGGGCCGGAATTCTCCCAAAATCTGGCAGTGTCAGGTTCTGACTGAAAGCAGGCACGTATCTCTCCAGATGCTCAGCCGAGTGTTCACACAGATTTTCTGGCATACTGTGCACAGAGAATTTGGAGCGTGGTTTGTGCAGTCACTGTGGAATTTGGGGTGGGGATTGGGGTCCACAGGGATCAGGGCTGATCTGTAAAGGGCGCCCCAGTCTGTGCAGGAATGAAACCCCACCTTCAACTGCCACGCCTGCACGCAGCCGCGCATGCAGATGCGCACCCACAAAGCTATGAGGCAATGCCCCACCGCGCATGCATTGGGGTATTCCCCTCATAGACATAGGGGCTGCCAAGGGCACTGCCTGGTCATGTCCCTCACCACCCGGGGGCTATATACTTAACTGTGCGTCCCCGGTGTGATCATCATGACTGTTTTTTGTTTTTTGACCCAGTAGTAATTTGTACTGGTGTGATGTCGAGCCGGTTGTGTGGGACGATACGGTGAGGGTGGAAGTAGCGGCTTTAAGTCCTATAATGATATATTATAAAATATGTTAATCAGGCACCCTAAATCTCGCCGGCACAAATCCTATGTTGGGCCTCTCGCAAGATTAAGCAGCAATTGCAGGATTTTCACCCATGGCTAGAGTGGCCACTAGATCATGGCCTATGAATGAAAATCTGTCAGTATGTGGTTTCCCATCTTGCTCTCCTCCCAATTTGTGACGTGACTAATCTCCAGAAAGAAGTACCCAACAAAACCTTTATTTTGTCCCAATCCAGTTAATTCCGTTGGCATCTTTGCTCCATTGTCTCCAAGGATCATAGATTTTTAGTTTGTCGAAACTCATTTAGCCATCCATCTCAAGATCCAGTTGGATATCATCAAGTGCAATCCGTACCTTGCTGTCCTCTGAAAACTATTCCACAATCATTTCACAGAGCAAAGGCAATACTTTACTACTTACCTTCGCTGCTGACCATCTTAATCCATTGCACCCTCTGTCACAATTAGTTAATGGATTTTTAAAAATCAATAAGTTTGTGACAATCCATTTAGCTTCCCTGCCTCCACCTTGACTTGTGTCCATCAACCAAACCCCCCCCTAGGGTTCCCTCTTCTCTTTCTTTTTCTCTCCTGCCTTCCATGACTGAGTTCATCTTGACCATGAGGTTCGTCTCCTGTTCCCTAGACCCAATTCCCACTAAACTGCTGACCACCTAACGAGCTTTCTTTAGGCCCCATAATAGCGGGTATTGTACATGATTTAAGGCCAAGATTCTGTGGATACTGGAAAACTGAAATATTGAAAGGTCATCAACTGGAAACATTATTTCGCTCTACACAAAATGCTGCCAGACCTCTTCGAGTATTCCCAGCATTTTTTAAAATTCTTTTACATTTTTGTCGCCAGTATTGCTGCTCTCATTTTCTAAATAACCCCCTCATAAACCCCCTAAACACACCCTCAACCTCTTGTCTCCTTGGAAGCTACTGGCCCCATCTCCAATCTATTTCTTTTTCCAAAGTCCTTCAATGTGTTACCTCAAATCCAGATCCATCTTTCTTCCAACTCTATTTTTGGATCTTCCAATCCTGCATAAGCATTGAAGTGGTTCAAACCAAAGTCCCAAATTGCAACAATGTAATCATTGTATTTTGTCCCCACTCAACATCTTGTGGTATTTGATATGGTCAACAACACTCCAATGCCTTACCTCTGTTATCCAGTTCATTGGATTGCCTTCATTTGGTTCAACACCTACCTACTTGATCATGGCCTGAATGCCACCAGCAATGGCTTTTCCACCTACCCTGTCATATTTTCTTCAAAGTTCTTGAAGCATCTGCAAATGATGCCCTCCTTATTTTGTCTGTTGTCTTCTTGCCTGACTTCTCCACAGTCCTGGTGACATCATCCTCAAATTTGTTATCAGATTGCACGTGCATGATGACAACTTTCTCTGCAGCACCTGCCTTGCCACCACCATTTCCTCTGTTGTCATACTGCATCTCCAATAATCAATATTCAAATCCAATCCTCAAATTTCTTCTCTTTAAACATTGGGAAGATGAAAGACAGTATCTGCCACCCACGCTGCAAGCCCTGTACCCTCACTATTGACTTCCTAGCTCTCTTGACCATCATTTCAGTTTGAACAAGGCTGAGAGCATGTGTTCTCTCGTGAAGATCACCTAGCCCCATCTCCATAACATTGCCTGCCTCTGTCCCTTCCTAACCTGTTTGCTAATGAAATCACTTGTCCCTCTTCAGCCTCAATTATTCCAATGCTCTCCTGGCTGACCACCTTTGATTCTATGCTCCCAACTGCAGTGTTCTGAATTTTGATGATTTTTGGAATCCTCCCCTCGGAATTAACTATGAGTCCAACTAAATTGATTTATATTTATTTTTAAATGCTGTGTAAAAAATCTAGAATGGCTGACTCGTAATCGTTGCCTCTTTAAACATTGGCCTGTAATACAGTGGCATCCATTTCCTGGCTTAATAATCTTGTTTGAACAGGGCTGAAGTTCTCATTAGAAATATTGGCTCAGAGGAGTTGCTGAACCTGGCAATTGGGGTAATGATGGAGTTGAGTTTGTTTCATAGAATTTACAGTGCAGAAGGAGGCCATTCATCCCATCGAATCTGCACCTGCTCTTGGAAAAAGCACCCTACCCAACCGCACACCTCCACATTATCCCCATAACCCACTAACCCCACCCAACACTAAGGGCAATTTTGGACACAAAGGGCAATTCAGCATGGCCAATCCACCTAACCTGCACATCTTTGGACTGTGGGAGGAAACCGGAGCACCCGGAGAAAACGCACGCACACACGGGGAGAACATGCAGACTCCACACAGACAGTGACCCAAGCCGGGAATCGAACCTGGGACCCTGGAGCTGTGAAGCAATTGTGCTAATCATTATGCTACCGTGCTGCCCTGAGTCAACAGCACCTGAGTTGGAAGTTAGCCTAGTGTTCTCCAAATTGAACTTCACTTGCATGTTGAAGCAGATATTAAATCTGCAAGTAATCGTCAGTCAGCACTCGCTAATATTGAAAGAAAAACTAAACAACATGAATACAAATTTTTTAAAGCAAAACGCCGCCGGTGCTCAAAGTCTGGACTTTCACCTGAAACTGCGATTTACGTATACTTGGTGTACTGTATTCGCTGCTCACAATACAGTCTACTCTACATTGGGAACCCAGGTGCAGTTTGGGTGACTGATTTGTGGAACACTTCCATTCAGACCACAAATGTGACCCCCATGCTCCCAGTCCTCCGTCATTTTGATTCTCCACCTTGCTCCCACTCTGGCCTCTGTGCCCTCAACCCCCTGCAATGTTCCAACAAAGTTCAACACAGCAGCTCCTCATCTTTTGATTAGACACTTTTACAGCCTTCCAAACTCAGCATTGAGTTCATTGATTTCAAACTGTAATCTTTGCCCCCATTTTGTTTCCTTTTACTTTGTTAGTTTTGGTTTAACACTCTTGCTTTTTTTTTGCTTTTGAGTGGCAGCTGTTCATCATTCTGCCATTCTCACGGTCTGTAAACATTTTTTATTCCTTGACCCATTGCCACACTCCCTTTAGCCTTGAACCACCAACCCTTTTGTCAATTAATCTCTCTTGCCTCTCGCCCTTTGTTATCTCTCCCTCCCCCCCCCCCCCCCCCCCCAACCACCACCACACACTTTCTTGCTTCGAACCTATTATATGCCTTACTTTTCCCAATTCTGAAGAAAAATCATCGAACTGAACTGTTAACTGTTCCTCTCTCCACGAACACTGCCTGGCCTGCTGAGTATTTCCAGCATTTTCTGTTTTGATACAATTTTTTTTTTAGTTAGGATACTTTTGAGTCATCCATATATTACTTTATCAGTACTGGCTTTATATTGGTTCATCCTTAATTTTCTTAAAGCATGAAGTGCACTGAAACAGATGACGAGGAAGAAACAAAGGGCAAGGAAACGCAACTTCAGCTTAGTTGTTTCATTAATCAAGAAGTCAAATATCTTTTTACAGGGCTGAAGTTGGTGAGTACCAAACCGTGTCAAATTAATTAATGTTTTAACGGCTTACAAAGAAGATTGAAACACATGAAAGTGCAACAATTTATTTGGATTAAAAATCACCTTCGCCCTTCCAATTGTAATTTATTGTTCTCTTGTAATTCGAAATGTGCTTCATTTTATTATATCCAAAATGTTCAACAGTAGAGTACATTAAGGGTTTAAAATTTGCTCAAGAATTACCGAAACTGCATCAGCTGCACTGGTCAGCAAGTAACTTCAATTTTTAATTTCTCAGCGTCTTCATGAAGAGATCACCAAACATTCTCCTACCTTGCAAAGAAATGCTTTGTATATAAAATCTGTAAGTATCATTTTAGCATTATTAGCTATATTTAGAAGACGTTGCTAAAGTACATTTTTAAGTTGCTAGTAGATAAAATATGAGCATAAAGATGAATGTTGCACAACCTCTTGCAAATGTAATATATTCCTGTTTTTCGACCATTCTTGTGAAAAAAGTGTTTGGTCGGGCCAATACATCCTGTTAAATGTTATCACTGCTATATCAAATGATTGGGGAAGCTGTATGCTTTATTTTCCTTCCTTTTGTGTCAATTTTCTTCCCTCTTTTTTAAAAATACTGCACTCTAGCTAGCAGTAGAGTTCCATGGGCACCATCAGTCCTCCCATAGATTAGCCAATGAAAGGAAATAAAGAATGTTCAGTTATATTGTGCTTTTTAGGCCAGCAGAACATGCCAAAGTGCTTTATACCCAGTTAATTACTTTTGAAGTGTAATCAGTGTTTGTGGACCATTTTCCATCTGTGAGCCATATCTGACTGTTGATGGGGCTGTTGTCCCCAGGTATCACCACTCCGTTCTATCCTCACTTATGGCATGTCCTTGATATGTATGTCCCTGTCAGGCAGGGAAGAGATGGTCGAGTGAGGGAACCATGGTTGACAAGAGAGGTTGAATGTCTTGTTAAGAGGAAAAAGGTGACTTATGTAAGGCTGAGGAAACAAGGTTCAGACAGGGCATTGGAGGGATACAAGATAGCCAGGAGGGAACTGAAGAAAGGGATTAGGAGAACTAAGAGAGGGCATGAACAATCTTTGGCGGGTAGGATCAAGGAAAACCCCAAGGCCTTTTACACATATGTGAGAAATATGAGAATGACTAGAGCGAGGGTAGGTCCGATCAAGGACAGTAGTGGGAGATTGTGTATTGAGTCCGAAGAGATAGGAGAGGTCTTGAACGAGTACTTTTCTTCTGTATTTACAAATGAGAGGGGCGATATTGTTGGAGAGGACAGTGTGAAATAGATTGGTAAGCTCGAGGAAATACTTGTTAGGAAGGAAGATGTGTTGGGCATTTTGAAAAACTTGAGGATAGACAAATCCCCCGGGCCTGACGGGATATATCCAAGGATTCTATGGGAAGCAAGAGATGAAATTGCAGAGCCGTTGGCAATGATCTTTTTGTCTTCACTGTCAACAGGGGTGGTACCAGGGGATTGGAGAGTGGCGAATGTCGTGCCCCTGTTCAAAAAAGGGACGAGGGATAACCCTGGGAATTACAGGCCAGTTAGTCTTACTTCGGTGGTAGGCAAAGTAATGGAAAGGGGACTGAAGGATAGGATTTCTGAGCATCTGGAAAGACACCGCTTGATTAGGGATAGTCAGCACGGATTTGTGAGGGTAGGTCTTGCCTTACAAATCTTATTGAATTATTTGAGGAGGTGACCAAGCATGTGGATGAAGGTAAAGCAGTGGATGTAGTGTACATGGATTTTAGTAAGGCATTTGATAAAGTTCCCCATGGTAGGCTTATGCAGAAAGTAAGGAGGCTTGGGATAGTGGGAAATTTGGCCAGTTGGATAACGAACTGGCTAACCGATAGAAGTCAGAGAGTGGTGGTGGATGGCAAATATTCAGCCTGGATCCCAGTTACCAGTGGCGTACCGCAGGGGTCAGTTCTGGGTCCTCTGCTGTTTGTGATTTTCATTAATGACTTGGATGAGGGAGTTGAAGGGTGGGTCAGTAAATTTGCAGACGATACGAAGATTGGTGGAGTTGTGGATAAGGAGGGCTGTTGTCGGCTGCAAAGAGACATAGATAGGATGCAGAGCTGGGCTGAGAAGTGGCAGATGGAGTTTAACCCTGAAAAGTGTGAGGTTGTCCATTTTGGAAGGACAAATATGAATGCGGAATACAGGGTTAACGGTAGAGTTCTTGGCAATGTGGAGGAGCAGAGAGACCTTGGGGTCTATGTTCATACATCTTTGAAAGTTGCCACTCAAGTGGATAGAGCTGTGAAGAAGGCCTATGGTGTGCTCGCGTTCATTAACAGAGGGATTGAATTTAAGAGCCGTGAGGTGATGATGCAGCTGTACAAAACTTTGGTAAGGCCACATTTGGAGTATTGTGTACAGTTTTGGTCGCCTCATTTTAGGAAGGATGTGGAAGCTTTGGAAAAGGTGCAAAGAAGATTTACCAGGATGTTGCCTGGAATGGAGAGTAGGTCTTACGAGGAAAGGTTGAGGGTGCTAGGCCTTTTCTCATTAGAACGGAGAAGGATGAGGGGCGACTTGATAGAGGTTTATAAGATGATCAGGGGAATAGATAGAGTCGACAGTCAGAGACTTTTTCCCCAGGTGGAACAAACCATTACAAGGGGACATAAATTTAAGGTGAAAGATATCGGAGGGATATCAGAGGTAGGTTCTTTACCCAGAGAGTAGTGGGGGCATGGAATGCACTGCCTGTGGAAGTAGTTGAGTCGGAAACATTAGGGACCTTCAAGCAGCTATTGGATAGGTACATGGATTACGGTAAAATGATATAGTGTAGATTTATTTGTTCTCAAGGGCAGCACGGTAGCATTGTGGATAGCACAATTGCTTTCACAGCTCCAGGGTCCCAGGTTCGATTCCGGCTTGGGTCTCTGTCTGTGCGGAGTCTGCACGTCCTCCCCATGTCTGCGTGGGTTTCCTTCGGGTGCTCCGGTTTCCTCCCACAGTCCAAAGATGTGCGGGTTAGGTGAATTGGCCAATGATAGGGTGCTCTTTCCAAGAGCCGGTGCAGACTCAAAGGGCCGAATGGCCTCCTTCTGCACTGTAAATTCAATGATAATCTATGATTAATCTAGGACAAAGGTTCGGCACAACATCGTGGGCCGAAGGGCCTGTTCTGTGCTGTATTTTCTATGTTCTATGTACATGTGCACTTCCAACAATAATGTATATTTGGTGATTGTGTAAGAGGGTCTTTTTCTCTTCCCACCCCCACCACCCCACACCCCCACACACACAAACACACATTGGAATATCGATCTCACTGATAGCAGGTTTTATTTTTTTTCCTGCCTCCCATCTTCCTGTTAACTATTCACAAATGCATTAGCTGGGTTCCATGCTGTTGATGTGTCTTGAGCTTGGTTTGCAGAACTGTGCAGATGTTCTTGATTTGTCTTGATTTCTGCAGAAGTGTTCTTTCATGCACATTATTTTTAATGTTAGAAGTTTGTGGAAGTATACAGAAATTGTACAAGCTGATCAAATCATTATGCCACTCCAGTGGGCAACACACTCCTAGGATGAATTGTAATGTTGTGTAGTCCTATATGTGCTCATTTAACCATTTACATTTTTATTTCATTTAATTTAGTCTAAAATTCGTCGTTTGCCTGCGTACCTTACGGTTCAGATGGTGAGGTTTTTCTACAAGGAGAAAGAGTCTGTAAATGCCAAAGTTCTCAAGGTATGTAGCTGTGCTCTATAGTGTTGCACACAGCACATAAGTTGTTTGAAATATGTACATTGGGTTCCTTTGATACCCATTTCGTAGATTAAGTGATCTTAATTTTGCTTTCGTTCATTTGTTTTGGTTGTTCTGCAGACAGCAAAGCTCAGGAGGTTTATTAAATTGAAATCTTTCAACCTCTCTTGCAATAAATCTAATATTGCATTAAGACCTCATGAAAAGTATTCATATGGCTCTCTCTTAGTAGTACAAACTTCAATATTGCCGAAAAGGGAGACATGTTGCCAAAGCTTTTTACCTTGCACATATCAGGACAAATATAAAAATGCTAAAGTTTGCACGGCGCCGAGGACTGGGTTCGATCCCGGCCCCGAGTCGCTGTCCTTGTGGAGTTTGCACATTCTCCCATGTCTGCGTAGGTCTCGCCCCCACAACCCAAAGATGTGCAGGCTAGGTGGATTGGCCATGCTAAATTGCCCCTTAATTGGGGAAAAAAAATGAATTGGATACTTTAAATTTTTAAAAATGCTAAATTTCAAACCATCACAACACTATACTGTATGATTACACAATTGGGCAGCACGTGTTGAACAATCCTAATGTGCTAATAGCTACATTAACGAACAATTGAATAGAATCATAACCGAGCTTGTAATGTGGTTTATTTACACTGATTAGAAATGGCATACATGCATACACAGGATATTCATACACAGGAACACTTCTCTGCAAACAAAATGAATGTGACGCGGGTTGGCGCGGCGCTCATTTGGTGCTGGGAAAGGAGGCTGGAGCGGCGTGAACCATTCCAGCGCCGTGCTGGCCCCCTTTGGGGGACAGAATAGGTCGTACCCGGGCCCGGTTCGCGTCGTCGTGAAACGCGCGAACACTTGGGCTCCGTTGTTTGGACATGACATCCGCAAACCCCTGCTAGAATCCACTAAGCTTCGGGCATGCCCAGAACATATGAACATGGTTCGCTGGTCCTTCCGCACATCTTGCACACCTGTCTTCTATCCCAAAGAACCTGCTCATCCGGGCCACTTTCCCTCAGAATCCTCATAATTTCTCCCATCCCCTCTAGTGGATCAGAAACATATAGGAGCAGGTCATCTGCGTGTAGCGAGACTCTGTGTTCCACCCCTCCCCGAACCAGCACCTTGAGGCTCTCGGCACAATTGCCAGCGGCTCTTTGGCCAGCGCAAACAGCAGTGGGGAGAGGGGACATCCTTGCCTCGTTCCCCCATTCAGCCTAAAATAGCCCAACGTCAACCTGTTCATCCGTACACTCGCCACAGGCGCCTGATACAGCAGCCTACCCCAGTCAATGAAGCCTCGTCCAAACTCAAACCACCCTAGCACCTTCCACAAATAGGTCCATTCCACCCGATCAAAGGCCTTCTCTGCATCCATTGCGATCACTACCTCTACGTCCCTACCCTCTGGGGGCACCATGATCACATTCAACCTTCTAACGTTGGCCGGCAACTGCCTGCCCTTAACAAATCCCATCTGGTCCTCCCCAATCACATCCGGAATGCAGTCTTCGATCCTTGAGGACAAGATTGTGGCCAACAGTTTGGCGTCAACGTTTAATAAGCAGATCGGTCTGTAGGACCCGCATAACTCCGGGTCCTTCTCCCGCTTCAAGATCAGTGAGATTGTGGCCTGTGACCTTGTCGGGGGAAGCACCCCTCGCTCCCTTGCCTCATTAATGTCCTCATCAGCAGCGACCCCAGCATCCCAGAGAACTTATTATAAAACTCCACTGGGTACCCGTCCGGTCCTGGGGCTTTACCCGACTGCATGGCCTTCAGCCCTTCTGCTATTTCTTCAATCCCCATCGGGGCCCCCAGCCTTCTACCAGCCCTTCCTCCACCTTCGGGAACCTCAGCCCCCCTAAGAATTGCCTCATCCCTTCCAGCCCAGCTTGGGGTTCCAACTCATATAAAACTCCTTGAACCCCTGCTGAATCTCCGACCAATTTCCCGTCTCTGTCCTTCACTTTCCCAATCTCCCTGGCTGCCTTCCTCTTTCTGAGCGACTGCGCAAGCATTCTGCTGGCCTTCTCTCCATACTCGTATATCGTCCCCCCTCGCCTTCTTTATGATCTTTATGATATACACCATTGATAATTCTTGCTTTTATTCCAGATTTATTTGCTTAATTGAATTTATATTCACAGTTGCCATGGTGGGATTTGAACTAACATCTCTGGATTACTCGTCCAGTAACATACCATTGTGCATGCCTCTTTCCCATGCTCTAAGATCATGCGATTTGCCCTTGACTCGACTTTCTCCCCTGATCCTCAAATCCTTTGATTCCCTTAGTGTCCAATATCTATTCACCCCACCATTGAACATGCGTATTCACACACCCTTCTGAGTGAAGAGATTTCTCCTCATCTCAGCCATAAATAGCCGACCTCTTTTTTTTTTTTTGTAAAATATTTTTATTCTCCATTTTCACATTTTCTTCAGAATTTACACCCCACCAACAAACCGTAAACGGTAACGAATACAATGCCAGTCCCCCTACCAACAACAACGATCCCATCCTCCCACCATCCCCCAAACAATGGTCCACCTGACAATATAAGCACCAAATAAAACAAAACCTCCCAAGAAGGAGAAAAGGAATCAGGAATCGCCTATGGTCACCATTGACATATGTAGTCCAAAACCCCCCCCCAAATATTCAACGCCATCCAATCCCCGAAAGAGTACCGTGAATGACACCCATGTGTTGTAGACCCCCCACCCCTCCTCTCCCCTCCCAGACTCTTCCCCTCCACTTCCTCTTGTAAACTCCTGCCGCCAACCTCGGTTCCTTCCCCCAACATTTCACCCCAGCTAGACTCACCGAGACCTATTCTACCGAGCTCCTATGGCCGCAGTCCCACCCTCCTGTTCACTGGCCGGCTTAAACCGGCCAAATAGCCGACCTCTTATCTGAAACTGCCACTCGGATTCTGCAGCCTGGGCGAGAAACCTCTGAGTCCACCCTGTCAAACCCCCACGGAATCTTGTGTTTCATTTTATTCAACCTCGCCTCGGAGGGCAACCATCCCACTCCCAGGATCATTTTAGTGAATCTGCATTGCAATGAGGTAAAACGGGTTAAAAAGATAATAGGCAACAGGTGGGAGGTGGGTTTGAGACCACTAAGAGATCAGCCATGATCTGATTGAATGGTGGAGCAGGCTCGAAGGGCTGAATTCCCTACTTCTGCTCCTAATTCCTATGTTCCTATATCCTTAATTGTGAGCCCAAATGTTCATAGTGCTCCAAGTGTGGCCTCATGTTATTGAAAAACTTCCTTATTCTTGGCCTTTATTACAAGGAGTTTAAAATACAACTTAGCATTTGTCCTCCTAATTGCTTGCATGTTAACTTTGTGCTTCTTGGACTTCCGGTGGCGGCCATGGAGTAAGTGGTCACACATTTGGTAGCTCCCGCTCTAGGTGGTATTTTTCGGTCCTTTCTCCGTCGTGAGGGTTTTGGATGGAAAAGGTGTAGGAGTGCCAGGAGAAGATGTAACTCCTCTGATGTAGCTGGTGGATGGATCCACAAACTTGAGTTGGTCAAGAAGAATAGAGCTGTTGGAGCAGGAGAGTCTTTGTGGTGGGCCAAAGTTTAAGATGGTGGAGGGCCAATGGTCTGTTCTGCCCGTCCAGTGGTCAATGGAACAGCTGGTGGAATTTCTAAACGCCAAGTCAGTCAGCAGAGGAAGGAGGCTCTGTGGAGGACCTGGCCAAGGTAGTGGATCCAGTTAAAGCAGGTATTGAGAGAGTGGAGCAGAGGCTGGAGTCCCAGGGCCATGCGATCCAGAAAGTGGAGGAGGCGGTTTGGGAGCATGAGGAGCAGCTGGCCTTGTTGGTGGCCAAGGTGGGGGTGATGCAGGAGACCCAGAAGATGGAGGATCTGAAGAATCACTTCAGAAGGCAAAGTTTGAGGATTGTGGGGATGCTCGAAGGCATCGAAGGTGCAGAGGCACCTATGTGGCCAAAATTTTAGAGCTGTTGATGGGGGAAGGGGCCTTTGACCGCCCCCTGGAGGTCAATTGAGCGCACAGAGCACTGATGCAAAGGGCGCAAGCAGGCGAGCCGCCAAGGGCTGTTGCACCACTTTTTAGATAAAGAGAAGATTCTTCGGTGGGTGAGGCAGGCGAGGAAGTGCTCCTGGGAAGGGAACAAGGTGTGGGTGTATCAAGGTCTGGGCACCGATCTGGCGAAGCGGAGGGCCAGGTTTAATCGGGTCATGGCTGCTTTCTTCAGGAAAGGGGTGAAGTTTGGAGTGCTGTACCTGATCTGCCTCTTGGTGACTTTCCAGAAGCGAGAATATTATTTTGGTATGACAGAGGAGGAGATGGTCGCAAGTGTGCGGACTAATTGGGTGAATTCGGGATATTTTGGGCTGCATCATCGGCCTCCCCATTGCTTTTTGCCTTGGCTATAGAGCTATTGGCAATAGCGCTTAGAGCTTCGTGGGATTAGAAAAGTATTATGAGGGGGGCGGGGGGTTGATCACAGGGTTTCGCTGTACACGGACAACCTGTTATATATTTTGGATCCCATTGGGGGCATTATGGGGATTTTGCAGGACTTTGGCTGGTTCTCTGGGTGCAAGTTGAACATGGGAAAGAGCAAGGTGTTCCCGATTGAGACCAGAGGGCAGGAGAGGAGGTTAGGAGAGCAGCCGTTTAAGGTAGTGGGGGCAAGTTTGGATACTTGGGCATTCAGGTGACATTGGGTTGGGCGCAGCTGCACAAGTTAAATTTGACTCGGTTGGTGGAGCAGATGAAGTTGGACTTCAAGGGGTGGGATGTGCTGCCACTGGCATTGGCAGGACGGTTGCAGACAGTAAAGATGACGGTGCTGCCAAGGTTCCTGTTCGTATTTCAGAACCTCCCGTCTTTGTCCCGAAGACTTTCTTTAAAAAGGTTAGCAGCCTGATCTCTGGGTTTGTATGGCGGGGAAGATGCCGCGGGTCAAAAGGGCTTTTTGGAGCGGGGAGGTTGGTGTTGTCGAATATGATGAACTACGATTGGATGGTGAACATCGCCATGGTTAGGAAATGGGTAGTGGAGTGGGCGAGGGGTCAGCATGGGGACGGATGGAAGCGGCTTCTTGTAGGGGAACAAGCTTGAGGGCATTGTTAACAGCGCCCCTGCCGTTCCTTCCAACCGCATACTCTCTGAGCCCAGTGGTGTTGTCGGCCTTGAGGGTGCCTCGCTGTGGGCAGAATGGTAACTCTTCTGCCAGATCTGCTAGGTTTTTCCAGCTTTTTATGTTTTTATTTCTGACTTCCAAATCAACAGTATTTTGCTTTTTCCAAGCATAATCTCATTTCTGTGCTTTATGCCCGTAGACCTTTTTCCTCCACATCAGACATTTTCCCACTTTTCCCTTAACAGGTATGGTAACCTCTGCCTCACCTATCCCTCATGGCAAGACGCCCTTTTAGATGCTTCAACAACTCTTTATGAAAGCTAATTTCTACTAATCTCTCTCATAAAACTCGCAGTTGCAATTTTAACTTGCTGATTCTCTCATCACTGGCTCCATAAGCAAAGGAAATAGCCGTTCCCATTGTATCAGGGCGGTACGATAGCACAGTGGTGAGCACTGTTGCTTCACAGCTCTGGGGTCCCAGGTTTGATTCCCGGCTTGGGTCACTGTCTGTGCGTAGTCTGAACGTTCTCCCCATGTCTGCGTGGGTATCCTCCGGTGCTCTGGTTTCCTCCCACACATGCTAAATTGCCTTTAGTGTCCACAAAGGTTAGACTGGGTTACGGGGATAGGGTGGAGGTGGTGCTTAGGTGGGGTGCTCTTTCCAAGGGCAGGTGCAGACTTGATGGGCCGAATTGCCTCCTGCACTGTAAAGTCTATGATTCTATGGATCAAAACTCTACATAATTGTAAAAACTTCAATCTCCTCAAACTTCTGTGTTCCTGTAGAAATAACTCCATCGTCTCGTAACTATTGGGTGGGATACTCCAGCCCCGCCCGCCCTGCGACCGAAAATTCCCACCTGAGGCCAATGGACCTTTACATGGTCCGTGACCCTTAAGTGGCAATCTTGCGGCAAGTGGGGCGGAATATGGTTCAGCCCATAGTTTCGTATCCTTTGTAGCATCTTAACGAATCTATAATGTCTCCGATGCACACAGTTATTTCAACATAAAATTCAGCATTGTTATTTTCTTTTAGTACCTATGCATACCAGCACTGTTGTGTTGCTAATGAACTAGTCCAGAGACTTGCGCTAATAATCCAGAGATTGTAAATTCAGACCCCACAATGGTTATTTGGGAATTTTTTTCTTTATAAAACAAAATAGAAATTATAAAATGGTAAAAATGACCATGATGATTTTGGTATGTTGCTAACTGGCTCACTAGGAAAGAAAGCCTGCTGTCCTTACCTGGTTTAGCCTGTGACTTGCACACCAATGTGTTTAACTCTTAAATCCCCTCTGAAGGGGTATAGCAAGTCAGTCAGTTGTATCAAATTACTGCAAAGAATAAACTGAAAGAAGGCCCACAAGAAAAAAAAATCCTAGCACCAACTTTATCCTTGTTTTCATCTCCCATGACTACAAAGCTGATTTTTAAAAATAATATTTTGTTACTCTTTCATTGGTACTTGGGTGTACTTCGACAGCTTCATTGATCCTATTCCCTCTGTACTGCCAGTGCTGTATATTTCCCATTCCCCTGTCATATTGGTTTAAATCTGTCTCATTGCTTTATTTATCCTTTCTAAGGATGTTGAAAGCTGTCCCTTCTCATCAGCATTTCTTTGCCCAAGCTCTCTCCAATGCCCTATAAATGTGAGGCCTTCCCTGACCTGTGCCATTTGTTGATCTGCCAAATCTTTTCTTTAAAGTGCTTATTGTGTGCCATGAGAAATAGTCTGTCTGTAACTAAAATGTTGCTTTTTATTTTGTGTATATCTCTTTAAATTCTCCCTAGAATGTAATAAATTTGGGTGCCTGTTTGCAGTTTTAAATCTTGGATTTGGAAAAGTAACAGTTTAGGTTTAAACTATTTGTATACATGTTTAGTTTAAATCGGACATTTATTATCATCTTTGTAATTTGCTGTTCAGTAAAGTATCTTCTAACTTCCAGCATTGCAAATTGTATTTTTGTAGCAGAGGCCCATAAAAGTAACCACTTCATGGTACAATTTCTGCAGCAGTCTTGGAACAAATTTGTTTTATTATTGTCCTCAGGATGTCAAGTTTCCTTTAATGCTGGATGTATATGAACTATGCATACCAGAGCTACAAGAGAAAATGATTCCACACAGGTCAAAATTCAAGGAACAAGAAGACCGGAAAGTCGATATGCAAACAATGAAGGTAATCTGGGAAGGAGCATTCTTGCCATTTAGCAAAAGAGCCTTCTGCAATGCTGCTTGGCTGATTACATAATTGATTAATGAATCAGAGATGAAGTTGACCTGTCAAACTGTTTGATAGTGCATCAAATACACAATGAGCCTGAATGAAATAATGCTGTACAATACTTTGCATGGAATTAGTGATAATGTTCAGTTGTGCAATAAGTAAAGCATTTATGTGCTCAGGAATGGGCTGGCATCCATCAATCACTCGTGGTCCACCCGTTGTTAAGTAATGGGTTAAAAGACATTGCAATTAGTTGTCTCATTTATGTTAAGTATCCATTAATTGACGCTGATATGTAAAGGGGCTTCAGGTGGCCTCTGTCAGCTGATGTACAGTGAGAGTTTTGTGCAAAGGCTGTTGGAATGAAATAAATGGGTGTTTGTGAAAAGGAACAGAACTTTAGACTCTTCATATCACAGCAACTAAAACATCTAACAATTGGTAGCAGAGGATGGTTGCTGTGTAAATGTGAAGGGTTGAAAGATACAACTTTTCCAGATCAAACCAAGGAGTGAGCGAAAAAAGAAGAAAAAAAAAGGGATTATATGGCTGAACCAAGGATAACGATGGCTGGATATGACTATCCTCCCTTATTTTCTGAAAGGGAATCATATAACCAATGGAGAAGTGCAGTAGTTATGTGGACTAAGGTAACTGCTTTGGGAAAGAGAAAACAAAACATTGGCTCTTTCTCTACCATATGGCAGTAAAATCTGAAACAAAGTGCTTTCTGAGCTGGAATTGGAAGAGTTAGACTCAGAAGAAGGTCTGGCGACTTTATTACATTATATGGATAAGATTTATAAGAAAGATGACTTGTTAAGTGCGTATGAAGCATGGTCGGATTTTGATAAGTTCCAGAAAATGGAGGCTATCTCCATGGAAGACTATATAAAAGGCTACAGAAACACAACCTGGAATTTCCACAGTCTGTGTTGGCCTTTAAATTACTTGACTGTGCTAGTGTGAGCAACATGGATAGGCTCCTGGTTTTGACAGGAGTTCAGTTTACTGATAAGGATACCTTATTCGAACAGATGACAAAAGCTTTACAAAAGATTCCGATGTCTCTGATGACCCAAATAGGTCAGCCGGCAATAAGGCAGAATATGGAAGATACACTACTAACAGGATGGCGAAATCATATGGCTACGAACAGGGCTCAAGACTATAGAAGGAGACTGAGACCAGGAAATTATGAAGACAGAAACCCAGTTAGAACCTACAATAGGAAGATGAACCCCAGAAATGTACGGGGCATGATAAATCGATGTTTTTGATGTGACTCTCAATACCGTTATGCTTTCAACTGTCCAACTCGTTATGATGGTGTTTGAAGCGACACATGACACGGAAGAGTCAGAAGAGGAAAAAGATAGTGACCAGAAAGAAGGCATTGTCCTATTGACAAGCAGTTTTACGCCGGTAATGAGGGTGTTGGTTGCAGAATCCTTCAACTGTGCTGTATTGGACTGTGGCTGCACATCTACTGTGTGTGGAATTGACTGGCTAAAATGTTACCTGGACTCTTTGAATGCTGAAAATCGTAACAAGGTTAAGGAATTTGAAAGTTCCACAAGTTTCAGGTTTGGGGATGATAATACTCTGAAGTCGCTGAAAAGGGTGGTGATCCCTTGCAATATTGCCGGAGTGAATCATTTCATTAGCACGGATGTTGTATCAAGTGAGACACCTTTGCAGACCGTCGATGAAGAAAGCGCACATGAAACTGGATATGGAACCGGATAAGCCAACAGTTTTTGGAAAGACGGTGGACTTACAATTTACACAGTCGGGACACTATTGCATTCCATTACTGACAAATAATATTTCAAGTAGAGTGGTTAAGGACTTTAGCTGATAAAAAGCTTGTGGTATTAAAACTGCATAGGCAATTTGCACATCCGTCTCCTCGGAGGCTGAAAAATGTATTAAAGGGTGCAGGGGTAAGGGATGACAACTATACTAAACTGATAGAACAGGTTAGTGACCGCTGTGAAGTTTGTAGGAAGTACAGAAGGACACCAGCACGACCGATAGTAACCCTACCTTTGGCCAGGCATTTTAACGACATTGTGGCCATGGACCTTAAGATCTGGGATAAAGCAAATAATATATTTATTTTGCATTTTTTAGATTTAGCAACCCGATTTAGTCAATCAACGATTGTACGAAGTAAAGAAAAGAGAGTAATTCCCAGGTTGCTGCTGCTATGGTCAAGGGGGAGCTGGAGCGAGTAGAGGGGGTTGGGATGGGGGTCTTCCGCCACGGGGAGCGGGCCGGGCGTGGGGTGCAGGCGCGTGGCTGGCCAAGGAGAGGTTATGGCTAGTCGGCGGGGCAGGGGGTCGGGTAGCCACCCCGGTCCGGCTGATAACCTGGAATGTAAGGGGACTGAACGGCCCGGTCAAGCGGGCCACAGGTATTCGCGCACCTGAAGGCGGATGTGGTCATGCTTCAGGAGACACCTGAAGGTGGCAGACCAGGTAAGATTGAGGAAGGGGTGGGTAGGTCAGGTGGTCCACTCAGGGTTGGATGCCAAAATTCGGGGGGTGGCGATCTTGGTGGGAAAGAGGGTGTAGTTCGAGACGTCGAGCATTGTGACAGACAATGGCGGCAGGTACGTAATGGTAAGTGGTAAGCTGCAAGGGGAGAGGGTGGTGCTGGTCAATGTGTATGCCCCGAACTGGGACGATGCGGGTTTTATGCGGCGCATGTTGGGTCGGATCCCGGACTTGGAAGTGGGGTGCCTGATAATGGGGGGGGACTTTAACACAGTGTTGGATCCGGCACTGGATTTAAACTAATTTGGCAGGGGAATGGGAACCGGATTTGTAGTCCAGCAACTAACGTAGCCGATATTCAGGACGCCAAAGCGTGTAATGAGGCAGTGGGGAAGGGAACACTGACAAAGGAGAGTATTTGCAGGCACGGAGATGGGTTGAAGTGTGTATACTTCAACGCAAGAAGCATCAGGAATAAGGTGGGTGAACTTAAGGCATGGATCGGTACTTGGGACTACGATGTGGTGGCCATCACGGAAACTTGGATAGAAGAGGGGCAGAAATGGTTGTTGGAGGTCCCTGGTTATAGATGTTTCAATAAGATTAGGGAGGGTGGTAAAAGAGGTGGGGGGGTGGCATTATTAATTAGAGATAGTATAACAGCTGCAGAAAGGCAGTTCGAGGAGTATCACCCTATTGAGGTAGTATGGGTTGAAGTCAGAAATAGGAAAGGAGCAGTCACCTTGTTAGGAGTTTTCTATAGGCCCCCCAATAGTAGCAGAGATGTGGAGGAACAGATTGGGAAACAGATTTTGGAAAGGTGCAGAAGTCACAGGGTAGTAGTCATGGGTGACTTTAACTTCCCAAATATTGAGTGGAAACTCTTTAGATCAAATAGTTTGGATGGGGTGGTGTTTGTGCAGTGTGTCCAGGAAGCTTTTCTAACACCGTATGTAGATTGTCCGACCAGAGGAGGGGCAATATTGGATTTAGTACTTGGTAATGAACCAGGGCAAGTGATAGATTTGTTAGTGGGGGAGCATTTTGGAGATAGTGACCACAATTCTGTGACTTTCACTTTAGTAATGGAGAGGGATAAGTACGTGCAACAGGGTAAGGTTTACAATTGGGGGAAGGGTAAATACGATGTTGTCAGACAAGAATTGAAGTGCATAAGTTGGGAACATAGGCTGGCAGGGAAGGACACAAGTGAAATGTGGAACTTGTTCAAGGAACAGGTGCTACGTGTCCTTGATATGTATGTCCCTGTCAGGCAGGGAAGAGATGGTCGAGTGAGGGAACCATGGTTGACAAGAGAGGTTGAATGTCTTGTTAAGAGGAAAAAGGTGACTTATGTAAGGCTGAGGAAACAAGGTTCAGACAGGGCATTGGAGGGATACAAGATAGCCAGGAGGGAACTGAAGAAAGGGATTAGGAGAGCTAAGAGAGGGCATGAACAATCTTTGGCGGGTAGGATCAAGGAAAACCCCAAGGCCTTTTACACATATGTGAGAAATATGAGAATGACTAGAGCGAGGGTAGGTCCAATCAAGGACAGTAGCGGGAGATTGTGTATTGAGGCTGAAGAGATAGGAGAGGTCTTGAATGAGTACTTTTCTTCTGTATTTACAAATGAGAGGGGCGATATTGTTGGAGAGGACAGTGTGAAACAGATTGGTAAGCTCGAGGAAATACTTGTTAGGAAGGAAGATGTGTTGGGCATTTTGAAAAACTTGAGGATAGACAAGTCCCCTGGGCCTGACGGGATATATCCAAGGATTCTATGGGAAGCAAGAGATGAAATTGCAGAGCCGTTGGCAATTATCTTTTCATCCTCACTGTCAACAGGGGTGGTACCAGGGGATTGGAGAGTGGCGAATGTCGTGCCCCTGTTCAAAAAAGGAACTAGGGATAACCCTGGGAATTACAGGCCAGTTAGTCTTACTTCGGTGGTAGGCAAAGTAATGGAAAGGGTACTGAAGGATAGGATTTCTGAGCATCTGGAAAGACACTGCTTGATTAGGGATAGTCAGCACGGATTTGTGAGCGGTAGGTCTTGCCTAACAAATCTTATTGAATTCTTTGAGGAGGTGACCAAGCATGTGGATGAAGGTAAAGCAGTGGATGTAGTGTACATGGATTTTAGTAAGGCATTTGATAAAGTTCCCCATGGTAGGCTTATGCAGAAAGTAAGGAGGCATGGGATAGTGGGAAATTTGGCCAGTTGGATAACAAACTGGCTAACCGATAGAAGTCAGAGAGTGGTGGTGGATGGCAAATATTCAGCCTGGATCCCAGTTACCAGTGGCGTGCCGCAGGGATCAGTTCTGGGTCCTCTGCTGTTTGTGATTTTCATTAATGACTTGGATGAGGGAGTTGAAGGGTGGGTCAGTAAATTTGCAGACGATACGAAGATTGGTGGAGTTGTGGATAGTGAGGAGGGCTGTTGTCGGCTGCAAAGAGACATAGATAGGATGCAGAGCTGGGCTGAGAAGTGGCAGATGGAGTTTAACCCTGAAAAGTGTGAGGTTGTCCATTTTGGAAGGACAAATATGAATGCGGAATACAGGGTTAACGGTAGAGTTCTTGGCAATGTGGAGGAGCAGAGAGATCTTGGGGTCTATGTTCATACATCTTTGAAAGTTGCCACTCAAGTGGATAAAGCTGTGAAGAAGGCCTATGGTGTGCTCGCGTTCATTAACAGAGGGATTGAATTTAAGAGCCGTGAGGTGATGATGCAGCTGTACAAAACTTTGGTAAGGCCACATTTGGAGTACTGTGTACAGTTCTGGTCGCCTCATTTTAGGAAGGATGTGGAAGCTCTGGAAAAGGTGCAAAGAAGATTTACCAGGATGTTGCCTGGAATGGAGAGTAGGTCTTATGAGGAAAGGTTGAGGGTGCTAGGCCTTTTCTCATTAGAGCGGAGAAGGATGAGGGGCGACTTGATAGAGGTTTATAAGATGATCAGGGGAATAGATAGAGTAGACAGTCAGAGACTTTTTCCCCGGGTGGAACACACCATTACAAGGGGACATAAATTTAAGGTGAAAGGTGGAAGATATAGGAGGGATATCAGAGGTAGGTTCTTTACCCAGAGAGTAGTGGGGGCATGGAATGCACTGCCTGTGGAAGTAGTTGAGTCGGAAACATTAGGGACCTTCAAGCAGCTATTGGATAGGTACATGGATTACGGTAAAATGATATAGTGTAGATTTATTTGTTCTTAAGGGCAGCACGGTAGCATTGTGGATAGCACAATTGCTTCACAGCTCCATGGTCCCAGGTTCGATTCCGGCTTGGGTCATTGTCTGTGCGGAGTCTGCACGTCCTCCCCGTGTCTGCGTGGGTTTCCTCCGGGTGCTCCGGTTTCCTCCCACAGTCCAAAGATGTGCGGGTTAGGTGAATTGGCCAATGATAAATTGCCCTTAATGTCCAAATTGCCCTTGGTGTTGGGTGGAGGTGTTGAGTTTGGGTAGGGTGCTCTTTCCAAGAGCCGGTGCAGACTCAAAGGGCCGAATGGCCTCCTGCACTGTAAATTCAATGATAATCTATGATTAATCTAGGACAAAGGTTCGGCACAACATCGTGGGCCGAAGGGCCTGTTCTGTGCTGTATTTTCTATGTTCTATGTTCCAGGTCGAGGACGGATAGGAAGCCGGCGGCGGCTAAGGTGCTGAGGGGGTTTATGGACCAGATGGGAGGGGTGGATCCTTGGAGATTTGCAAGGCCGAGGGCTAGGAAATTTTCATTCTTCTTGCATGTTCATAAAGCTTATTCCCGGATTGACTTCTTTATTATGAGTAGGGCGCTGATAGCGAGAGTAGAGGATACCGAGTACTCGGCGATAGCCATTTCAGATCATGCCCCGCATTGGGTAGCCCTAGAGCTGGGGGAGGAGAGGGACCAGCGCCCGTTGTGGCGCTTGGAGGTGGGGCTGTTGGCGGACAAGGAGGTGAGTGAGCGGGTCCGAGGAAGCATAGAGAGATACCTGGAGGCCAACGATAACGGGGAGGTCTGAGTGGGGATGGTATGGGAGGCGCTGAAGGCGGTGGTTAGGGGAGAGCTGGTCTCCATTAGGGCCCACAAGGAGGGGAGAGAGCAGAGGGAGAGGCTGGTGGAGGAGATGGTGAGGGTAGACAGGAGGTATGCGGAGGTGCTGGAGGAGGAACTGTTGAGGAAGAGGCGTAGCCTCCAGGCCGAATTCGACCTGTTGACCACCAGGAAGGCGGAGGTGCAGTGGAGGAAGGCCCAGGGGACGATTTATGAGTATCGGGAAAAGGCAAGTCTGATGCTGGCACATCAACTTCGGAAGGGGGACGCAGCTAGGGTGATCGGGGGAGTTAAGGATAGGGGAGGGAGTGTGGTACGGAATGGGGTTGACATCAATGGGGTCTTCAGGGACTTTTATGAGGAATTGTAACGGTCCAAGCCCCCACGGGAGGATGGAGGGATGGACTGCTTTCTGGACTAAGTGAGGTTTCCGAAGGTGGAGGAGGGACTGGTAGCGGGATTGGGGGCCCCGACTGGGCTGGATTTGCTGGCCAAAGGGATAGGGAGCATGCAGGCGGGGAAGGCACGGGGGCCGAACGGTTTCCCGGTCGAATTCTACAAGAAATGTGTGGACCTGTTGGGCCCGTTGCTAGTTAGGACCTTCAATGAGGCAAGGGAGGGTGGGGCTTTGCCCCCGTCAATGTCCCGGGCACTGATCTCCTTGATCCTGAAGCGGGACAAGGATCCCCTGCAGTGTGGGTCTTACAGGCCAATTTCGTTGTTAAATGTAGATGCCAAGGTGCTGGCGAAGGTCTTAGCCACGAGAATTGAGGATTGTGTGCCGCAGGTGATCCACGAAGACCGGACTGGATTTGTGAAGGTGAGGCAATTGAACGTGAATGTGCGGAGGCTCCTGAATGTTATTATGATGCCGGCGAGGGAGGTGGAGGCGGAGATAGTGGTGGCGATGAACGCTGAGAAGGCCTTCGATAGGGTAGAGTGTGGGTACTTGTGGGAGGTGCTGAAGAGGTTCGGGTTTGGGGAGGGGTTTGTCAGGTGGGTTAGGTTGTACGAGGTCCCGATGGCGAATGTGGCCACGAATAAGAGGAGGTCCGAGTACTTTCGGTTGCATCGAGGGACGAGGCAGGGGTGTCCCCTGTCCCCCCCTGCTCTTTGCACTTGCGATTGAACCCCTGGCTATGGCACTGAGGGAGCCGAGGAACTGGAGGGGGTTGCTGCGGGGCGGGGAGGAGCATAGGGTGTCGCTCTATGCCGATGACCTGCTGCTATATGTGGCGGACCCGGTGGGGGGGAATGCTGGAGGTAATCAGGATCCTCAGGGAGTTCGGGGATTTCTCAGGGTACAAGCTCAACATGGGGAAGAGCGAGTTGTTCGTGGTTCACCCAGGGGACCAGGAGAGGGGGATTGGCGAGCTCCCACTAAAAAGGGCGGAGAGGAGCTTCAGGTACTTGGGGGTCCAGGTGGCCAGGAGCTGGGGGGCCCTGCATAGACTTAATTTCACGAGGCTGGTGGAGCAAATGGAGGAGTTCAAGAGGTGGGACGCGTTGCCGCTGTACCTGGCGGGTAGGGTGCAGTCAGTTAAGATGACGGTGCTCCCAAGGTTTTTATTCCTTTTCCAGTGCCTCCCTATGTTTATCCCGAAGGCCGCCTTTAGGCGGGTCAACAGGAGCATAACTGGGTTTGTGTGGGTGCGAGGGACTGGGTTGGAGTGGGGAAGATCTCGGAAACTTACCAGGTGATGCAGGAGGAGGAGGAGGCCTCGGTGGTGGAGTTGAAAGGGAGGAGGAGTTGGGAGAGGAGATCGAAGAGGGGACGTGGGATGATGCCCTAGGGAGGGTGAACTCTTCCTCTTCGTGCGCGAGGCTCAGCCTCATACAGTTTAAGGTGCTGCACAGGGCACACATGACCGGGACAAAGATGAGCCGGTTCGTTGGGGGAGAGGACAGGTGTCTTAGGTGCTCAAGGAGCCCAGCAAATCACACCCATATGTTCTGGGCATGCCCAGCGCTGGAGGAATTTCGGAAGGGCGTGGCGAGGACGGTGTCGGGGGTGGTAGGATCCAGGATCAAGCCGGGCTGGGTGCTCGCAATATTTGGGGTTGCAGGGGAGCCGGGAGTGCAGGAGGCGAAAGAGGCTGGTATTCTGGCCGTTGCGTCCCTGGTAGCCTGGCAAAGGATTCTTCTTCAGTGGAGGGATGCGAGACCCCCAAGCGTGGAATCCTAGATCAACGATATGGTGGGGTTTATTAAATTGGAGAGGGTGAAATTCGCCTTAAGGGGATCGGTACAAGGGTTCTTTCGGCAGTGGCAACCGTTCTTGGACTTCCTGGCAGAGCGGTAGACAATGGTCAGCAGCATCAGCAACCTGCGGGGGGGGTTCTATATTATTTTTGTTTATTTACCCTGGGGGATCTGAGGGGGTGTATATATTTGGTATGTTTGCTTTGTGTTAACTCGGGGTGTTAATTTATTATTTATGTATGGGGGAGGGGGGCACGGGGGTTGTTTTACTTTGTTCTGTATTTAATTCTACTTGGTTTCTTTTTCATTCTGTTGTTGATATTTTGTGAAAATCCTAATAATTTTTTTTTTTAAAAGAAAAGAGAGTAATTCTGGATCAAATCGTGGAAAAATGGATAGGGACAGGAATGGGTCCACCGGCAAAATTCCTTACGGACAATGGGGGAGAATTTGCTAATGAGGAGTTTAGGGATGTGTGTGAAAACATGAATATCAGAGTTATGAATACGGCTGCAGAAAGCCCATTTAGTAATGGTGTCTGTGAAAGAAATCATGCTGTCATCGATGACATGCTTCGGAAGATTTTGGCAGATCGACCAAATTGCAGGCTAAATTCAGCTTTAGCATGGGCAGTACATGCAAAGAATTCATTGCAGATGGTTGGGGGCTATAGTCCTTATCAATTAGTGTTTGGTAGAAATCCTAAAATTCCGTCCATTTTGGATGACCAGCCTCCAGCTTGGGAGGGGACTACAATTAGCTCTGGTTTTGCTGAACATTTAAATGCATTACATAGCAGTAGAAAAGCTTTTTTGGAAGCAGAAGTCTCTGAAAGAATTCGCAAAGCTTTAAGACATGACGTACGGCCATCAGATTCCGTTTTTCAGCAAGGAGGCATGGTATACTATAAGAGAGACAATTCTAATGAATGGAAAGGCCCAGGGAAGATCATAGGCATAGATGGCAAAACAATTATTTTGCAACACTGTAATCAAACTGTTAGGGTACATTCATCAAGGATAATGGGTACAGATTACAAATTTTCAAATTTAGACAGAGCAGACAGACATGACGAGGAACCAGTCATCTGGTACGCATGTGTCACAGAACTATGAGGACCAATTAACTGATATAGACAGGGTTTCTGTGGAGGAACACAACACTTCTGATGAATTAGAACAGGCCATTTTTCCGAAAGGGCAACTGCCAAAAGTTGGTATAAAAGTGACGTACTTGCCTGAAGGGTCTAGTCGATGGAAGGATGCAACTGTTATTAGTAGAGCAGGGAAGGCCACTGGAAAGTATAAACATTGGTTGAATGTACAGCATTCAGGGGAAGGAGTCAAGACAATGGATTGGGAAAACGAAGTTCAAAAACAGGGGGCACAGAAACGCAGTGCCAGTTCAGATAGTACACCAGATAGTGAACTGGTCCGCAGGAAAATGTCGTGAACTATTGAAAGGACATCCCACAGCAGAAGGGGAAAGATCAAGCAGTAGCAGTACAGAATGAGATACCAGGCGGGAGAGGGGACGTAGTTTATCAAGATCTCGGAACATGAGTAAGACTACGAATACTAATAGGAGTAGAAGCCCACATGCACGTGAGATTTTGGTGGCTTCAAATAAATTAGTTGAAAAAGTTATCAAAGAAGCTTAACAGCAAGAATTGCATAGTTAGAGTGAATTTGGGGTATACACGGAAGTACCGGATAGGGGACAAAGAGCTTGGAAAAGGTACTTCCGGATGGAACTTATAGGGCAAAGGCCAGGCTTGTGGCAAGTGAATTTGAAGAAAACTTAGAAGATCAGGATTTAAGGGTAGATTCACCTACAGCAGGAAAGGTTATTTTAAAGATCTTCTTGGCTCTATTAGCCACAAAGGCATGGGAATGCAAATGTATAGATATAAAAGCTGCCTTTTTGCAGGGGCATCAGCTCCAGAGAGACATTTTTCTCCGTCCTCCTAAAGAAGCAGCTAATACAGAAGGGGTACTTTGGAAGTTGAACAAATGTGTATATGGATGAAATGATGCATCTAGAGTCTGGTATTTTTTCGGTAAGGTCAGTTTTGTTAAAGTTAGGCTGTTGCCAGTTGAAAGCAGATCCTGCAATGTTTTACTGGCACTGTAAAGGAAATCTTTCTGACATTTTTATGATGCATGTCGATGATTTTTTGTGGGGTGGGAATAGTGATTTTGAAGCTATTGCAATCTCTGGTTTGAGGAAAGAATTCAGGGTTGGAAGTCAGGCTTCCGGTGCATTTCAATATATTGGACTGGAAATTGGACAGACTAAGTTAGGGGCAACTTTACGTCAGCAATCTTATTTGGAAAGCATCAGCCTAACAGCAATTAGTCGTGGCCGAGTTTCACAAAAAGACGCAATGGTTTCAAAGATCGAAAAAGAGCAACTGCGAAGTTTAATTGGGCAACTGAACTGACTAGGTAGACAGACTAGACCGGACGTGAGTTTTGATGTCTTAGAGTTGAGTTCAAAAATGAATGATCCCAAAGTGGAAGACCTATTAAGAGCAAATAGAGCGTTGGCCAAACTAAAAATGCAGGAGTGTGTTTTGAAGTTCCCGGTTTTAGGTGACCGTAGGCACTTGAAACTCATAGTTTATAGTGATGCGTCCTACGCAAATTTATGTGATGGGGTTTCAAGCGCAGGAGGTTTTATAATTTTCCTTTTGGGGAACAATGGTAAATGTTGCCCGCTTGTGTGGGGAACAAAGAAAATAAGGAGAGTGGTAAAAAGCACTTTGGCTGCTGAGACGTTAAGCTTTGAAGACGCGGTGGATATGGCCTTCTATATAAGTATGATATTGACAGAAATTTTGGGATTAGGGGATTTGGGTAATATACCTATTGACTGTCACATTGACAATAAATCCCTGTGGGAAAATGTGCACTCTACAAAAAGTGTCAATGAAATGAGTTTACGGATAGACATCACAAGTTTGAAGCAGATGTTGGACAGAGGGGAAATAACAAAAATTAAATGGGTCGACAGGAGCTATCAACTGTCAGACTGTTTTACGAAAAGAGGGGCGAGTTCACAGAAATTTTTGGATATTGTTAATGAAGGGCGCTTGTTTCTGTGACTTTTTTTTTCTTTCTCGTCCAAACAAAAAAAAGGGGGGGAAAATCATGTGTGTGTTTTTGAGTTTCTTGAAATTTTGTTTTCACCTAATTTTTTTTTTCTCCAAGGAAGGGGAGACTGTTAAGTAATGGGTTAAGAGACATTGCAATTAGTTGTCTCATTTATGTTAAGTATCCATTAATTGACACTGATATGTAAAGCGGCTTCAGGTGGCCTCTGTCAGGTGATGTATAGTGAGAGTTTTGTGCAAAGGCTGTTGGAATGAAATAAATGGGTGTTTGTGAAAAAGAAACAGAACTTTAGACTCTTCATATAATAGCAACTAAAAGGTCTAACAACTGTAGCATAGTAAAGTATGGCAAAGCACCTACTGTACGCGATAATGTGTCTTATCTCTGCTTCAAAACAGAACCGCCCCCTCATTTCCTGGGAAAGCCATCCTGTAGCAGCTCTGAGAGTTTGAAAATGTGTTCTTGAAGTACATGCAATTTCAGTGTTGTGACCATACAAAGTAGGATCTTGATTGGTGATGGCATTTATACCTGTATCTATACTTGTGGTTTGGCTTTAAAAGTCATTCTGATGATTCAATATTTTCCCATCCCATTGGTGATGGCCAAACTAATTTCACAGTAACATCTTTAAAACCAGTTGAAGGCGGCAACACTTATCCCCTCAGCCTGAGCAAGATTTAACCCAAAGGTCAAAGGCCATTTGCAATTCTACTGCACCACTCTTATCCTTGCATCTGACTTTTTCCTCCCGTTCTTCAAAAGAGAAATCACGCACTTAGATTACATTAACTGCCGAAAACAAATGCATGGAATTTAAGACTTTACACCTTAAGCACAAAATTAGAACACCATTGCTTTGACTAGTTTTGAATTCTGACAGCATATTAGTGATCTATTTTGTGTGTAAGTAGTTCTGGAAGTTGGCAGAATTTTTTTTAAACTTTCCTTACTAAAATAAAAATTTATATTGCCCTGGTGAGGAAACTTTGAAAGTAATCCAGTGAAAATTACATTTCAAGTGTTTTCTGTGCCTGGGTAGATCAGTAACATAAATTTTAAAACAGAAAATACTGGAAACACAATACCTTGCAGGTCAGAATGTAAGAAATAAGAGCAGGAATAGGCCATGACGTTCCTCTAGTCTCCTTCCCCATTCAGTAGAGATTATGATTGATCTTTGGCCTGACTCCACTTTCCAGCCCCATCTTCATCTGATTCCTTTAACGTCTCAAAAATCTATACTTGCCCCTGAAAATACTCAAATACTGATCTTCCAAAACTCTGAGGTACTGAATTCCAAGAATTCACCACTCTTAGCGAAGAACTTCCTTAACTAATTCTCCCCTTATCCTGAGAGACTCTCTCCTAGTTTTTGACTCTCCAGCCAAGGGCACCCCTCACAATCTTGTATGTTTGAATGAGATTTCTTCTAAAATTTAGATAGTATAGGTCAAATCTACTCCACCTCTCAGCCCAGGACATCCTTCTCATCCCAGGAATCAATCTTGTGAATCTTTGTTGCACCATCTTCACATAAGTATATTCTTCCTTCAATAAGGAGAATGATGTGGAGATGCTGGCGTTGGACTGGGGTGAGCAGTCTTACAACACCAGGTTAAAGTCCAACAGGTTTGTTTCAAATCACTAGCTTTTTGAGCACTGCTCCTTCTTCAGGTGAATGAAGAGGTTCCAGAAACATATAAATAGACAAAGTCAAAGATGCTAGACAATGCTTTGAATGTGAGCATTCGCAGGTAATTAAGTCTTTACAGATCCAGAGATAGGGGTAACCCCAGGTGAAAGAGGTGTGAATTGTCTCAAGCCAAGACAGTTGGTAGGATTTCGCAAGCCCAGGCCAGATGGTGGGGGATGAATGTAATGCGGCATGAATCCAAGGTCCCGGTGAAGCTGTACTCATGTGAGCGGAACTTGGCTATAAGTTTCTGCTCGGCGATTGTGCATGTCGCGCGTCCTGAAGGCCACTAGGGAGAAAACTTATCAGGTGATCAGAGGCTGAATGCCATGCCCTTGACTGCTGAAGTGTTCTCCGACTGGAAGGGAACATCCCTGCCTGGCGATTGTTACGCGATGTCCATTCATCCGTTGTTGCAGCGTCTGCATGGTCTCGCCAATGTACCACGCTTCGGGACATCCTTTCCTGCAGCGTATGAGGTAGACAACGTTGGCCGAGTCACACGAGTATGTACCGCGTACCTGGTGGGTGGTGTTCTCACGTGTAATGGTGGTACCCATGTCGATCTAGCACGCCTTGCAGAGATTGCCATGGCAGGGTTGTGTGGTGTCGTGGTCACTGTTCTGAAGGCTGGGTAGTTTGCTGCAAATAATGGTTTGTTTGAGGAGAACACAGTACTCCAGGTATGGTCTCACCAAAGCCCTGCAAAATTGCAGCTAGGCTTCCTTACTCTTGCACTCTAGCCCTTTTGTAATAAAGGTCCTGGACCATTTGCCTTTCTTAATTGCGTGCTGTACCTGCATGTTAACTTTGTGTTGTACAAGGACATCCTTGTGTCCTGAAACATCCATATTTTTAAAAATGTTATCATTAAAAATCTGCTTTTCTAATCTTCCTTCAAGAATGTATAATCTCAGGGCAGCACGGTGGCGCAGTGGTTAGCATTGCTGCCTCATGACTTCCGGTTGTAGCTTTGCCTAGGTAGGTCGCACGGTCGGCAGCTCCCTCCGATAACTGACTTTTGGGCCCCTTTAAGGAGCTCCAGCGGCACTTTGACAACGATTCCCGGTGTGGGAAGGAAACAGTGAGGGTCCCCCAGTGCTGTATGGAGCGGACCAGGAGTGGAGCGGTTTAAAAAAAAGTGGCTTTGGAGAAGAGAGGAGAATGGGTGCGAAAAAGCAAGATGGCAGCTGGCGGGGATCAGGCAGAGTGGGCCCAGTGGTCACGGGAGCAGCAGGAGTTTTTAAGAAACTGCTTTGCGGATTTAAAGGCGGAGATGCTGGCCCCTATGAAGGCGCTGATTGAAAGGTTGGTGGAGACCCAGAAGATGCAGGGGACGGCGATCAAGGAGGTGCAGCAGAAGGCCTCTGATAACGAGGATGAGATTTTGGGCCTGGCGGTTAGAGTGGAGGCGCACCAGGCGCTGCACAAAAAATGGCAGGAGAAGCTGGAGGACCTGGAGAATAGGTCAAGGAGGCAGAACCTGTGGATTCTGGGTCTCCCTGAAGTCGTGGAGGGGTCGGATGCTGGGGCGTATGTGACCACGATGCTGGGTACGCTGATGGGCGTGGGGGCTTTCCCCCGGCCTCTGGAGCTGGATGGGGCGCACAGAGTCCTGGCAAGGAGGCCGAGGGCGAACGAGCCGCCGAGAGCTATGGTGGTAATGTTCCACCGCTTCACCGACAAGGAGTGTGTCCTGCGCTGGGCGAAGAAGGAGCGGCGTAGCAGGTGGGAGACCACCGAGATCCGTATTTATCAGGACTGGAGTGTAGAGCTGGCCAAGAAGCGTGCGTGATTCAACCGGTCCAAGGCGGTCCTCCACGGAAAGGATGTGAAGATCGGGCTGTTAGAACCGGCGAGGCTGTGGGTTATATATCAGGGCCGGCATCGGTATTTCGACACGCCGGACGAGGCGTGGACTTTCATCAAGAATGAGAAGCTGGACTCTAGTTAATGGACTGCAGTATGTTGTGGAGGTTGTTGGTGGCGGTGTTATGTTGGGGGTTCACCTGTGTTTTCTAGTGTTTTTGTGGCCCCTTTGCCCTGGGCCCTCGAGGCTTTGGGCGAGGTCGCAGTTGGGAAGAGCTGCGTCACAGGAGGTGGGGTCGGCCCAGACAGGGAGCGAGGTTTACCCACAAAATGATGGGGGGTGGCACCTGAAGCTGGGGGTTTGAGTGTACGATACTTTATTTTGTTTTTCTTTCTCTGTTCACACGGAGTGTAGGGGGTACTCTCTCCACCCCACTTAGGTTGGGGAGAGGGGTGTTGGATATTTGTAAGGGGAACCCACCGGGGGATTGGAGGTGGAGGCGGGAGCGGCCGGGGTCAGCATGAGTCAGCTGACTTACGGGAGTGCAATTGGGGGGGGGGGGTTGCTGGGATGCTGCTGTGCTGACTGAGGGGGAATCGATGTTAAAGGGGAGAGTCGGTGCAGGGCGCCTCTGCCTGGGGGGGCTGGAGGGTGCGGGAGGCGCGGGCACGTTGGCTAGTCGGCTGGGGGGGGGGAGGGCCCCCCGACCAGGCTGATCATGTGGAACATAAGAGGCCTGAATGGGCCGGTCAAGAGGGCCTGTGTGTTTTCGCACTTAAAGGGGCTAAAGGCAGACGTAGCCATGCTACAAGAAACGCACCTGAAGAGCGCGGATCAAACCAGGCTGAGGAAAGGATTGGGGGGGGGGCAGGCTTTCTACTCAGGGCTGGATGCGAAGAACAGGGGCGTCGCAATTTTGGTGAGCAAGCGGGTGGCACTTGAGGCGGCTGGTATTGTGGCGGATAAAGGGGGTCGATATGTTATGATGAGTGGCAGGTTGCAGGGGGCCCGGGTGGTGCTAGTGAATGTGTATGCTCCGAACTGGGATGATGCAGGGTTCATGAAGCGGATGTTGAGTAGGATTCCGGATCTGGAGTCATGCAGTTTGGTAATGGGGAGGGGGGAGTGGGGGGGGGGGGGGGGGGGGAGAGAGAGAGAGGAGAGGAACGGACTTTAACACGGTCCTGGACCCGGCACTGGATCGGTCTAGGTTGAGATCGGGTAAGAGGCCGGCAGCGGCCAAGGTCCTGAGGGGGTTCATGGACCAGATGGGGGGAGTGGATCTGTGGAGATTTGCCAGGCCAAGGGCGAAGGAGTTTTCCTCCTCCTTCCATGTGCACCAGGCGTACTCGCGGATTGATTTTTGCGTGGTAAGTAGGGCGCTAATCCCGAGAGTGGAGGGGTGGAGTATTCGGCCATTGCGATCTTGGACCATGCCCCGCACTGGGTGGAGTTGGGGCTGGGGGAGGAGAGAGGCCAACGCCCTCTGTGGAGAATGGACGTGGGACTACTGGCGGACGAGGAGGTCTGTGGGCGGGTTCGGAGGTGTATCCAAAGCTATGTGGAGACCAATGATAATGGGGAGGTTTCGGTGAGTGTGGTCTGGGAGGCGCTGAAGGCAGTTGTCAGAGGGGAGCTAATTTCAGTCAGGGCCCACAGAGAAGAGGGATAGGATTGAGAGGGAGAGATTGGTGGGGGAGATACTTGGGGTGGACAGGAGGTATGCGGAATCCCCCTAGGAGGGGTTGTTGAAGGAGCGCTGGAGCCTGCAGGCGGAGTTTGACTTGCTTACCACGGGGAAGGCTGAGGCTCAGTTGAGGAAGGTACAGGGAGCAGTGTACGAGTATGGGGAGAAGGCAAGTAGGATGCTGGCACATCAGCTGCGGAAGAGAGAGGCGGCCAGGGAGATTGGGGGGATTAAAGGTGGGGGTGGGGGGGATACACGGTGCGGAGCTCGGCTAGGATTAACGAGATCTTCAAGGACTTTTATGGTAAATTGTACGAGTCAGAACCCCCGGAGGAGAGGGGGGGGATGAGGCAGTTCTTGGACCAACTGAGGTTTCCACAGGTGGAGGAGGGGGGAGTAGAGGGATTGGGGGCCCCGATTGAGATGGAGGAACTGGTTAAGGGGTTAGGGAGTATGCAGACAGGCAAGGCCCCGGGACCGGATGGGTAGCCCGTAGAGTTTTATAGGACATTCTCGGAGCTGCTGAGTCCGCTGTTGCTGAGGACTTTCAATGAGGCTAAGGAAAAGGGAACCCTTCCCCCGACGATGTCGCAGGCTCTGACCTCGCTTATCCTCAAGCGAGATAAGGACCCGTTGCAATGTGGCTCCTTTCGGCCGATTTCGCTCCTTAGTGTGGATGCCGAGCTGTTGGCCAAGTTTTGGCCACTGGGATTGAGGACTGTGTCCCGGGAGTGATCAATGAGGATCGGACGGGGTTTGTGAAGGGCAGGCAGTTGAATACAAATGTGCGGAGGCTCCTGAAAGTGATCATGATGCCCTCGGAAGGGGGGGGGGGATGCGGAGAATGCCTTTGATCGGGTGGAGTGGGAGTACCTGTGGGAAGTGGTAGGCAGATTTGGGTTTGGAGAGGAATTTATAGGGTGGGTCAAATTGTTGTATCAGGCTCCCGGTAGCGAGTGTGTTGACGAACCGGCTGCGGTCGGGGTACTTTGATTACATTGAGGTTCCCTGTCCCCCCCTGCTGTTTGCCCTGGCGATCGAGCCGCTAGCCATGGCATTGAGGGTGTCCAGAAACTGGAGGGGGGGGGGGGGGGGGGGGCATCGTGTTTCACTGTATGCGGATGACCTGCTCCTGTACATTGCGGATCCGGTGGAGGGGAGAGGTCATGAAGATTCTTAGGGATTTTGGAGACTTTTCGGGGTATAAGCTGAATATTGGAAAAAGCGAGCTTTTTATGATACATGCGAGGGGCCAGGAAAAGAGACTGGGAGAGCTACCACTTAAGATGGCGGAGAGGAGCTTTCGTTACTTGGGCATTCAGGTGGCTAAGAGCTGGGGGGTCCTGCACAAGCTCAATTTGGCGCGGCTGGTGGATCAGATGGAGGAGGACTTTAAGAGGTGGGACATGCTGCCGCTTTTCCCTGGCGGGCAGGGTGCAGTCCGTAAAGATGACAGTCCTCCCCAGGTTCTTGTTCGTCTTCCAGTGCCTTCCCATTCTCATCCCCAAGTCCTTTTTCAAGCGGGTAAATAGGATTATTACGGGATTTGTGTGGGCAAACAGGACCCCGCGTGTTAAGAGACTGTTCTTGGAGCGCAGTTGGGCGGGGGGGGGGGTGGGGTTGGCGCTGCCGAACTTTTGCAGCTATTACTGGGCAGTGAATATATTCATGATTCGGAAAGGGAGTGGAGGCGGCGTTTAATTAAGTACTTTTAAACTTTGTGAAATTCAATCATTACATAATCGCTCTGCCCCATACGATCCTTTGTTATGAGATTGCTAACCATCCCTATCTCATTACACAATACAATATCAAAATTAGCCTCCTCTTATAACAGACCTGGAATCTCTGTTTCAACCCCCACAGGTGCTGCCAGGCATGTCGTGTATTTCCAGAATTTTCTGTTTTTATTTTCTGTTAGTCTTATCCTTGGCATATTGTTCTCGGAAACTGTTTCATGTGCATTCTATGAGCTCGTCCTGCAGCCAGACTTTGTCAATTTCTTGTGAATATTAAAGTCCCCATGATTGTTGGATTACTTTTGTTGCTCCCGTTATATCTTGATCAAGATCCTCTGGGTCAGGCAGCATTGATGGAGTGAGAAACCAAGTTAATGCTTTGGATGGATGATCATTTCTGAGAACATAAAATGAATTATTGCTTCTTTTCCCCAATTTGTATCTTAGACATTTTTAATCACTAGATTTTGTAAATATACCATCACATTTTTATTATTAGGCTGACACAAAAAATGGAAGTGGAGAACCAAAAGAAATCAAGTACGCACCATTTAATTTCCCTGATGGTAAGTAGAGAATTAATACTTCATTCTAATGTGAGACTGGTCCAGGGCAGCACAGCAGTGCACCCCCACAACCTAAAGATGTGCAAGATAGGTGAATTGCCCATTAATCTGGGGAAAAAAGGAATTGGGTACTTTAAATTGTTTTTTTTTTTAAAAGTTCTTAACTGGGGATGGCAACCTCAAAGGGGTAAGAATGCATCTGGCCCGGATAAGTTGGAATCAAAGGGTAATAGGAAAAATAATAACTGAACAATGCGCCTCATGGTTCACAATGGTTTATGTGCTGCTAAGTAGTTTAGGGAACCATTTTAAACTTGCTTCCAGAGTAAAAGCTGTGCCCATTCTTGGATGCTTGAAATGACACTCGATCTAGACGTACTGAACAAGCCAGAAAGCTGATGCAGGAGTTTTTTGGATGTTTTGCCTAACTTGATTTTTAAGAACTGATGGTATTCAAGTATCATCTGTGAGGTTTTTCCCTGCCTTAAATAATGGTTTGAGTTGACAGCTGGCTAGGGTAGTGTCTAGCCTCTGCTGTCTTCACACAGAGTACAATGAGATCAGTAACTTGGCAGTGTGGAAATTAAAAAAATTTTGCTTACAGTTTAACATGCTTCATATTGAAACTAATTCTGGTTTTATTTTAACAGATTTAGGCTCAAATAACAGTGGGTACTATGATCTAATGGCAGTTCTAACACATCAAGGCAGGTCGAGTTCATCTGGTCATTATGTAGCTTGGGTTAGAAGAAAATCAGGTAATGTTTTATACACATTTTGTATTAGCCAACTAATAAAACAAAGCAATAGAGCAAGGCCTTATGTCACTGGAGGGTGGAAAATAGATTTCTGCTCCTCCACTATCGGATAACTATTAGAAAGTGAATGTGTGTGGACATCAACCCAGCTATAATGTCTCCTTAATTGTTGAAAAACCCTCAGCCATTTATTGTCCATATTCATATATAAATAATGACACATGTGCTGGAAAACTGCCACGCCTATGGAGCCAAACTGGAGTGTAAGTTAGCACCTTCAGGGAGGAGAAGTGTTAGTTTCAAAATCCTACAAGATGCAATCAAAGCAAATTACACCAGAGAGTGAAAGCCTAATTTATATAATTTAACCCTTGGAGCCTTTCCACTACACTTCCTCGAGCAAAAGGTGGCAGAATTGTGGAATACTGTCCCTCAAAAAGCTATAGATACTAACTCAGTTTGGTTTCAAAGCAGAATTATGTATACTTTTGCTAGCTAAGATTATTACAAATTTAACCTTTGAATCCGTGTAAGGCCAATATATTATTTCAAGGTTGCAGTGCTCAACTCGAGATATGGTCTAACCATGGCTTTGTAAAGCTGTAGGAAAGCTTAATCTCTTTCATATTCTAGCCCTTTAGTTATAAAGACTAACAATGTTTTAGCCTTGATTATTTTTGTTCCTGGTTATTACACTTACATGATCTCTGTACATTGACCCCTCAATCTTTCTCGACCTCCACTGTTCCCAGCTTTTCACCATTTAAATAATACTGATCTATCCTTGTTTGGTCCAAAATGGATGAGCTGATGTATGAAATCAGTCAATATCTGTCTGTAATTTTATACACCCATCTGCATTCCTTTCAATATACGTTGTGCCATTGACAAACCTGAATATGTGGTTCCCTATGTTGTCCAAGTATTTGTGGAATATTTTAATTAATCCATAAAAGAACCCTCCATGATAGCAAGTACAAATTCATGAAAATTCATTTGTGACATTTATATAAGGAACGATCTGCATTGATCAGAAAATGAGTGTTCAATACTGAGGATCAACTTCCTGGTTCCATGTGCTGTTAGAATTTGATTGCCATAAGTGTGTGAAATTGATGATTTTTGACACTTTACCCTTGTATCTGTTACCTGAGCATGTTTTCTGAGATCTTGCTTCCAGATCTTCATCAGTACCTCTTCTGGCTGGCTGCTGGAAAGTGAGGTACTGTCCAAACACAGCATTCCCATTTAGTTTTTGTTACTCCTCCCTTGAAGGAGGTATCACATCCTTTCACAAATACTAGCTAGAAGCGGTGCAGTATGTCAAGCCTTCCGACTCTTAAATGACAGTCCTGGAATATATTTCCAAAATAACTTGAGCAATTCTCACTTCAACTAACATTGGAAGAAATTTTTGTTCCTCTAGAGTCAACATTGACAATAGTTCCATGCCATGTGTACCCTTTGGCAGACTTTGCTGTTGGTGTGTTTTTATTCATGAAAGTTTTTATGTCTACATATCTCTGTACTTATTAATTTGTGTAATGTGCTGCAGAGCTGCCACAAAGTCTTGCCTGTTGCAATCGTATTCTAGCAAGCAACTTTGAAGTAATAATTACATGCAAATGTATATCACAACAAAGGTGTGTGTTATGTATACTTAAATGTTAAAGTTTTCATTTTTATTTGATTAATTTTTAGATGAGTGGATCAAATTTGACGATGATAAAGTCAGTGTTGTGGCACCTGAAGATATTCTGAAGTTGTCTGGTGGTGGTGACTGGCATATAGCCTATGTTCTACTTTATGGGCCTCGTAGACTAGAATTAATTGAAGATGAATCCCCGCAGTGATGCCATGGTTGAGCACAAATACCTTCATTTCTGTTATCCTGCATGGCTATTATTGTTTTATGATACCATCATTTTATTGTAGCTTACTTGAGTAAGACTGCAAAGGGAAGGTGTTGCCTCAACTGTGTTCCTGGTAACTGCTTCACATCATCTACCACACCGTTTGAAAACAAATCAGGCATTAGTTGAGGGAGACCTGTGGATTTGATCTATTCTTAATTCTGACATTTCTCAGTGTGGAATAAAAAAAAACAAGTGATCCATAATTCTTCTGTTTTGTTCCTTTTTATGTTAAATGTGGTTCTTGTCATGTGTGGCTAATGGTGACTGGTTATGTGATGCTGTAAAAGAGAGAAGCAAAGTTAATGAATACTGTGTTGAATGGTTTCTATTTTACTAAGTGTAAAATAAAAATACAATGTAAACTTTGCATTGCAACTACATGCCAAGTTTTAATATTTTTCCATTATTGTATTGCTGCTCCAGTCAAAACCAGTTTGCCTAAAACCACATTATGTTGTATAATGTAAATTCATAAAACTTACATGTTTCACTAAAACTTTGTAGTTTAACTTTATATGAAACAGGAATTGCTGAAAAGCGATCATCTGAAACGCTGAACCTAGGTAAATGAATCATTATCTGATTCACCTGATATGATTCAAAATCACTTGATCTTTCATTTCTTATTTCGACATTGCATTCGAATTCCTCCAAAATGCAGGGTTACTGAGCTAAGGAGGGGGCCTTGTGTTTTTCTATAGGGAGAATCAGTTGGCAACAGCCTTGTGCATTGCATAGGATTTACTTCATATCAGTCTGGAAAGGGAGCTGGGTCAGATTGCGTGTAGTCTGGAATCCACAAAGCGGGAAAGAATGCTGCTCTCTATCCTTTACTGTAGGTTCATTTCAACTTTGAAAAAATACTCATACTTTATTTCAGAGATCAGAAAGGCCATACAGACTAGAAAATGTGTCCTTCCAATCTATTTGCTGTCCAACAAGGTGATTAGAAACCATGGAAGTCCCAATATTTGGGACTCTCTTCAACATTAGCGGGGGGGGGGGGAGACAGGCAGTGGTGGAAATGGGATGACTACAAGGAGGCTATTTTTCTCTTTCCTTTCTCTTTATTCACTTAGCTGTTGTCTTAAACACATTCCAAGCTGCTAGCCTATCTTTCTATAGTGACAATGAATGGGAAGACAAAGATTAAAATATAATGGCAGCCACCTGAAAAAGTGGGCACAGTGCATGGTGTTCTTCTGGTTTTTAGTAATTTGCACATGAATGGAATGGAAGCCCTTGTCATTTGCAAAGACAAAAGACTCATCAGATGTCTGCATGGCAACATCAGTGACACTATAAACGTGTAATCCATGCAAATGCCAGATTCCTGTCCTGTTTCCATTTTCATCATGAACACAAAATTCTCTACTTAGAAAATATTGCATTGTTTGCCTGGTTATGGTACACATGACCTGCAGATTGAATTATGTTATTGATGCTGATGTTTACAGCCTACAAGGAGCTGGAGGCAAAATCTAGATCAACGGACAATGCAGGAGGAGCTAATGTAGATCTCTGGAAAGTGCAGCCTCTGTTGGAAGTGTAAGGATTTCCCCTGTTGCCTTCCTACAGCTTCACCTTTCCACATTGCTGCTGTTTTTCCCTCCCTAACCAGAAGAAAATAGCCAAAATATTCTCATTTTCAGAAAAAAAGGGTTGTCAAGCAAGAGTTAGGAGTTAAACTAAAAAGTAGGACTTCAAAGATAGTAATCTCAGGATTGCTACCAGTGCCACGAGCTCGTCAGAGTAGGAATGTCAGGATAGATGGGATGAATGCGTGGCTCGAGAGATGGTGCAAGAGGGAGGAATTCAAATTCCTGGGGCATTGGAACTGATTCTGGGGGAGGTGGGGCCAGTACAAACTTGACAGTCTGCACCTAGGCAGGACTGGAACCAATGTCCTGGGGGGCAGTAAGGTGGTGGGGGGGAGGGGGAGTGTAAGACCGAGAAGGCACAGTCAAACATCAGAAAGGGCCACAGTATAGGATATAGTGACTGAGGAGAGCTCAGTGAATAGGCCCAGTAATACTAAAAGGAATAAAACGGGAAGTAAAAACACAAATGGAAAGTGAAGCAGTGGGTTATTACATGAAGATATAGGTTCAATGATAAGGAAAATTATGAGAAAAGGAAAAATAACGTAGGAGAGGTTACTGATAGAGGTGCTAAGATTCAAAACCGAGGTAGAAAAGCCAACATAAGGGTACTTTACCTGAATGCTCGTCGTATTCAGAATAAGGTAAATGAGTTGATGGCGCAAAGCATCATGAATGACTATGATGTAATGGCAATTATTGAAACATGGTTAAATGATGGTCACGACTGGGAGTTAAATATCCACGGGTATCAAACTATTCAGAAGGACAGAGTGGATGGTAAGGGGGGGGGGGGGGGGGGGGGGGTGCAGCGCTGTTATTTAAGGATGACTTCTGGCCAGTGGTGAGGGATGACAACGGTGCTATGGAGGATACGGTTGAATCCATTTGGGTGAAAATCTGGAATAGTAAGGCGAAAAAGTCACTGATAGGAGTAGTCGAGAGGTCACCAAATAGTAACATTACGGTGGGGCGGGCAATAAACAAAGAAATAACCGATGCATGTAGAAATGGTACAGCAGTTATCATGGAGGATTTTAATCTACATGTCGATTGGTTTAACCAGGTCGGTCAAGGCAGCCTTGAGGAATTACATTGACTGGCATCCTTACATTCACCGACAACTGCTTTCCCTTCGTAAACCCTGTCTGATCTTCGCCTATCACCCCCGGGACACAGTTCTCAACATCGAGTTTCTTAGGTGTACAATCATACTTGTTAGCGAGTGATCACTCGCTAGAAGTTGTTCAGAGAAAGTGCCCGAGGTTGATTCCTGAGATGAAGGTGTTGACTTGAGGAAAGGCTATACTTTATTGGCGTTTAGCCGAATGAGAAATAATCTTTCTGAAACCTACAAGATTCTGAATGGGGTTAGCAGGGTAAATGCTGAGAGGATGTTTCCCCTTGTGGGATAATCTAGAACAAGGGGACAGTTTCAGAACAAGGAGTCCCTTGTTTATGAAGAGTTATTTCTACCCCACAAAGCAGTGAAGGCTGGGTTGTTGAATACATTTAGGGCTCAGTTAGACTCATGCTCCTGCTTCTTCTGTTATATTCTTATTTGATCCTGCAATAAGCTGACTTTGTATCGCAACATTATTTTTTTTAAAATATTTTATTGAAAATTTTTGGTCAACGAACACAGTACATTGTGCATCCTTTACACAATATTATAACAACACAAATAACAATGACCTATTTTATAAACAGAAAATGAATAAATAATAAATAACAAAAATGAAAACTAACCCTAATTGGCAACTGCCTTATCACAACACTCTCCAAAAATATAATTTAACAGTCCAATATATAATTATCTGTAGCAACGACCTATACATATTATACAGTATATATTAACAACCCTGAGAGTCCTTCTGGTTCCTAGCCCCCCCCCACCCCGGATCCTGGGCTGCTGCTGCTGCCTTTTTTCCCTTCCATCTATCTTACTGCGAGGTATTCGACGAACGGTTGCCACCGCCTGGTGAACCCTTGAGCCGACCCCCTTAGAACAAACTTAATCCACTCTAGCTTTATAAACCCTGCCATGTCATTTATCCAGGTCTCCACCCCCGGGGGCTTGGCTTCTTTCCACATTAGCAATATCTTGCGCCGGGCGACGAGGGACGCAAAGGCCAAAACATCGGCCTCTCTCGCCTCCTGCACTCCCGGCTCTTGTGCAACCCCAAATATAGCCAACCCCCAGCTTGGTTCGACCCGGACCCCCACTACTTTTGAAAGCACCATTGTCACCCCATCCAAAACCCCTGTAGTGCCGGGCATGACCAAAACATATGGGTATGATTCGCTGGGCTTCTCGAGCACCTCGCACACCTATCCTCCACCCCGAAAAATTTACTGAGCCGTGCTCCAGTCATATGCGCCCTGTGTAATACCTTAAACTGAATCAGGCTTAGCCTGGCACATGAGGATGACGAGTTTACCCTGCTTAGGGCATCTGCCCACAGCCCCTCCTCGATCTCCTCCCCCAGCTCTTCTTCCCATTTCCCTTTTAGTTCATCGACCATAGTCTCCCCTTCGTCCCTCATTGCCCTATATATATCTGACACCTTACCATCCCCCACCCATGTCTTTGAGATCACTCTGTCCTGCACCTCTTGTGTCAGGAGCTGCGGGAATTCCCTCACCTGTTGCCTCGCAAAAGCCCTCAGTTGCATATACCTGAATGCATTCCCTTGGGGCAACCCATATTTCTCGGTCAGCGCTCCCAGACTCGCGAACTTCCCATCCACAAACAGATCTTTCAGTTGCGTTATTCCTGCTCTTTGCCACATTCCATATCCCCCATCCATTCCCCCCCCGGGGCAAACCTATGGTTGTTTCTTATCGGGGACCCCCCCCAAGGCTCCAGTCTTTCCCCTATGCCGTCTCCACTGTCCCCAAATCTTCAATGTAGCCACCACCACCGGGCTTGTGGTGTAGTTCCTCGGTGAGAACGGCAATGGGGCTGTCACCATAGCCTGTAGGCTAGTCCCCCTACAGGACGCCCTCTCTAATCTCTTCCACGCCGCTTCCTCCTCCTCTCCCATCCACTTACTCACCATTGAAATATTAGCGGCCCAATAATACTCACTTAGGCTCGGTAGTGCCAGCCCCCCCCCTATCCCTGCTACGCTGTAAGAATCCCTTCCTCACTCTCGGGGTCTTCCCGGCCCACGCAAAACCCATGATGCTGTTTTCAATCCTTTTAAAAAAAGTCTTTGTGATCACCACCGGGAGGCACTGAAACACAAAGAGGAATCTCGGGAGGACCACCATCTTAACCGCCTGCACCCTCCCTGCCACTGACAGGGATACCATATCCCATCTCTTGAAATCCTCCTCCATTTGTTCCACCAACTGCGTTAAATTTAACCTATGCAATGTGCCCCAATTCTTGGCTATCTGGATCCCCAGGTAACGAAAGTCCCTCGTTACCTTCCTCAACGGTAGGTCCTCTATTTCTCTACTCTGCTCCCCTGGATGCACCACAAACAACTCACTTTTCCCCATGTTCAATTTATACCCTGAAAAATCCCCAAACTCCCCAAGTATCCGCATTATTTCTGGCATCCCCTCCGCCGGGTCTGCCACATATAGTAACAAATCGTCCGCATACAAAGATGCCCGGTGTTCTTCTCCTCATCTAAGTACTCCCCTCCACTTCTTGGAACCCCTCAACGCTATCGCCAGGGGCTCAATCGCCAGTGCAAACAATAATGGGGACAGAGGGCATCCCTGCCTTGTCCCTCTATGGAACCGAAAATATGCAGATCCCCGTCCATTCGTGACCACGCTCGCCATCGGGGCCCTATACAACAGCTGCACCCATCTAACATACCCCTCTCCAAAACCAAATCTCCTCAACACCTCCCACAAATAATCCCACTCCTCTCTATCAAATGCTTTCTCGGCATCCATCGCCACTACTATCTCCGTTTCCCCCTCTGGTGGGGGCATCATCATTACCCCTAACAGCCTCCGTATATTCGTGTTCAGCTGTCTCCCCTTCACAAACCCAGTTTGGTCCTCGTGGACCACCCCCGGGACACATTCCTCTATTCTCATTGCCATTACCTCGGCCAGGATCTTGGCATCTACATTTAGGAGGGAAATAGGTCTATAGGACCCGCATTGTAGCAGGTCCTTTTCCTTCTTTAAGAGAAGCGATATCGTTGCTTCAGACATAGTCGGGGGCAGTTGTCCCCTTTCCTTTGCCTCATTAGAGGTCCTCGTCAATACCGGGGCGAGCAAGTCCACATATTTTCTATAGAATTCGACTGGGAATCCATCCGGTCCCGGGGCCTTTCCCGCCTGCATGCTCCTAATTCCTTTCACCACTTCTTCTACCTCGATCTGTGCTCCCAGTCCCACCCTTTCCTGCTCTTCCACCTTGGGAAATTCCAGCCGATCCAAAAAGCCCATCATTCTCTCCCTCCCATCCGGGGGTTGAGCTTCATATAATTTTTTATAAAATGTCTTGAACACTCCATTCACTCTCTCCGCTCCCCGCTCCATCTCTCCTTCCTCATCCCTCACTCCCCCTATTTCCCTCGCTGCTCCCCTTTTCCTCAATTGGTGTGCCAGCAACCTGCTCGCCTTCTCCCCATATTCGTACTGTACACCCTGTGCCTTCCTCCATTGTGCCTCTGCAGTGCCCGTAGTCAGCAAGTCAAATTCTACATGTAGCCTTTGCCTTTCCCTGTACAGTCCCTCCTCCGGTGCTTCCGCATATTGTCTGTCCACCCTCAAAAGTTCTTGCAGCAACCGCTCCCGTTCCTTACTCTCCTGCTTCCCTTTATGTGCCCTTATTGATATCAGCTCCCCTCTAACCACCGCCTTCAACGCCTCCCAGACCACTCCCACCTGGACCTCCCCATTATCATTGAGTTCCAAGTACTTTCCAATGCACCCCCTCACCCTTCGACACACCCCTTCATCTGCCATTAGTCCCATGTCCATTCTCCAGGGTGGGCGCCCTCCTGTTTCCTCCCCTATCTCCAAGTCCACCCAGTGTGGAGCGTGATCCGAAATGGCTATAGCCGTATACTCCGTTCCCCTCACCTTCGGGATCAATGCCCTACCCAGCACAAAAAAGTCTATTCGCGAGTAGACTTTATGGACATAGGAGAAAAACGAGAACTCCTTACTCCTAGGTCTGCTAAATCTCCACGGGTCTACACCTCCCATCTGCTCCATAAAATCTTTAAGTACCTTGGCTGCTGCCGGCCTCCTTCCAGTCCTGGACTTCGACCTATCCAGCCCTGGTTCCAACACCGTATTAAAATCTCCCCCCATTATCAGCTTTCCCATCTCTAGGTCCGGAATGCGTCCTAGCATCCGCCTCATAAAATTGGCATCATCCCAGTTCGGGGCATATACGTTTACCAAAACCACCGTCTCCCCCTGTAGTTTGCCACTCACCATCATGTATCTGCCTCCGTTATCCGCCACTATAGTCTTTGTCTCGAACATTACCCGCTTCCCCACTAATATAGCCACCCCCCCTGTTTTTCGCATCTAGCCCCGAATGGAACACCTGCCCCACCCATCCTTTGCGTAGCCTAACCTGGTCTATCAGTTTCAGGTGCGTTTCCTGTAACATAACCACATCTGTCTTAAGTTTCTTAAGGTGTGCGAGTACCCGTGCCCTCTTAATCGGCCCGTTCAGCCCTCTCACGTTCCACGTGATCAGCCGGGTTGGAGGGCTTCCTTAACCCCCCCCCCCTCCCCCTTGTCGATTAGCCATCCCCTTTTTCCAGCTCCTCACCCGGTTCCCACGCAGCTGTATCTCCCCCAGGCGGTGCCCCCCCGCCCATCCCCTCCCCTCCCATACCAGCTCCCCCCTCTCCCCAGCAGCAGCAACCCAGTAATTCCCCCCCCTCCCATACCAGCTCCCCCCTCTCCCCAGCAGCAGCAACCCAGTAATTCCCCCCTCCCCCCCCCCCCCCCCGCTAGATCCCCCACTAGCGTAATTACTCCCCCCATGTTGCTCCCAGAAGTCAGCAAACTCTGGCTGACCTCGGCTCGCACCGTGCGACGCCCCCTCCTTCCTGCTTCTCTATTCCCGCCACGATTATCATAGCGCGGGAACCAAGCCCGCGCTTCTCCCTTGGCCCCGCCCCCAATGGCCAACGCCCCATCTCCTCCACCTCCCCTCCTCACCACCTGTGGAAGAGAGAAAAGTTACCACATCGCAGGATTAGTACATAAAACTCCTCTTTCCCCCCCTTTTAACCCCCCTCTTCGCCCCACCACTTTGTTCAAACGTTCTTTTTAATAACCCGCTCATTCCAGTTTTTCTTCCACAATAAAAGTCCACACTTCATCCACCGTCTCAAAGTAGTGGTGCCTCTCTCGATATGTGGACCACAGTCTTGCTGGTTGCAGCATTCCAAATTTTATCTTCTTTTTATGAAGCACCGCCTTGGCCCGATTATAGCTCGCACTCCTTCTCGCCACCTCCGCACTCCAGTCTTGATAAACGCGGATCACCGCGTTCTCCCATTTACTGCTCCGAGTTTTCTTTGCCCATCTAAGGACCATTTCTCTATCCTTAAAACGGAGGAATCTCACCACTATGGCTCTGGGAATTTCTCCTGCTCTCGGTCCTCGCGCCATCACTCGGTATGCTCCCTCCACCTCCAACGGACCCGCCGGGGCCTCCGCTCCCATTAACGAGTGCAGCATCGTGCTCGCATATGCCCCGACGTCCGCTCCCTCTGCACCTTCAGGAAGACCAAGAATCCTCAGGTTGTTCCTCCTTGCATTGTTCTCCAGTGCCTCCAACCTTTCCACACATCGTTTCTGATGTGCCTCATGCATCTCCGTCTTCACCACCAGGCCCTGTATGTCGTCCTCATTCTCGGCTGCCTTTGCCTTCACGACCCGAAGCTCCCGCTCCTGGGTCTTTTGTTCCTCCTTTAGCCCTTCGATCGCCTGTAGTATCAGGGCCAACAGCTCTTTCTTCATTTCCTTTTTGATCTCTTCCACACAGCATTTCAAGAACTCTTGTTGTTCAGGGCCCCATGTTAAACTGCCACCTTCTGACGCCATCTTGGTTTTTGCTTGCCTTCCTTGCCGCTGTTCTAAAGGATCCACTGCAATCCGACCACTTTCTCCTCCTTTTTCCATCCGTATCCAGGGGGGATTCCCTTCTGGTTTACCACACAGTGTTTTTAGCCGTCAAAATTGCCGTTGGGGCTCCTATCAAGAGCCCAAAAGTCCGTTTCACCGGGAGCTTCCGAAACGTGCGACTCAGCTGGTCATCGCCGCACCCGGAAGTCCATCGCAACATTATTAAGACTGCCCATTTCCACCTCTGTAACATCATTCAACTTTGCTCCTGTCTCAGCTCACCTTGTGTTTCAACTCTTATTCTTGCCAGTGCTCCCTTCTGTCCTGACTATTCCAAAGCACTTTGGACTGATCTCCCATATTCATACTCCATAAACTCGAGGTCACCCGCAACTCTGCTGCGTGTGTCATACTTGCACCAAGTGCACTTTGCCTATCACACTTTGGCTCCCATTCTAACAATGCCTAGATTTTAAAATTCTCATCCTTGTTATCAAATTCCCCCATCCCGTGGCTTCTCCAACCCTCCAAGATATCGTCACTCATCTAAAACTAGCCTCCTGAGCACTCCAATTGTAATTGCTCCACTATTGGTGACTATGCCTTCAGATACCTAATTCTTAAGCTCTGATTCCCTCTGTCACGCACTCTGGCTGCTTCGTCCTTTAAGATGCTCAGCTCTTGGACCATGTGGCTGCCTTAATGCAGACATTTGTGGGTCAGTATCTAATTCTACTTTCTAGTCTTCTATGAAGCACATCGGAACATTTAATTTTGTTAAGGGTGCTATATAAATACATTTTTAACAACTTATTCATGCACAGGATGTGGGCATCACCGGTCAGGCCAGTATTTATTACGCTGGATTTGTGATGCGCAAATCCAGGATGCAAATTGCAACCGCAGCTTATGTAATAAAGATGAAAGCCCCTGCCACTCCCACTCCTACAAATAACATCACTCATCAACAAAATCAATAGTCAAACAAACAAGAAACAAACATTTTCTGGTGTTAACGATCACACCACGAGAGTTTGAAACATGAATTGAAATAAAGTGATCCATAAGTCCTGTTGTGCTCAGGGCTGGGCACTCAATTGTTGCGGAGTAGTTGCTGCCCTCAGCTGGAGCCCTCAGAAATGGCATTCAGCACCACCAGCGTGAGGTTAGTTTGAAACTCCCTTCTCACCATTGCTGGGTGGGAACCTGGCAGGGAGACTCAATGCTCATAAATCTCTGCCAGCCCATGCGAATGGCCAGTACCATCCCATTGTGCCCTACCCTGGGAGCCAATGAATTTAAACCCATTGTCACACTAATTGTACGAAGTCTTACAACACCAGGTTAAAGTCCAACAGGTTTGTTTCAATGTCACTAGCTTTCGGAGCGCTGCTCCTTCCTCAGGTGAAGGTTCTGGTTTAGAGAATGACACGAGTGTCCTTCATTGGAGTTAAATGGAGGAAGCCCCCACCCTCCGGAGCTTCTTGAGACCATTTCAGTATGTTCACTGTCAATGTGCATGCTTGTCACTGGAAAACCCACTGATTTGTGCTCTCCCCATCACTCTCACATCTGTACACTGCACTCTTACCTTCCTCAAGAGACTCTCGTCTCATCGTGTCCAGTGAAACAAGCTGCTCAATAGCTTTCTATCTCTAGGGCGTCCATCTATATTGGCTGAGTACCAGGATATTGGGCTCCCCACCAACCATTCTTCGGTGCTTCGCCACACTATGGTTTCTCTTCTGAAAGGGATGAACAGATTTCACCCATAGTGCTAACTACCCCTGCACCATTCCAGCCTGGAGAGGCCTGCCAAATGGCACACCTCACCCACCAATGCTCTCAGGCCCAGCAGGCAGACCTCAGAGCCTTGGCTGGCGCACGCTTCAGTCAATGTTGGTGCACACACTCTTACACCCCTGCACCTTATGTGGAATGGCCAGCTAAAAACATATCTCCACGCAGTTCCATGCCATCTCTGTACTCGCCCTAGCCAAATGCAAATGGTTGAACCTTTTGCATGTTCAGCACACCACATCATGCCCACTGAGTAGTCACCTCTGGCTATGCTTTGTGAGATGCAGCAGCCTCCTCATCCCACCACAGAGAATGAGGACATCAAACCTCGCATCGATCTCCTCTGTGAGGATGCCCAGGCATTCATCTGCAAAACAGAGGGCAGAGTACCCACTGGACTTGTCCTACCACATTCAATGCCCACCAGTGCAGAGGCCATTAGCGTTGCATACATTTCCTTTTTGATCCCATAAAGAACACTGCTGCAGCCGTCCCCATAACCCCCGGCAGCCTTCAAGATGCTGCCTGCAGTTTTTAAAAGCCCTCACCGGGCGCAGTGCCCAATTCATTTCCACCCTCACCTGCTTCTTCCAGCCTATCACAGGACGTGTTACATGCTGAGCAGTCCTTAATTGGCCACCCAGTGTGAAATTGCATTGACAACACAATCGCACCCAGGAGCAGATTCGACATTTGCAAGCGCAAAATTCAGGCCATGCAAAATAAATGGTAGAAGGGAACAGAAAAGCTAAGATAGATGATAAAAGTATAATTTTGTGAATTCTTTGTCATGTGCACAAAAAATGGGGAGAAGTCACTATATTAGCCAACTGTCTAATGTAACACACAGGGGCATTATTGATCGCAAGGATAATTTTCATTCCCCACACTACATTTCTTTAGTAAATCACACGTAAAGACTTCAAATTTTCTTTAGCTTCATTTCCGTAAGGAGAGAATAGTACATTATATATTTATCTCAAAATCATGTATTTTGTGGAATTTGTTGGTTTTACAAGAACATTTAATAGGTGGCACAGTAGCTAGCACTGTTGCTTCACAGCCCCAGGGACCCCGGTTCGATGCACGGCTTGGGTCACTGTGCGGAGTTTGCATGTTCTCCTCGTGTCTGTGTAGGCTTCCTTCGGGTGCTTCAGCTTCCTTCCACAAGTCCCGAAAGATGTGTTTGTTAGGTGAAGTCGACATTCTGAATTCTCCCTCAAGAGTACCCAAACAGGTGCCGTAGTGTGGCAACTAGGAGATTTTCACAGTAACTTCCTACTTGTAGCACTAATAAAGATTATTGTTAAGTAATGGTTGGTAGTTCCTGGTCATTTCATCAGGATTCCAACAAAGTTAATGGACATGGAATTTAAGAGAATAAATTAATGGCAAAATAAAATCTGAATAAACGAATAAAAGCAAATTACTGCGAATGTTGGAATCTTAAGTCAAAAGAGAAAATGCTGGAAAGTCTCAGCAGGTCTGGCAGCATCTGTAGGGAGAGAAAATAGGTAATGTTTCGCATGATAAAGCTTTGCCAAAGGGTCACCTGGACTCGAAACATTACCTCTTTTCTCTCCCTACAGGTGCTGCTGATATTTTTCAGCATTTTCTCTTCTGGTGTCGGAATAAACTAAATCTTAGTACATACTGTTTATTGTAACTTGTAGAACCACATAAAATACTTCAGTTTTGATAAGAATTATTTATTAAACAGTCACATGCAATTCAGAAATGAGTTTAAATTGAGTGGCAGTGCGTTCACACAATATAGTAAGTCAGGTTGCACATCTGCAATCCTCAGACGCTGGGATTCTTGATCTCAGTTGTGGTGCAATGGGGAACTCTGAAACTGAGACATTTCCATGTTGCCAGGGAAATAGAGGATAAAATGAAAGGATACATGTTCTTCCAGTCTACTCTCATACTCTTCTTGGTAGAAGATTGTTTTGGAATGGAACTGACTGAGGTTGTCCATCTGTTTTAGTTGGGGATGTTGTATCGCATATGGAAACTCTAAAGAAGTGGCACCAGTGTGAGAAAGACAAATGACATTCCACAACTCTGAATGGAAGCCCCTAGAAATTGAGGCGGTAAAAAGGCGACCGACTCAATGGAAGGAATAAAATGCTGGACTGATTGAAAACTTGTACCATATATCATCACAGTAAATTTTCAAGCTGCTGGCTCAAAACGACATCAGTTCACAAATCAACAGATTTGGCCTATTAATCCATAATCAGGAATACTGAACAGCTGGTCATCTGGTATACACATACTGTTATCTCAACAGAGGGTGGCAACCAATGATATTGACATTTGTCCACTAATCAAACGGAGTACAGATTTATGCCAAAGTAGTTATTGAGATTACACTAAAATATGGCAGCCAGCCACTTTCAACTTTAATGAAGAACTCCCCATTCTCAAAATGAACTTTTGTAATGGTGAAATGAACACAATGCCAAGTTTTGCTCATCAACTAAAGAAAACCTTTCAGTAACAGAGATGACTAGAAACTGCTGGTGAACGGACAGTAAGCTAACAAATTTCCACCTCAAAGAAACTGGTTTGTAAAAAAAGTCGCTTTTGTAAAATTAACCACACCCTTTTACTTAAAGTAGAACAGTAAAAAGAAATTACTTGTTCAATTTGTACACTTGCTTAGTTTTTCAGTAATTTACTAGCTGATACTATCAGTCTCGTTTGTCAGGATTTCTGCAAGTTCAGTTAAACCAGCATCAGTCAGTGCAGACAAAATACTCTCTACTGTAGCTTGCAGTCCCTCACGATCATGCCATGCAACCAGCAGTAGTTTAGCACGCATCTTCACATCCTCGCTATCAGATTCAATTCCACGGATGTCAGACTCCTTCATTTCAAAGTGTGGTGCCAATACTTTCCACTGTTCGCCAAGCTTATTGGCAAGGACATCTATCTGTTCACCTGTTACAAGCTTAGTCTGCACATCAGGGCCTAAAAAAATAAGGAACATTGTTAAATACCATCTTCAGACATTCAATCCCTAATTCATGCCAAATATTGAGTAATGTTTATGGTAAAAACTATAATCTAGATCTACAAGTTAATTGATAATAAAACATTGGACTTCAATACATATTATCATAGAAAATAAGCATAAAAATAAACACTTTCACAGCACTGAGGACCCAGATTCGATCCTGGCCCCGGGTCACTATCCGTGTGGAGTTTGTACATTCGTCCAATGTCTGTGTAGGTCCCATCCCACAACCCAAAGATGTACAGGGTAGGTGGATTGGCCACGCTAATTTGCCCCTTAATAAATAAATAAAAATAAACACTATGTGCAAGAAAATGATAGGACAGGGATATAACTCCCATGATGTACTACAACTGGAATGATGCATGCAGCTCAAATTAAATTCCACATTTCTTTGTCTATGAAAAACTACCTGGCACCTTAGTTAGGATTTTGCTACCGAGGGAGAAAGGTCACTCACTGATTTTTTTGTGGGCCTTTCCTAATATGCCTTTACTTTAACCTCCTGGACTATGGGTGTTGGTGCAAGTCCAATGCCCCAAAACTTTTTTTTTTGTTGATAAATTTAGAGAACCCAATTATTTTTTTCCAATTAAGGGGCAATTTAGCGTGGCCAATCCACTTAACCTGCACATCTTTGGGTTGTGGGAGTGAAACCCACGCAAACACGGGGAGAATGTGCAAACTCCACACGGACAGTGACCCAGGGCCGGGATTCGAACCCGGGTCCTCAGCGCCGCAGTCGCAGTGCTATCCACTGCGTCACATGCCGGCCCACAATTTAATGGTAGAATAAAATCAAACTTTAATATGCTGGGTTGTCTTGACTGGAATGGATTATTCAAAGAAAGAGTTTGCATTTTGCAACTTCAGGATGTTCGAAAGCACTTTATTTTTTTAAATTCTCCTTTTTCACATTTTCTCCCACATTTACATCCATCAACAATAAACAATAATCAGCAAGATATGTCAGTCCCCATAATAACAACGATCCATCCTACCCACCAACCCCCAAACCTCAACCCGCATGTTTACATAAACAAATGGCAAAAACGAATCAGGGATTACCCGTAGTCACCCTTAATCTTACACAGCTCTCCCCCACCCTTCACCCCCCCACAGGTCTCCAGCTCCTCCTGTCCACTGCCTCTTGTAAAACTCCACCTCCCAACCTCGGTTCCTTCCCCCCAACTTTCCACCCCGGCTAGACCACTCGGACCCTGTTCTGCCAGGCTCCGATGGCCACAGCCCCTCCCCCCACCTCACTCCCATTCACTGGCCGGCTTAAACCGGCCAGCGTGGAGGCCCCTGCCCAGGTCCCTTTCCCATTTGCCCAGCCCTAGGAAAGCCCAAAGATCCCCTTTTAGCACACAAACCCCGCATATCCACCTACACCCCAAAGAACTCTCATTTCGAGTGAAAGTCACGTCCCTTCCCTTGTCCAAATATATACCACCTTGGCTCCTTTAATCTCTACACCCACGCGCAGTGATACAAAAAAGAAGAAAATACAGTCATGAGGTTACATCGGCAAATGGCCATTCCTCAATTTGTCAGTAGTGCCACAATCCTTCTGCTTTTGCAAACTCCTCCGCTGCTTCCGCCGTTTCAAAATAAAAGTCCCTGAGCTTATAAGTCACCCTCAGCTTCGCTGGATATACAATGCCGCACCGCACCTTGCTAATGTACAGTGCCCTCTTCACCCGGTTGAAGGCAGCCCGCCTCCTTGCCAGCTCCACCGTAAAGTCCTGGTATACCAGCTCCAGCCCACTGCACCACCCGCTTCTGCTTGGCCCAGCTCAGGATCATCTCCTTCACCCTGTACCTACGGAAGCACAGAGTCACTGCCCTTGGCGGCTCACTCGCCTTTGGTATAGGCCTCCACGACCCATGAGCCCGATCCAGTTCATATCGGGAGGGATCCTCCCCCTCCCCCAATAGTTTTTTTTGCCAGCATCGCGGCAAAGTACTCAGTCGGCTTTGGTCCTTCAACTCCTTCAGGCAGCCCCACAATCCTCAAATTCTATCGCCTAGATTTGTTTTCCAGGTCTTCCATTTTTCCTCGCAGATCCTTGTTAGTATCCATCACCTTCCGCATCTCTTTCCCCATCGAGGCAAGTTGATCACCGTGCTGCAATAACGTCTCCTCCACTTCCTTCAGCGCCTCCCCTTGCTCTCGCACCTCCGCCACTGCGCTCGCCACCTCCGTCCTCACCGGGGAAACCGCCTCCTCCACCAACACACTCAAAACCTCCCTCATCTCCTTCCTCACCATCTCCATGCATTTTGCAATCTCGCCAACTGCTTTTCAAATTCTGCAGCCATCACCTTAGTTATTTCTTCAGCCGTAAGCAGTGCGGCCTTCCCTGGTGCTCCAGCCTCCATTTTTCCTGGTGACCCCGCGGTGACCTTTCCACTCCCCTTCGGACCTCCAGCTGTTTTTTTTTTCTGGCCGTTTTTTTGCTCACCCTCGACATTTTTCTCTGTGCCTTTTCTCCTCCTGTGTCTTCACTGTGCCTCCTCCGTGCCTTCTCCCTTCTTCTGCTGCCTCCACGGACCCTGGGACCGGGCTTAAAGCCCCGAATATGCCGTTGCCGACCGGGAACCCTCCATTGTGCGGCCGCCTCCCGGCCGCCGTCACCGGAAGTCTCTCGAAAGCACTTTATGGCCAATGAAGTACTTTTGAAATGTAAATTAAGTACTTTTGAAATGTAATCAGTGTTGTAATGCAGCAAAACCGGTTTCATCCAACTTCATGTGCTTAAGGGCTAAACATTCTCCAATTTGCTAATTTTAGCTTTACACTAAAATGAGAACATAGATACAAGCACGGCCTCCAATTCTTGACATGGCAATCCCTTTCAGAATGTTATTATAACATTATACATTCTCTGACTATATTGACACATTTAGAACTGAATTTGGTGTGTTCATACTTCTCTTGGATCTATCAGATTTTCAACACATTTTATGCTATTGACTCATCAATTTCAGAAAGGATTTCTTTCGGGTATAGTTTTGAATAGAGCTAACCGAAATCTTTTTTAATGTCGCACCATAAATCATTACAGTCTGTGCGGAGTCTGCACGTTCTCCCAGTGTGTGCGTGGGTTTCCTCCGGGTGCTCCGGTTTCCTCCCAGTCCAAAGATGTGCAGGTTAGGTGAATTGGCCATCATAAATTGCCCTTCGTGACCAAAAAGGTGAGGCGGGGTTATTGGGTTACGGGGATAGGGTGGAAGTGAGGACTTAAGTGGGTCGGAACAGACTCGATGGGCCGAATGGCCTCCTTCTGCACTGTATGTTCTATGTTCTTAAAAGATTACCATTCTGATGGTGGAACTTGTGGCAACAGACTAAGCGTCTACTAATGCTCCTTTAACTGCTAGCAGGTACAAAGAAAAGCTGCTCAGGCACCTCCTTTTTAAACACTTTCTCTGAGTAAGTACTTGGCTCTGCTGAGAATGAAACTCAAGATACAAAGCTATCTGCTATTGTTCCCTGGCATTGCAAGTTGAAGTTATGACACAATGTGCTATCATGTTGTCAGACATTAAATCTGAAATAAAAACAGAAAATTTGATGAAAGGTCAGCACCCTGAAACATTAACTGTTTTTCACTCTCTGCAGATGCTGCCTGACATGAATATTTCCAGCAGTTTCTGTTTTTATTTTGGATTTCCATCATCTGCAAAGCAAGGGGTGGAGAGATGACATCTGGTATCAGTAGATATGGCAAAGGTCAGCAATGGTGAAATTGCAGTACTGGTCTGTACATCAGGCTAATGGGGAAACCAAGAGAAGAACTAGCAGCAAGACCTATCATATTCGCAGCCATACCCTCATTGCCTCTCTGCATCTGGAGTTTGGGCCACTACCCGTGCAATCATTGATCACTTCCTCAACTTCCTGACCACATACGAAGTCCCCTCCAATCCCAATACTCCCTTCGCCCCAGTCATGGTGAAACCTTTCCTCCAGATCCCTCTCAAAATACAAATGAACTTACTTTTAAATACCATCTCAGGATGCCCCAAACTCTTAACAGCCAATTAAATCTAAATGAAATGTAAATATTGTTGCATTGTGGGAAATGCAGCAGCCAAACTGCACAATGTCCCACTAACAGCTATGAGATAAATGACCGGATTATCTGTTTGAGGAATAGAGTATTGACCAGGACATCTATAACACTTCCCTGTACTTCTTTTGACACCATGGGATCATTTGCATCCAACCGTGAGGACAAAGGGGGCCTCGGTTTAGCACCTCATCCAAAAATTGGCACTTACGACAGTGAAGCGCGCCCTCATTCCTACAGTGAAATAATTTGTTTGAGACTTAGGAGCATAAGAAATAGGAGCAGAATAGGCCATTCAGCCTTTCAAGCTCACTCCACCATTCAATGAAATTACGGCAATAACGTTGCAACACCATTTTTCTGCGTTATCCACGTATCGCTTTATATTTTTGATATGTAGAGATCTATCAATCTGTCTTGAACATATTCAATGATTGAGCCTCCCTCACTCTCTGCAGCACATAATTCCTTAGATTCACCACCCTCAGTGAAGAAATCCCTCCTCATCTCAGTCCTGCTCCTTATTTGGAGACTATGACCCCTGGTTCGAAAGATCTTTCCTTCGGTAAGGAGACCAAATTTGCGCACAGTACTCTAGGTGTGGTCTCACTAAGGTTCTGTACATTTGCAGTATGACGTCTTTACTCCTATACTCAAACCCTCTTGAAAATGATGCATGCAGCACAAATTACCTTGCATACTTATTTGTGGAAAAACTGCCTGGCGCCTTAGTTGGGATTTTGCCACCGAGGGAGAAAGGTCACTCACTGATTTTTGTTCTTTGGTTCTTTCCTAATTTGCCTTTACTTTAACCTCCTCGACCATGGGTAGTTGATGCAACTCAAATGCCACACCATTTCATGGCAGTTGCCCAGCCTCCTAGGTGCAGTGCTAAGATTTCTTTCCTGAAGTCAGCAGGATGCAAATTCAAGCTCACCTGGTTCAGAATAATTGGTCCAATCATTCGTCAATAGATCGGATTTAATAGTTTTAATCTCCTCAGCCAAAGCCTTTGATAAATCCTGAATCATTCTGCAACCTCTAATCTCCAAGATCAGTTGTCTCCTTAAGACCCTCCATTCTTGTCCACTTCAATCGCAATCTCTCAATTCTGGAGAGAATCCATGTGGCTTTCATCACTGCTTCTTCCTGCCCCCAACATCCAACCAGTCTCCCACCCATACTAGATGTTATCTTTCGGCTTCTTGACGATTTGTGTTTGTGCTCATCAATCACCATTCCCATAATATCCGCGTTGCCTCAACCCAGATCCCTTTCCTGACTCACATGTCAGCTGACATCAATGGGACCATTTCTTCAGGCATTGTCTCTTTCCCTTCAAAACTCAGATTATGTCCAACTTGCTCAAAATATCCAACTCAATACAATCACACTCTTTGACTGCCTCTTCCATTTATGGGGTTCTCATATTGTTGCATTTCAGCCGTGTGTTCACATCAGGTGATAGTCCCTCTTTAAATCCTCACGATAGTACTGAAACAGCCTTAACCAAAGTTACAAATTACATCTTTAATGATTATAAAACATTATTCTCCTCAAAGTTTCTGCAGCATTTGATGTAGTTTGCTATGTCATTCTCATCTGCCAGCTAATATATGTATCCTTTACATTATAGAATCCCAAGTGGCAAAAAAAAGAGGGCATCGTGTTCAAACAACTGATGAACGAGCTACACTGGAAATCTTTCATTCTTCTGCAGTTAAATATGCTACTACTATAAAAATGGGAGAACTAAACATTTATAATTTATACTTAATTTACAAAGTATAACTCCTGACAGCATACTCCTCCATTATTTAATCCCGAGAACCAATTCATGATTAAATATCTCATCTATACCAGATTCAATGTCCATTTATATTGTAGGAAGATGCAAAGTAGTCCTGTCATCTACTGCGCTCCTGAATATAAAGGAGGCAATTTTGGGAGATTCAATGAGATCAGAAATCTAGATTTTCATAAGACTTGGGAAATGCTATCAAGTTTTTACTTCAAACTGAAGTCATGAAGCTAGATTTTTTTCTCAGTTACCTACAGGAATTGCTGTGTTCAGTTTCTGATGGTCTAAATAAATGGGGCAGTGTGGCACATGAAGGTCACAGGTCTCCATTTGAGTGCTGTTTCCTGGGACCTCAAGTAACAGTGTAAAAATGCCTTCAAAGTGGATATTTCTACCTACCTGATAGCAACCATTAACTGCTTGGGAGAGGTCGTTAGCAGCCTTTTGTCACCAGACGATGATGTCAGGTAGCCTGCTGTTGTTGGCTGAAATACATGGGAAACTAGAAATGTCAACATTGGAGGTTTTCTTTAAAAAAATTAAGATTTCATTATATATTTTGATAGTTCTTATTAAACAGAAGAGGAGCATCTGTTTCAGTCACATTTGTTATTTCAAGAATGAATATCATGGATTTTCCTAGTTTTATTCGCCTTCAGTGTGATTCTTGAATGAATCAATGTAAATGTCATGATTCAAAGAAGAACAAAGAAAAGTACAGCACAGGAACAGGCCCTTCGGCCCTCCAAGCCTGCGCCGACCATGCTGCCCGTCTAAACTAAAATCTTCTACACTTCCAGGGTCCATATCCCTCTATTCCCATCCAATTTGTCAAGTTTGTCAAGATGCCCCTTAAACATCACTATCGTCCCTGCTTACACCACCTCCTCCGGCAGCGGGTTCCAGGCACCCACTACCCTGTGTGTAAAAAAACTTGCCTCGTACATCTCCTCTAAACCTTGCCCCTCGCACCTTAAACATATGCCCCCTAGTAATTGACCCCTCTACCCTGGGAAAAAGCCTCTGACTATCCACTCCGTCTATGCCCCTCATAATTTTGTAGACCTCTATCAGGTCGCCCCTCAACCTCCGTCGTTCCAGTGAGAACAAACCAAGTTTATTCAACCGCTCCTCATAGCTAATGCCCTCCATACCAGGCAACATTCTGGTAAATCTCTTCTGCACCCTCACTAAAGCCTCCACATCCTTCTGGTAGTGTGGCAACCAGAATTGAACACGATACTCCAAGTGTGGCCTAACTGAGGTTCTATACAGCTGCAACATGACTTGCCAATTCTTATACTCAATGCCCCGGCCAATGAAGGCAAGCATGCAGTATGCCTTCTTGACTACCTTCTCCACCTGTGTTGTCCCTTTCAGTGACCTGTGGACCTGTACGCCTAGATCTCTCTGACTGTCAATACTCGTGAGAGTTCTACCAGTCACTGTATATTCCCTACCTGCATTAGACCTTCCAAAATCCATTACCTCACATTTGTCCGGATTCATCAGGCTGCTATTCCCTTCCACAAGGATCATCATTGCTTTGTGTGGATAAGTGCTGTATTTTAGCAAGGCTATCAAGTATCAACACTACACGTGGCAAGTGGGCCAAATTTTGTTAAATATCTAACACTTCTTGTATTTTTAGTGACAGAATTTGATTGGACACACATAAAACAAGGTTAGCAGCAACAATGATTCCGAACTTGGTGCCAATGCAATCATGCCTTTAATCTGTGGCATAATTTAAGACAAAAATAGTGGCCAGCTCATATATAAGTTTTCATCTCATTGGGAGCCTGGAAATCCCTACGACTGTTCAGCATCTAGATGTGCCCATTTTAAATAGTTTTTTAAAATCACAACAGAGCAGTCACTTGTACACAAAAAAAGATTTTAAAACTGAAATAAAAATGTCAAATTGTGCAAGTGGCGATTTTTGCTTGTACTACACAGCAAGCTCCATCTACATTTGTTAACAACATCATTTCCCACTGACCAATTATAATAGTCAGTTTTCTGTAGTTCAGCAGTTGTCCTGCACTCTGCAGAGAAATAATATTTACAAACTTCACAATTTTAGATTCCCATGTATTTTTCAGCTGGCGGCAGACTACCTGACTGACATTTGTCATCATGCAGTGACAAAACTTTGCTAAGAACGTCCTCTAGGCACTTAGTGGCTGCTTTCAAATCGCTGAAACATTCAAAATAAAATAATCAAATTCAATGCTCTTTCGAAACCAGCTTTGTGGATGAAGTATGCTGTTTTGAGACATGAGTTTTCTATTAACATTTATTATTATCTTTGTATATTACACTTCCAGGTGAGGGTTGAAGACATAATTACATCATTAGGTCCACGATCTATCACTGTTAAGAAATTAATACTAGGTCCAAATTACTATGAATCCTCAATATACATCACATAAAAGCTGAATTTTAGACTTACTTTCATTGCTTTCCTTTAGCAATGCATCGTCATTGTCTTCTTCTTCATCTTCATCCTCTGCTGTCTTTATCTCTTCAGAAGGAGGCTGCAAGTAGTCACAGAAGTGATTGAAGAAATTTCCAATACAGCTTCAAGAGAATTACTGGGTTCAAGTGTTTTAGAGACATAACTTTTACTTTTAGGAATATAACTTTTAGATTGGGGATTAAAGTGTTGAATATAAGTCAAATGACAGCATCTCATGGTGAAACGGATTTAAAAAAAACACTGGAAAAAAGCAAATTATTGCGGACGCTGGAATCTGAAACCAAAGAGAAAATGCTGGAAAATCTCAGCAGGTCTGGCAGACCCAAAGGGTCATATGGACTCGAAACGTTTGCTCTTTTCTCTCCCTACAGATGCTGCCAGACCCGCTGAGATTTTCTCTTTGATAAAGAAGAACCGTCAGGTAAGTGCTATTCAAAAAGGCCTGGGGTAATTACAGTTCAAAGCATTTATTTAATGTCAGAATTAGAAGGGAGAAAACTTAAACAATAGGCTTAAAAACAAACCAACAGCTTAAACATCTTTGAGCTTTGGAGGGACTTCCTTCTTTGACACTATTCCTCCGCTCCTAGAACAAGAAATGGGGGGATCTCACAACACATATTGCTCTCCAAGATTGCTACCATACACTCAGTCCCTCAGTTGTCTTATTCATTTTACTCCACCCAGCAGTCTCCACACCACCACCTCTACCCGACATCAGTCGTTTCTCCCTCATTGCCTCTAAGTTCATAAATAAGATCCATTTCCTCCATTTGACTCTCTTTCAACTCATCACACAAGTACCAGTCTATCAGCACTGGAAAACTTGGTTCTCTGTTCACCCAGTTTGCCATCATTAATCTCTTTCCTCAAAAATGTTTTCCTTCTCTCCAACTATCTGCCCTTTCTCTTTAAATTTTTTGAACATATCATTGAGACCTAGCTCCATGTCAAAACATCCTTTCAATACCTTCAATTTGATTTCTGTCCTGTCTATCCAATCTAATTAATCCATTCAGTAAAATCCTATGTCACTGTCATCAGCATGCACTACCTTACTTTTCCTGATTTTTCTGTGACATTTAACCCCTCCATTCTTCCCCATCATCTTGCCATTTGCCGGCTTCTGTTGCACTGCTACAGCAAGGTTCCACCCCTACCTGCCCTCACTCAGCCAGCAGTGGCATTCATCCTGTTCTTCCAAGTTTAGGTCCAAAAGATGCACCCACGGCACTCTTCTTTTCCCCTTTATTTCTTCATGGGGTGTGGACATTGATGACAACGTCAGCATTCATTGCTATCCCAATTGCCCTTGAACTGAATGGCTTGGTAGGCCATTGCAGAGGGCAGTTGAGTGAACCACATTGCTGTGGGTCTGGAGTCACATATAGGCCAGGCAAGGGTGGAAATTTCCTGAGCCAGATGGGTGTTTGCGACAATTGATGAAAGTTCCATATTTAGCATTATTGAGATTGGCTTTCAATTAGTTTAGGACTTTGGATTATGAGTTTAATGATTTTACCACTACACTACCACTCCCTGTCTATATACATCTCCTTGGCGGGGGGTGGGGGGGTCATTCATAAGCATTGGTTCAGTTTTTACATGTATTTTGGCAGTGCCCAGTTTTATCTTTTCTGGCACCATGTTGAAGCTTTAACCATCGTCAAGCTCTGGGTGCCGAGCTGATACCAAGCCATGGATAAGCAAGAGCTATCCTTTACTTAAGTGGAAAATCTGGTCATTGGGTTGTTCACTCACTTGAAACTCTGCAGTTTAGTACTAGACTCCCTCAACCTTTGGGAAATTCATCACATTGAACCGACAGTGTGCAGTTTTAGTTTCCTGTTCAGCACTTAGCCGATAAGACCTTAAGAAATAGGAGCAAAACTAGGCCATTTGGTCCAACACTCAATAAAATCATGGATGATCTGATCATGGCCCTCAACTCCAACTTCTTACCTTTCCCCAATTACCCTTGATACTAACATATCTAAGTTTGCTGATGATAGTAAGCTACGTGGAAAAGTAAGCTGTGGGGAGTACACAAAGGCTACAAAGAGAAAAGGGCAGTTAAGAGCAGGCAACAAGATGGCAGATGGAGAGTAATAAAGGGAAGTGTGAAGTAAAAAAGCAGAAATATTTTTTGAAAGGTGTAAAACTTGTAAACGGTGATGTTCAAAGAGACTTGGGTGTGCTCATAGAAGAAATGCCGAAAGTTAACATGCGAGTGCAGCAAGCAATTAGGAAGACAAATGGCATGTTGGTCTTTAATATCTTGCTGCAATTGTATAAGTTTTGGCGAGGCCACATCTGGAATACGGTGTGCAGTTTTGGTCTCCACATTTAAGAAAGGGTATACTTGCAGTGAAGGCAGTACAGTGAACGTTTACTAGCTTGTCCCTATGAAGAAAGACTGAGTAAATAGGATTTATATTCTCTGAAGTTTAGAAGAATGAATGGTAATCTCCATTGAAACTCACATAATTCTGAGGAGCTCGTGCGGAGCTGGGTCAGAGGGGTTGATTCCCAGTGGGTCAGAATGGAGGAGAGTTTGTGTCGGGGGTCGGGATTGAAGGCGCTAGCAATTGATGCCCCGGGGAAATACTAGGGGAGTCCGGTAATAATAGCTTCATTCAGAATTTGGAGGCAGTTTCGGCAACACTTAGGGTTGGGGGCAGGGTCAAGGGAAATGCTGATTTGGGGGAACCACAGATTTGAGCCAGGGAAGTGGGATGAAAATTTTCGGAAATGGGAGGAGAAGGGGATTAAGACACTAAACGATTGGTTTCTTGGGAGTCGGTTGCAGGATTGAAGGAGCTGGGAGCGAAGTATGGGCTGGAGCAGGGGGAAATGTTTAGATACATGCAGGTTCGAGATTTTGCCAGGAAGAAGATACAGAGCTTCCCGGTGGAGCCGGCCTCCACATTGATGGAGGAGGTGCTGACAACAGAGGGACTGGAGAAGGGGATAGTGTCAGCTATTTTGGAAGAGGAGAAGGCACCACTGGAAGGGATCAAAGCAAAGTGAGAGGAAGAGTTGGGAGAGGGTATGGAGGAGGGGTTCTGGTGTGAGGTGCTCCGGAGAGTGAACGCCTGCACCTCGTGTGTGAGGTTGGGGCTGATACAACTGAAGATGATATATAGAGCACACCTCACAAGGGTGAGGATGAGCCGGCTCAACTGGACCCGGGCCCTCAGGAGGCCGTATTCGGGGTGTCGGACCAGCCAGGGGTTGGAAACGGGTGCGGAGGCAGATGTTGTAGCCTTCGCCTCGTTGATTGCCCAAAGGTGGATCCTGTTGGGATGGAGAGCAGCCTCTCCACCCTTTGCCCTGGCATGGCGACCTGTTGGAATTCTTGACTCCTGAGAAGGTTAAGTTTGAACTGAGGGGAAGGATAGAGGAGTTCTACAATTCATGGGCGTCATTCATTGTGCACTTTCAAGAATTGGATAACATAGAACATAGAAAATACAGCACAGAACAGGCCCTTTGGCCCACGATGTTGTGCCGAACCTTTGTCCTAGATTAATCATAGATTATCATTGAAACATCGAACATTGGGGGGGGGAGAGACTGTACGTGTTAATGATGACTATGGGTCATTCCTGATTCCTTGTTGTTATTTGTTTATGTTAACATGCGGGCAGTTGTTTGGGGTTTGGTGGGAGAATGGGATTGTTGTTGATAAGGGGATTGACATTATATTCATTACTGCTTATTGTTTATTGTAGGTGGGTGCAAATTTGGGAGAAAATGTGAAAAAGGAGAATAAAAATATTTTAAAAACAAATTATGAGAAGCTTGATAGGGCAGACGCTGAAAGATTGTTTTCCATTGAAACTCACATAATTCTGAGGGAGCTTGATAGGGTAGATGCTGAGAGAATGTTTCTGCTGGTCGGGGAATCTAAAACATGGTGTCACAGTCTCAAGACATCATTTCGGATTGAGATTAGGAGAAATTACGTCACTTATGTTAAGTAATTAACAAAATTTAAGAAATTTAATGTAATTTAAGAAATTACGTTAGTTTATGAATCTTTGGAATTCTCTACCCCAGAAGGTTGGGATGGGTTAAAGACAGATTTTTAGTCTCTTACGGATTTAAGAGATATGGGGAGCAGGCAGGAATATGGAGTTGAAACCCAGTATCAGCCATGATTACATTGAACATGGTGGGGTGGGGGGGGCAGGCTGGACAGGTCATATGGTCTACCACTGCTCCTATTTCTTGTGATCTGGTAATCATTCAAATCCCACATTCTCATTACCATCAAGACCACTAGTGCCCATCTCCAAAACATCACTAGTGTCTGCACCTACCTCATGCACACTTCTACAAAAATGTTCAGCCGCGGTTTTGCCACATTCAGAATCAAATAGACTCCCCTTGCCAGAGTCTTGAGTGCTACCCTTTTATAATGTGCTGATTAACAAAAATTATCTTAGCGACACCCACTACCACACTGTCGCTATATCTATGCTTGCCAACCTTCACTGGGCCTCTACCTCATCTGTATATCAATTTAAAACCCTTGTGTCCTCTTCTTTAAATCCATCCTTCAGCTTACCCCTCCTTCAACAACCACATTCACCACCCATGGGAAATATTGCATAACAGTAATGTTACTGGGCTAGTAATTCAGAGGTCCAGACTAATCTTCCAGAGACATGGGTTCAAATTCCACCATGACATTGGGTAGTTTAAATTCAGTTAATAAATCTGGAATAAAATGCTAGTTTCTTTAATAATGATCAAGGAACAATTGAATTGTTACAAAAACCCACGTCCTTCAGGGAAGGAATCGGCAATCCTCCAGATACACAGTAACGCGGTTGACTCTGAACTGACCTCAGAATTGGCATAGCAAGCCATTCAGTTGTATAAAAGCACTGCAGGAAATAAAATAGCACTCTGGGTGTATTTACATCACATCGACTCCAGCATTTCAAGAAGACGGCCCACCACCACCTTCTCAAGGGCAATTAGAGATGGGCAACAGATGATGGCCCAGCCAGCAATGCTCAAACTCCAAGAACAAATGAAATGCTCCGGCATGCACTTCTGCTCTTACAATCTAAACTAATTTGCATCCTTTCTTTTCTGTAAGGTTTACAGCCATTTTGAACAAATGTTTACTTTCTCCTCAAAACCCATCTCTTTAATTTAGCTTTTGGCCACCTCTTCTAATCCTTCTTGCTGGATTGCTTGGTCTCTGTCTTTGTAAAACGCTTTGGTACATTTTATGTGATCAACTTTAAATTGCTTCACTCAAGGTGCACAGTGGGATGTATTGGGCAAAGGTTTGTTTTCCAGTTATTCAGACGTTTGCCTGTTTCTCATTCAATTTAGCACTCCAAAAGATATATAAGCCCTACCTGTAGCAAGGGTAGTGGTAACTGTTCAGCCGACCTTGTTCCTCACAATGATGGTACACAAACAAACAGTGAGGTTTGTGACTTTGAATATCATATACTAAATTATTTCATTATTCAGGCATCTCTTCCAGATTTTAAAATACGGCACTGCTCTTCATGCTTCACAAACACGAGGCAGACAAGATACTTACAGGTAGTTCCTTGGCCAATTTGATAACCATGTTGTCTAGGTATTCAGGCAAGCTCTTGAACTGTTGGTTAGTTGGCTGGAAGAAGTGTGGACTTCGTCGTGCTAGCAGCCTCAAAGCCCTCCAGCCATAATTGGAATTGTTTACCACCCTGCATCATCCAAGTAAAAACTGTTATCAGGATATGAACAGATTCCTGATAATCATACTTTCATGGACAGGTAACAGGTTTAAACCTTCTAAGTTTGTGAAATCGCAATAACTTACTTGTACTCTTCTTCAACCATGTTTTCTGGATCAGCTTGTTCAATAGCATCTTCGAAAAACTCTTCCAAAGTGGGCATAAACTCTCTGCAATCCATATAGATCACATCAAAATAAAGATAAAAGCACAATAAAACTTATCAGAATGGCAGTACGATGTAAAATGGCCATTTGCAAAACATAATAGCCTTCACTGGAACAATTCTTGATTCTTGAACCCAGTGACGATCATTTCTCTGCTAACCTACTAGGTGCAGTTATATCCAGTTAAATCTCAATAGTTTAGACGTTAGCAGGTAAACTGATGTTCCTTATCTACCAACAAGCTAGTCAGGCGTTGAAGTCCCACAGAAAGTTCACGTCTATCGAGATTCGTCGGGAATAAAATAAAAAAGATTTACTTTATTGCAATTAGGAAATGGAGCCAGGGGCCTAAAAAAAAATTAGAAGCACGCTCAACCACTACACTGCAAATATTTACATTGGAAGATGATCTCCACACTTCAGGTGGGGACCTTTGGTAGCAATGTGGTGTAAAGCCAGATATTCATAAATGTGACTTTGAGTAACAGCACTTAAATGCCATTGTTAACATCAGAATCCAAATCAACACGACAGCATAGATTAAACATAACAGGAATCAGATCATTTGGCAGAACCGCAATCATTTGAAGAAGTTTTGCAAGAATAATAGCTGTTAACTGCTGACTGGAGCACCCAGGGATCACATCATGAAAAATTAGCCTGAGCATTTTGAATGTGATTCTTACATAGCTATTGGACAATGTACGGGTGTATTATTTTGCAGAGTAGTTTTCAAGAGCCAAAAATATAAGCCTTTTGTAGACCTCCGAACAAGGTTGCTTGAAGCTTTCCTTTAAAATCTAGTTTTTCCACTTACAACCAAGTATTCTCATATTAGGTCTTCAGTGTTAAGTTCAGACCACAAGGACAGATAGAAAATCTGCTCCCAGCATCTTCTGATATAACAATGTTACTGTCGGTGTGCATCACGTGATTATGCCAACAGTCATTTCCAATTTTCAACACCGTGCTTAGTAGGGAGGAAACCGTTGCTGCTTCACATTTCCCAGTTAGAACTGGAAATTGAGGACTTCCGGGTGCGGCGATGACCAGCTGAGTCGCACGTTTCGGCAGCTCCCGGTGAAACTGACTTTTGGGCTCTTGATAGGAGCCCCAACGGCAATTTTGACGGCTAAAAACACTGTGCGGTAAACCAGAAGGGAATCCCCCCTGGATACGGATGGAAAAAGGAGGAGAAAGTGGCCGGATTGCAGTGGATCCTTTAGAACAGCGGCAAGGAAGGCAAGCAAAAACCAAGATGGCGTCGGAAGGTGGCAGTTTAATATGGGGCCCTGAACAACACGAGTTCTTGAAATGCTGTGTGGAAGAGATCAAAAAGGAAATGAAGAAAGAGCTGTTGGCCCCGATACTACAGGCGATCGAAGGGCTAAAGGAGGAACAAAAGACCCAGGAGCGGGAGCTTCGGGTCGTGAAGGCAAAGGCAGCCGAGAATGAGGACGACATACAGGGCCTGGTGGTGAAGACGGAGACGCAGGAGGCACATCAGAAACGATGTGTGGAAAGGTTGGAGGCACTGGAAAACAACGCAAGGAGGAACAACCTGAGGATTCTTGGTCTTCCTGAAGGTGTGGAGGGAGCAGACGTCGGGGCATATGTGAGCACGATGCTGCACTCGTTAATGGGAGCGGAGGCCCCGGCGGGTCCGTTGGAGGTGGAGGGAGCATACAGAGTGATGGCGCGAGGACCGAGAGCAGGAGAAATTCCCAGAGCCATAGTGGTGAGATTCCTCCGTTTTAAGGATAGAGAAATGGTCCTTAGATGGGCAAAGAAAACTCGGAGCAGTAAATGGGAGAACGCGGTGATCCGCGTTTATCAACACTGGAGTGCGGAGGTGGCGAGAAGGAGGGCGAGCTTTAATCGGGCCAAGGCGGTGCTTCAGAAAAAGAAGATAAAATTTGGAATGCTGCAACCGGCAAGACTGTGGGTCACATATCGAGGGAGGCACCACTACTTTGAGACGGCGGATGAAGCGTGGACTTTTATTGTGGAAGAAAAACTGGAATGAGCGGGTTATTAAAAAGAACGTTTGAACAAAGTGGTGGGGCGAATGTGGGGGGCAAAGAGGGGGGTTAAAAAGGGGGGAAAGAGGAGTTTTATGTACTAATCCTGCGATGTGGAAACTTTTCTCTCTCCCACAGGTGGTGATGGGGGGAGGAGGGGAGGTGGAGGAGATGGGGCGTTGGCCATTGGGGGCGGGGCCAAGGGAGAAGCGCGGGCTTGGTTCCCGCGCTATGATAATCATGGCGGGAATAGAGAAGCAGGAAGGAGGGGGCGTCGCACGGTGCGAGCCGAGGTCACGGGGGGAAGCCAAGGTCGGCCAGAGTTTGCTAACTTCTGGGAGCAACATGGGGGGAGTAATTACGCGAGCGGGGTATCTAGCGGGGGGGGGGGGGGGGGGGGGGGGGGGGGGGGGGGGGGTGGTGGGGGGGGGGAATTACTGGGTTGCTGCTGCTGGGGAGAGGGGGGAGCTGGTATGGGAGAGGATGGGCGGTGGGGGCACCGCCTGGGGGAGATACAGCTGCGTGGGAACCGGGCGAGGAGCTGGAAAAAGGTGATGGCTAATCGACAAGGGGGGGGGTAGGAAGCCCCCCAACTCGGCTGATCACGTGGAACGTGAGAGGGCTGAACGGGCCGATAAAGAGGGCACGGGTACTCGCACACCTTAAGAAACTTAAGACAGATGTGGTTATGTTACAGGAAACGCACCTGAAACTGATAGACCAGGTTAGGCTACGCAAAGGATGGGTGGGGCAGGTGTTCCATTCGGGGCTAGATGCGAAAAACAGGGGGGTGGCTATATTAGTGGGGAAGCGGGTAATGTTCGAGGCAAAGACTATAGTGGCGGATAACGGGGGCAGATACGTGATGGTGAGTGGCAAACTACAGGGGGAGACGGTGGTTTTGGTAAACGTATATGCCCCAAACTGGGATGATGCCAATTTTATGAGGCGGATGCTAGGACGCATTCCGGACCTAGAGATGGGAAAGCTGATAATGGGGGGAGATTTTAATACGGTGTTGGAACCAGGGCTGGATAGGTCGAAGTCCAGGACTGGAAGGAGGCCGGCAGCAGCCAAGGTACTTAAAGATTTTATGGAGCAGATGGGAGGTGTAGACCCGTGGAGATTTAGCAGACCTAGGAGTAAGGAGTTCTCGTTTTTCTCCTATGTCCATAAAGTCTACTCGCGAATAGACGTTTTTGTGCTGGGTAGGGCATTGATCCCGAAGGTGAGGGGAACGGAGTATACGGCTATAGCCATTTCGGATCACGCTCCACACTGGGTGGACTTGGAGATAGGGGAGGAAACAGGAGGGCGCCCACCCTGGAGAATGGACATGGGACTAATGGCAGATGAAGGGGTGTGTCTAAGGGTGAGGGGGTGCATTGAAAAGTACTTGGAACTCAATGATAATGGGGAGGTCCAGGTGGGAGTGGTCTGGGAGGCGTTGAAGGCGGTGGTTCGAGGGGAGCTGATATCAATAAGGGCACATAAAGGGAAGCAGGAGAGTAAGGAACGGGAGCGGTTGCTGCAAGAACTTTTGAGGGTGGACAGACAATATGCGGAAGCACCGGAGGAGGGACTGTACAGGGAAAGGCAAAGGCTACATGTAGAATTTAACTTGCTGACTACGGGCACTGCAGAGGCACAATGGAGGAAGGCACAGGGTGTACAGTACGAATATGGGGAGAAGGCGAGCAGGTTGCTGGCACACCAATTGAGGAAAAGGGGAGCAGCGAGGGAAATAGGGGGAAGTGAGGGATGAGGAAGGAGAGATGGAGCGGAGAGAGTGAATGGAGTGTTCAAGGCATTTTATAAAAAATTATATGAAGCTCAACCCCCGGATGGGAGGGAGAGAATGATGGGCTTCTTGGATCGGCTGGAATTTCCCAAGGTGGAAGAGCAGAAAAGGGTGGGACTGGGAGCACAGATCGAGGGCGAAGAAGTGGTGAAAGGAATTAGGAGCATGCAGGCGGGAAAGGCCCCGGGACCGGATGGATTCCCAGTCGAATTCTATAGAAAATATGTGGACTTGCTCGCCCCGGTACTGACGAGGACCTTTAATGAGGCAAAGGAAAGGGGACAACTGCCCCCGACTATGTCTGAAGCAACAATATCGCTTCTCTTAAAGAAGGAAAAGGACCTGCTACAATGCGGGTCCTATAGACCTATTTCCCTCCTAAATGTAGATGCCAAGATCCTGGCCAAGGTAATGGCAATGAGAATAGAGGAATGTGTCCGGGGGTGGTCCACGAGGACCAAACTGGGTTTGTGAAGGGGAGACAGCTGAACACGAATATACGGAGGTTGTTAGGGGTAATGATGATGGCCCCACCAGAGGGAGAAACGGAGATAGTAGTGGCGATGGATGCCGAGAAAGCATTTGATAGAGTGGAGTGGGATTATTTGTGGGAGGTGTTGAGGAGATTTGGTTTTGGAGAGGGGTATGTTAGATGGGTGCAGCTGTTGTATAGGGCCCCAATGGCGAGCGTGGTCACGAATGGACGGGGATCTGCATATTTTCGGCTCCATAGAGGGACAAGGCAGGGATGCCCTCTGTCCCCATTATTGTTTGCACTGGCGATTGAGCCCCTGGCGATAGCGTTGAGGGGTTCCAAGAAGTGGAGGGGAGTACTTAGGGGAGGAGAAGAACACCAGGTATCTTTGTATGCGGACGATTTGCTACTATACGTGGCGGACCCGGCGGAGGGGATGCCAGAAATAATGCGGATACTTGGGGAGTTTGGGGATTTTTCAGGGTATAAATTGAACATGGGGAAAAGTGAGTTGTTTGTGGTGCATCCAGGGGAGCAGAGTAGAGAAATAGAGGACCTACCGTTGAGGAAGGTAACAAGGGACTTGCGTTACCTGGGGATCCAGATAGCTAAGAATTGGGGCACATTGCAGAGGTTAAATTTAACGCGGTTGGTGGAACAGATGGAGGAGGATTTCAAGAGATGGGATATGGTATCCCTGTCACTGGCAGGGAGGGTGCAGGCGGTTAAGATGGTGGTCCTCCCGAGATTCCTCTTTGTGTTTCAGTGCCTCCCGGTGGTGATCACGAAGGCTTTTTTTAAAAGGATTGAAAAGAGCATCATGGGTTTTGTGTGGGCCGGGAAGACCCCGAGAGTGAGGAAGGGATTCTTACAGCGTAGCAGGGATAGGCTGGCACTACCGAGCCTAAGTGAGTATTATTGGGCCGCTAATATTTCAATGGTGAGTAAGTGGATGGGAGAGGAGGAGGGAGCGGCGTGGAAGAGATTAGAGAGGGCGTCCTGTAGGGGGACTAGCCTACAGGCTATGGTGACAGCCCCATTGCCGTTCTCACCGAGGAACTACACCACAAGCCCGGTGGTGGTGGCTACACTGAAGATCTGGGGACAGTGGAGACGGCATAGGGGAAAGACTGGAGCCTTGGGGGGGTCCCCGATAAGAAACAATCATAGGTTTGCCCCGGGGGGAATGGATGGGGGATATGGAATGTGGCAAAGAGCAGGAATAACACAACTGAAAGATCTGTTTGTGGATGGGAAGTTCGCGAGTCTGGGAGCGCTGACCGAGAAATATGGGTTGCCCCAAGGGAATGCATTCAGGTATATGCAACTGAGGGCTTTTGCGAGGCAACAGGTGAGGGAATTCCCGCAGCTCCCGACACAAGAGGTGCAGGACAGGGTGATCTCAAAGACATGGGTGGGGGATGGTAAGGTGTCAGATATATATAGGGAAATGAGGGACGAAGGGGAGACTATGGTAGATGAACTAAAAGGGAAATGGGAAGAAGAGCTGGGGGAGGAGATCGAGGAGGGGCTGTGGGCAGATGCCCTAAGCAGGGTAAACTCGTCGTCCTCGTGTGCCAGGCTAAGCCTGATTCAGTTTAAGGTATTACACAGGGCGCATGTGACTGGAGCACGGCTCAGTAAATTTTTTGGGGTGGAGGATAGGTGTGCGAGGTGCTCGAGAAGCCCAGCGAATCATACCCATATGTTTTGGTCATGCCCGGCACTACAGGGGTTTTGGATGGGGGTGACAAAGGTGCTTTCAAAAGTAGTAGGAGTCCGGGTCGAACCAAGCTGGGGGTTGGCTATATTTGGGGTTGCACAAGAGCCGGGAGTGCAGGAGGCGAGAGAGGCCGATGTTTTGGCCTTTGCGTCCCTAGTAGCCCGGCGCAGGATATTGCTAATGTGGAATGAAGCCAAGCCCCCGGGGGTGGAGACCTGGATAAATGACATGGCGGGGTTTATAAAGCTAGAGCGGATTAAGTTCGTCCTCAGGGGGTCGGCTCAAGGGTTCACCAGGCCGTGGCAACCGTTCGTCGAATACCTCGCAGAAAGATAGACGGAATGGAAAAAAGAAGGCAGCAGCAGCAGCCCAGGATCAGGGGGGGGGGGGGGGGGGGGAGGAACCAGAAGGACTCTCAGGGTTGTTAATATATACTGTATAATATGTATAGGTCGTTGCTACAGATAATTATATATTGGACTGTTAAATTATATTTTTGGAGAGTGTTACTTGTGACAAGGCAGTTGCCAATTAGGGCTAGTTTTCATTTTTGTTATTTATTATCTATTCATTTTTTGTTTATAAAATAGGTCATTGTTATTTGTGTTGTTATAATATTGTGTAAAGGATGCACAATGTACTGTGTTGATTGACCAAAAATTTTCAATAAAATATTTATTAAAAAAAAAGAACTGGAAATTGACTCAGCAGGAAACCTCAAATTCAGGACAGATTCCTAACTCTTCATGTTGTGATATGCCAATGCTTCAATACACTGTACCACTGATCCACAAATACACAGATAGCTTCTTGATTTTATATAAAGGCAGTACCTGCGGTTGATTAACTATATAAAAAGATCTCAATGTCAAGATGAATCTCTCACCTGCTTTCAGACTTACAGGCTTCCATGTTGTCAGGGCAGAGATTCCAAAGCCGTGTCAGTTCTTCACTGCAGGAAACCAAAAACTTAACTTTAGGTATGTGAAGTATGATATTATAATTTACACAGACGTATTATTTAATTTTATAAGTTTAAAGTGAATAATTTAATTGGCTAAGTTTTTTTACACAGTGTTTTTCATCATAGAGGGATCCAAGGTGTAATCCAAAGGGGTAAAAAAAACTACTTCTATCCTTGTGTGTCCACTGCAAGGGAGATTGATCCAAGACCACAGTCTAACTGTAAACTATTGAACCTTCTTCTCAAAGATTATGACCGAAATAAAATGTGACCAAATAATTAACCAGGTGTGCTGGATAATATCATAATCTTGAAGTTCAAAAATCATGAACTTGACATTATGAAAACGAAACACCATCCATCAATCAAATCTTTGTTGAAAGTGAAATTAACAGGATGGTTCATAAAATTTTATGCTGAGAATTCACAAAGTTGTTTGCAAAATTAATTAGCAACACAATTTTTGAATTTATTTGGATCATTTAAATTGGAGGTAGAGGACATGCACAATTATTATTTACGGTTAGATTATTATAAATGCTATACTGACTAAGCTATTCACATATTTTACTGAGCTCAGTTATTCTTATCTGGCTTTTTGTATCTTGTATGCTGATGAAAACACTTCTTGGGTAGTAGACAAGCACCAGACTACTTGTTCCTACTGACATGCCGAATTCCAGTTTTGGTAGTGCTTGATCATGTCCCATACAACAGCTATTCAAAATAGCATTGGTACTCACTTTCCCATCAAGACCTTCTTGCCTGGTCCTTTTCCAAAGAAATCCTCAGGAGCAGGTCGTTTTCTTACAGGCTTTGGAACTTTGGATTCAGGCGGCCTTTAAAAACCAAATGAACTAATTAAATAAGATTATGATTGAGTGTGAAAAACAGAACACTGGCACAATCTGAAACATGTCAAATTTCTAGAATTATCATTTTTAGTATATGTTTAATAATTGAATCCCATTAACCATCAAGACAGAATATCAGGTGGTTCTTAGTTTATTCCTTGAATTAAATCAATTTCAGTGCTCATATTTCCCAATATGGTACAAATGAAAACCGACATGAAACCACAAAATACCAGCTACTGTCATTCATTCGGCACCATTTGATAAGAATTGCCTATTTGAAATTCACTGAACAAAATTAAATCTTCACGACAAGACTACATACAAACTTCTAAAAAGAAAATATGAGTAATCGGAGAGGTCAAATGGTATAGCTTTTAGTTTACCTGTTGTGCCATTGATTGTTAAGGAAAGTTACACGAGACAAATTATATAAGCTACGTAAAGTAGGAGGTGGAGGGTGATTACAAGCATGTAAAAAGTGATATTAAGTCTAAAAAAAAATACCTTTCTTTAACAAAACTTGGGCAACCTTCATTCTTCCATGCAATCCAATTTTCTTCACTGTGTAGTATATGCTGTAATCAAATACGTACAGAAACTCTTAATACATATTAGAACAAACCAATTTGCTTTCAGCATATAGATAAATATGAATCAAAAATATGTCTAATAAGTGGCTTTGTTGCTTTACCAATGGTTTAGTGAGGATGTGCACTGAACATTTAATGAGCCAAACAGGATCATCTGCAAATCACAGGCCATCCTGACCATAAGACGTAGGAGCAGAATTAGGCTATTTGGCCCATTGAGTCTGCTCTGCCGTTCAATCATGGTTGGTATCTTTCTCATCCCCATTCTCCAGCCTTCTCCCCATAACCCCTGATCCCCTCATGAATCAAGAATCTATCTATCTCTGTGTTAAAGACACTCAGTGATTTGGCCTCCACAGCCTTCTGATTCAGAGTTTCACAGATTCACGACACTCTGGTTGAAGAAACTCCTCATCTTAGTTTTAAAGGATCATCCCTTCAGTTTGAGGCTGTGCCCTCTGGTTCTAGTTTCTCCTACGAGTGGAAACATCCTCTCCATGTTCACTCTATCCAGGCCTCTCAGTATTGTGTAAGTTTCAATGAAATTCCCCCCTCATCCTTCTTAACTCCAATGAGTACAGACCCAGAGTCCTCAACTGCTCCTCATATGACAAGCTCTTCATTCCAGGGATCATTCTTGTGAATCTCCTCTGGGCCCATTCCGGACTTGGATATATATATATCACTGTCCCTTCACTGCCATTTTTAAAAAAAATTCCAATTAAGGGGCAATTTAGCGTGGTCAAATTGTCACTGCTAACCACTGCGCCACCGTGCCGCCCCCTTCACTGTCATTTGATTAAAATCTTGGAACTCCCCAATTAACAGCGCTGTGGGAGTAGCTTCCCCAGACAGACAAGAATGCTGCCACCAATGTCTCGGGGACAACTGGGGATGGCCAATAATTGCTGGCCTTTCTAGTGACACACACATTCCAAGAATGAATTAACAAAGAGATCTCATATTTGGCTTGTGTTACTAGTTGACCTTCGTTAGAACAGTGCACAGCAGGGCAGCACAGTGGCACCGTGGTTAGCAGTGCTGTCGCACGGCGCCGAGGTTCCAGGTTCGATCCGGGCTCTGGGTCACTGTCCGTGTGGAGTTTGCACATTCTTCCCGTGTTTGCGTGGGTTTTGCCCCCACAACCCAAAGATGTGCAGGGTAGGTGGATTGGCCACACTAAATTGCCCCTTAATTGGAAAAAATGAATTGGGTACTCTAAAAATTTTTTTTTTTTTTTTTAAAAGAACAGTGCATAGCATTATAATTGGCCTCCATGTTCCTGAACAAAGTGAGGTGTGAAAAGGGGAAGAAATGAAGGAAACATTAGCTTGAGTAGCTATTCCTGATCACAATAAAGATTATTATTATTCAGTACACTTGTAGGAAAGCATGTGGGTGCTGAAAGAAATGATAGCTTTGTTGTGGCCAATTATTTTCAATCTGGTACAGGCAGATTTAATTCAGATATTCAACGCAAATATATTTTGACATACCTCTACCATGCTGGAAAACTTTTCCCCATCAGGTGGCGTCTCTTTGAATAACTACATAAACGAATAAGGAACAAAATTGTCAAAACAACATTTTTATTCAAATAGTCCTACAGGATGATTAAAATTGGTTAATATAATTAACCTAATCAGGATTGAAGAAAGATTCCCATTAAAACACAAGCTTTTTTTTTCTTTTTAAAAATTAATTTAGAGTACCCAATTATTTTTTTTCCAAATAAGGGGCAATTTAGTGTGGCCAATCCACCTAACCTGCACATCTTTGGGTTGTGGGGATGAAACCCACGCAGACATGGGGAGAATGTGCAAACTGCACATGGACAGTGACCGGAGTCGAACCCGAATCCTCAGCTCCATAGGCAGCAGTGCTAACCACTGGGCCATCGTGCCGCTCTGAAATACAAATCTAAACTTGAAAGTTATCCTTTCTTCAAGAAAATGCTGCAAATTCACTTTGTCAAATATTTAATTTAGCGGTCAAATTTAATTACATATTGGTATTTACGGATCAAAGAAAATAACTCAAATAAACAAAGAAGTGCAGATTGATACAGCAGCACATTTTCTCTGTGCTCGATCCTTTTATAAAGGAAATACAGCACAGAAACAGGTCCTTCAGCCCAATCGATTCTAGTGTTTATGCTCCACTCAAGCCTCATTCCATCTTTCTTCATTTAAATCTACCATCATAACCATCTGTTCCTTTCCCCTCATATCCTTGTTTAGTGCCCCATTAGGTGCATCTACACTACTTACTTCAACCACTCTCAGCAGTAGTGAGTTCCACATTTTCACCACTCTTTGGGTAAAGAAGTTTCTTATTTAATTTCTATTTAATTTCATGATGACAATTTTATGGTGGCCTCTAATTATGCTCTACCCACAAGAGGAACCATTCTCTCTGTATTCACTACTTCCTTGTAAATCTTCTCTGCTCCCTCTCTCCAATGCCTCTATATCATTTTTCTATACGGTGACTGGAACTGTACATGGTTCAATACAAGTAAACGATGCTTTTCAATCTTGTCCCACTTTTATATTTTCATGACCAACTAGCTCAGTGTAGCCATTTATCTCTTTGAGCCTGTGCAGCCAGTCAATGAGATTGTGGTTGATCTGCAATCTAACCACATATACCTAACAATACACCATATTCATTAATATCTTACTAACAACTGACCGAGCATCAATTGCCATATGTGGAATAGAGTTCCAAACTTCTACCACCCTTTGTATGTGGAGTACTTTCTAATTTCATTCCTGGAAAACCTGGTTCTATTTTTAAAAAAATATTTTTATTGAAGTTTTTCCATTTTAACAAACGACACAACAAAATCACAAAAAAATGGAAAGGTTGCTCATTCGAAAACTCACTCAGCCTCTCAGAACATCCCAGCTAAGAAGGAACGTCCCAAACATAAGAGGGAAAGCGGATACAAACCACAGTACAGGACCTGGCCCAGTCCCACACACACTTGCACATAGGAGTCAGTCCACCCAGGATACCCAGAACTTTCATAGGGGATGAGCAAGGATTCTCTAAACTCAAATTAACAAAATTACAAAAACCCGATATAGATAGCTCTAACTGGGGGCTTTCCTCAATCCAAATGAGGACTTACCTAACCCACCACATCAACCATCCACCCACCACCCTGCGTGGCTCTATCATCTTTATAAACAAGATGAGGGGTGTTGGAAATGCACTCCCACTTTGCAAATGCATGGATTACAGCACATAAAAAAGGGCACAACTGTGCACAAACCACATGTCACATTACCGACTCAGTATGGTTTTTGCCAAAACAGGATAACAGGCGCCCCTCACCCTCGTGCTCATATATTGTACACCCTTGTCTTAAAAGAAGACAATAACGTGAAATCAGCAGCATAATCACAAGGGACTAACTTCCGGATTATTAATGAACTGCAGGATAATTACACCATCTATGGCGCTTGGAAAGGCCAAAGCCATGACAGGCTCCCTCTGCGTTCCAACGAATGAAGCATCTTCACCTATGCCATGCCATCACCCTGATGCCAAGGGATCGAGGGTCTGGCTGGAGGAGATGACTTGACATGGCTAGCTACCTTCAACTCCTCACAACGAGCATCGAGGACAAAACAACAGTGGTTGGGATCTCCCACCGACCCCAGGCCTTGGAAACCGGATACAATGCGCTCCATCGAAACTGAAATGCCCAGCTTTCAAACGGAGATTGCGAAAGTATAGCAGTCAACTCTCAAAATCGGCCAGGAATTTACCCCCCACTCCTCGCAAGAGACCGGGCACATGAACACTCCTGTCATGCCCCTACTCCCCAAGTCGATCAGGAAGAACAACATACTGTGCATCAGGGGTTCCAAGAACCGGAGGCGAGCCCTCACCAGGGAGTTTGCTCTATCAAATTACAAGATTCTCTTCTCCACTTCCACTATTAGCCATAGAATCCCTACAGTGCAGGAGGTATTCGCCCATTGAACTAGCACTGACCCTCTGAAAGAGCACTCTACCTAAGCCCACTCCTCCACCCTATCCCCATAACTCCGTGCATTGATCATTGCAAATTCATCTAGCCACCCATCTTTATACTGTGGGAGAAAATTGGAGGAAACCCACGCAGACACAGGGAGAACGTACAAACTGTATGCAGTCACCCAAGGCCGGAATCAAACCAGGGTCCCTGGCGCTGTCTAGCAGTTAAAAGCGCAGAGAAACCGTGTGGAGTTTGCACATTCTCCCCGTGTTCGCGTGGGTTTCGACCCCACAACCCAAAGATGTACAGGCTAGGTGGATTGGCCACGCTAAATTGCCCCTTAATTGGAAAAAATTAATTGGGTACACTAAATTTATTTTAAAATAGCACAGAGAAAGGCACCAATCCGAATCCCTGGTGGGATCTGCGGTCCACCTGGAAGTCAACAAATTACATAAGAAACCCAGTACAAACTATGAGCCTAGCAGTATAATGTGCCAGTTTACCCCAAACTGGTTGCCATCTGCCTGGTTTGAGATAATCAAGGTTGAACTATAGTGCTAATCAGATGGTTCCAACTTGAAGAAACTGTAAAAATGCAGATTTTGAGACCAGGAGAAAAGAACCTAAAGAAATGTCAAACATGAAGGATATACCCTTCACATTTTTGCAATATGGATGATTTACATGGTGCAGGGAAATCTCCTGCACATTCCCATTAGACTGCACAATTTAAGCAATGAATATGGGGACTAATGAAAAGACAGAATGCATTGAGTACTTTTTTTTTTTAAACAAAATTTCTGAGAAAGTGAATGAAGTTCCAGTACAACTAAGCAATTAATTCCTTTCGACCAACCTGATAAACTGCTTTGGTGGTATCTTCAATCCAAAGAGACTGTTCATCAGTCAACACACAGTAGGAGCTGTGAAGCAAGATTATACTAGATCATACTTCATTTAATGTGGCAAGATATTTGAAAACTGCTCATTATTTGTGGTCTCTGTGCTCAAGAGGAACACCACCAGCGTAAATAATAAGGGTGAGCATCTTCCTTACCACCATTACACTAATTCATTCTCCCATAACTCACTCTACAATCTTGGAGATGGACTCCATTGTTGAATATATATTGCAGGCAAGATTGAGCAGGTTCTTTGGAGTGGAGGACAAATGTGGGAGGTGTGGCGGGAACCCGGCAAACCACGCACATGTTTTGGGCATGCCCGGCACTGGAAGGGTATTGGAAGGGAGTGACGGGAGTGATTTCGCGGGTGGTGAAGGCCCGGGTCAAACCAGGCTGGGGGTTAGCTCTATTTGGAGTTGCGGAAGAGCCGGGAGTGCAGGAGGCGAAAGAGGCCGACGTTGTGGCCTTTGCGTCCCTAGTAGCCCGGCGCAGGATCCTACTCATGTGGAAGGAGGCGAAACCCCCCGGACTGGAGGCCTGGGTAAATGATATGGCGGGGTTCATTAAACTGGAGCAGATAAAGTTTGCCCTGAGAGGATCGGCTCAAGGGTTCACCAGGCGGTGGCAGCCATTTCTCGACTACCTAGGGGAACGTTAGAGGGAAGACAGATGACCAGCAGCAGCAACCCAGGGGGAGGGGGGGGGGGGGGGGGGGGGGGGGGAAGGGGGGGGGGGTTAGTTTAGGTCAAAGATAAAGGGGTTTTGTTACTTGTGTATTGTTTAAAATTTCTGTATTGTTATTGTTGCGTTTGCTTTGTAAGAGGGGAAAAATTGTTGTTTGGGAAAAAAATTTCAATAAAACATTTATAAAAAAAAAAAAAAGAATATATATTGCAGGTATAAAGTTTCTGGTATATTAATCAAAGTCTCAGCCATTTATTTCCCTATAGCCTTAAAGACCATCTGCTACATGTGTCCTTTAACCAAATACCATCTTGCATTACATCATAACAATGTAACTATTGGTAATTCTTCACTTCTGACACAGATAAAGTGACTAGAAAGTAAAACTGATAGAGGATCATGCTTAACAAGGCAGGTCAACTTGGGGTGGCTGGGGAGAAAGAGAACTTTACAATGAGCAAGCTGCACCATGGTTTTCACAATGGTTCAGCTGGTTTAGTCAAGGAATAGCTAGACGCTAGGGTTTGTCCGGAGGTGGCAGCCGTTTGTTGACTTCTTTGGAGAAAACAAACTGTCAGCAGAGGTGGGGGGGAAGGAGTTAGATTATTGTTTAGAGGAGGTGGGACTTGTGAGGGAGGGAGGCGGTCTTTGTACTATGTTTATATTTGTATTTGTATTGTTTACTGTTATTATTATAAAATTATAAATGCCTTAATAAAAAAAAAAATGGAATAGCTGAGCCATACAGAACAACAAACGCACTGATGTGATTCCTGGTCAATAAAAAGTTAATTGAACGGTGACTCTCGTATTTGTAAGAGGCATGTTCGCCAGGACACCCATTCCTAGTCACTATCCAGCTGCCATACTTGAATTGTGTGCAGTGCAGCTTAGCTGAGGATAATATCAGAGTCAACTGTGACAGCTTTGGAGTGAACTGTATTGGCATGGATAGAACATTGGTATGCTAACAGGAAACAGAGTTGACATAAATGGGTCGTTAACTGGTTGGCAGGATGTGGAGTGATGTGCCTCAAATTATTACAATTTAAATAAATGACTTGGATGAAGGGAGTGAAGGAATGATTGCCAAATTTGCTGATGACACACACATAGGTAGGAAATTAAATTGTGAAGAGGACACAAATAGACTACAAAGGGACATAGATTGGTTAAGTGAGTGGGCAAAGATCTGGCAAATGGACTATAATGTGGACAAATGTGAAATTTCCCATTTTGGCAGGAAGAATAAATAAGAAGCTTATTAACAAAATGGTGAAGAGATTGCAGAGCTCTGAGGTGCAAAGGGAACTGGGTATCCCCATGCATGAATCACAAAAGGGTAGTACACAGGTACAGTGAGTATTAGGAAAGCTAATTGAACCTTATCATCTATTGTGAGAGGAACTGATGCCAAAGGATGGAGGTTATACGTCAGTTGGAGGTTATACATCTGGAGCACCGTATACAGTATCAGTCTCCTTATTTAAGGAAAGATGTAAACGCAGTAGGCACAATTCACAGAAGATTTACTAGACTAATACCAGGAACTGACGGGTTATCTTACGAGGAAAGGTTGGACAGGTGAAGCCTTTATCCACTGGAGTTTATAAGAGAATGAGGCGACTTGGTCAAAACCTTTAAGATCCTGAGGAGTCTTGAGAGGATAGATTTGGAGAGGATGTTTCCTCTTTTGGGAGGATCTAGAACTAGGGGCCACTGTTTAAAAACAACATGTCACTCATTGAAGACATTTTATATCTTAAGGGGACGCATGTCTCTGGAGCTCTCTTCCTCAAAAGGTGGTGGGAGTCGCTGAATCTTTTAATGCAGTTAGATGGATTCTTAATTATCGGGGGGGGTGAAAGGTTATTGGGGTTGGCATGAATGTGGGGCGAGGTTACAATCAGATCAGCCCAAGATCTTATTAAATAATAGAGCAGGCTCAAGGAGCCAAGTGGCCTACTCCCGCTTGTAAATCGTATGCTCGCATGTAACTATATTGCAAGTACTCACTACAAGAGTTTAAATGAATAACTGATTTAGGAGGTTGGGTTGCGGGCGACAGAGGGGGGAAAGAGAGAGGGGGACAAGAGAAGAAAGAGAGGGTAGAGAGGAGGGAAAAGAATGGAGGAGAGGGGGTGAAGAGGAGGAGAGCGAGAGGGGAAGAAAGGGGGGGAAGAGAATGGGGAAGAGAAGGGGAGGAGAGGGGCGGAGGAGGAGAGGGCAGCACAGTGGTACAGTGGTTAACACTATTACCTCAGTGCCCGGGACACGGTTCAATTCTGGCCTTGGGTTACTCCTGTGTGGAGTTTGCATGTTCTCCCCGTGTCTGTGTGGGTTTCTTCCGAATGCTCCGGTTTCCTCCCTCAGTCCAAAGATGTGCAGTTTAGGTGGATTGGCCATGCTAAATTGCCCCTTAGTGCCAAAAGGTTAGCTGGGGTCATGGGTTTGTGGGGTGTGGGCAGAGGTAGGGTGCTATTTCAGAGGGTCGGTCGAATGGCCTCCATTTGCACTGTAGGGATACCTGAAAGGGGGAGGAGTGAGGGTGGAAGAAAAAGGAGAGAAGAGAAGGGGGTGGGAGAGAGATGAGGAGTGGAGGGGGGCAAAGAGAGAGGGAAAGGAGGAGAGAGAAAAAGTGAGGTAGAGGGAGCAGCCAGACAGTTGGTTTGTTGAATAATCACCACAGTGACAGGTGTTAACTTGTGAAGACAATCCATATAAAACAAGTAATCATAGTCATTAACAATCATTAAAATGAAAATAAAAGTTGAAAATAATGAAAGAATTGCACAATCATGAACATCTCAGTATACAAATACAATCACCGAATATAATCCCTACAGTGCAGAAGGAGGCCATTTGGTCCATCGAGTCTGCACCGGCCCTCTGAAAGATTACCCTCCCTAGGCTCATTCCCCTGTCCTACCAAACCTGCACATCTTTGAACACTAAGGGGCAACTTCAGCATGGCCGATCCATCTAACCTGCACATCTTTGGACTGTGGGAGGAAACCACAGCACCCGGAGAAAACCCGTGCAGACATGGGGAGGATGTGCAAACTCCATACAATCACCCAAGGCCGGAATTGAACCCAGGTCCCTGGCAGAGGAAGGCAGCAGTGCGAACCACTTCGCCACCTTGCCCCCATACCAATTTTTCCCGCTGACTCCTTTTCTGTGTAGCCGCCTAAAATGGCTGATTCCCTATTAATTTGGCCAAAACCCGATTTAAAATGGCTAACCGAAAAGGCTGATGGGCAAAGCAGCCAACAGGACACAAACGGACAGCTGCAGACAGAATAGCGTATTCGGCTCTGGGGAAGTCGGCCCAGATCGATACTCAAGACCATTAGCAGCACATCAACCCAGACATCTGCAGTTTAATCGGCTATCCCCGGGAACAATTGCAACATATTAGCAATTGAATGCCGGGCCAGACCTGTCGGCGCCTGCAGTGGCCGAAACAAAGAGAGGTGAACGACCCCCCCCCCCCCCCACCCCCCCTCTCGATCGAAGAATCACCCCGTTATTGGACGTATCGAACCCAGTGATGGGGAACAAGTCCAATCACTTGGGACTCAGGGTCAAGGGCCACCCCGAGAGGCGGGAAGCCCCTGGGCCCTATAAAGTGAGGGGCCAAGTTCAGATCTCTCTCTCTCCCTTCTTCTCCTGCTGGAGACCTTCGCAAGAACATCGACCAGAAACTGTAAGTTTGACTCCAGCGATTGCTACCCGATAAAGACTCCTAGCCATCGACCCGTATCAGCCTTTTGAATCCCGCGGGCCAGATCCGATTCGATAAGCCATTCGTTTCCCTGACCTAGTGGGCTCTTCCTAAAGTTAAGTATTGGCCAGTAGTGGTAGGTTTCGATATAGATAGTAGGATTATTGTGTAAGCATTAATTGTTGTATATAATAAATGGCCGTTGATTTCAATCTTACTAAGCGGTGTGCTGACTTATTAATCATAACTCGAGCTTGAACCACGTGGCGGTATCAGAAAGATACCTGGCGACTCGTGAGCAAAGGTGACATAATCAGAGCTAATAAACTAAGGCTAAAAAGAGCAACATAATTGGCGACTCTGGTGGGACCCGACATAGAAGTGGAAAACCACTCCGGGAGAAACCCAACAATTTGAATAGAATCCAATCGGAAACAAAAACAAAAAGACCCACAAGTGTTCAAGCGGTTCTGGTTAATAATTCACAATTCGGAAGTGTGTTATGCATGCGTAACTAACAGGGTTATAAGGTAAAACTGATAGATTTTTGTTGCGTCAAAACCGTCGGAAGTCGGTATTTTCGGAAATTAGCGCAAGCCGTACCCGCATCTACGACACCACCTGAGCCCCCTGTTCCAAATTTGAACGTAACGAGCAGATAAGAGAGATGGCCATGCAGGCAATGCAACGCCTCATGAACCCCGAAGAATTTGCGGTCGCACCGATCAGCAGCATTAAAGTGGGACAGTGTCCCATTTGGGAAGTGGAAATTCGCAAATTTCTGCAGGGCAAAGGATGGCCCGTGTGAAGCGGTTTCTGTAATAATGACGACTCGGGTCCCGGAAGTATAGGGCATACTTGGTGGGAGAACATGAGTGAAATCCATAAGAAAAGCTTAGCGAAAGCGCGCAAGCCGATGGCAATCGTGTCCTGCATGGCACAATTGCGAGGCACAGAGGAGGTCGTCAGGATGCTCCGAAAAGAAATAGAAGGCATACATGTATGAGTAAAATCGATGTATGCGAGATGGAAAAGGAGAACCTGGAATTGAAAAGGCAGTTAGAAGCCAAGGACGAAGAGGTGGCTGACGCCAAACGGGGTCACCAGTCTTGTCTGGCGCATTTAAGCAGATTTCAATCCCAGTATGAGAAGGCTTATCAGGACACGCAGCGTGCCGTCATGGTTAAGAAAGAGATGGAGAAGCAGATGGAGACGCTACAGAAGCAATGTAGTGATCTCAAGGCAGCCTTGAGAGCGCTCCACGCTGCAACCACGGAACAAAGGCAGAGTACCTTAGACCACGCGAAGTGCCGAAAGCAAATTGCAGACTTGCAAGCAATGCTTTCTGTCCAAAAAGGATTCCAAGACACCTTTGGGGAAAGTTTAGACCAGGAAGACGGCCCTGATTGGGAAGAACTGCAAGAGACAGCCCAGAGATATGTTCAGGGAACATGTGCGCAGGGAAAACCCCAAAGGAGGAGAGCACCCCCACCCCCCACACAGCAGGGAATACAGGCTCCCATGAACCCTGTAACAACCCACCGCACCGCCACAGCAGTCGAGGCGGAAGTCTTATATTCCACCCCCCTCACAGTGACCCAATTACGGGACGCATGTGATAAAATTACACCGTTCCTCCCCACTTCAGACCCACACCATTTCTTTGCCACCGTCAAACACCAGGCGACCATGTACGGCCTGGATGAGAAAGAGCAGGTAAAGCTCACGGTCCTCAGCTTAGACCCATCGGTCGCAGCAGCCCTTCCCAACCCACAAAATGTAGGAGGCACCCTTGCAGAAATGCATACCGCGATCCTGGATGCAATCGGGTATAGCCGGGGCAACCCCGTAGACGGTCTAAGTAAGTGCAGACAGAAAAAGTCTGAACACCCCACAGCGTTCGCAGGACGCTTGTGGATTCACTTTGAAGCCATTTTCGGAAATGTAGACTGTGCCTATTTGTCCGCAGACAATATGGCCAAATGGACCCGCACCCTTATCTCCCATGCCACGGAAGCAGGACAGAATGCCTGTTGTAATTATGACCCCACGGAGGAGGCTCATAATGAGAAGTGGGTGGTCAAAAGATTGTCCCGCGTTTGGGAACAAGCGGCTCACAGTAAACCCGCAGCTAGAACCCCTGAGGAAAAACAAGCCGCCGCAGACGTGCAGGCAGTAAGAACCACTCTTCACAACCCCGCCTGGGTAAACGAGGGAAAGAGCAGCCCCCCAGCAAAACCGCAAGAATGCTACAATTGCGGACAGTTGGGGCATTTTGCCAAAGAATGCAAGGCCCCTAAAAAACCACAGAAAGCCCAACAGACAGGCACTCTCAATAAGAAAAAGACAGAGCCCATACATAGCGTTAGCGCCCAGTCCGATCAGGCAGACTTGACCGGAACGGACTGACGGTGTACAGGCTCCCCCAGCTGGGTCTGCGATACCCTGTGCGATAGGTCAGGACGACCCGTAGTCGCAGCAAAGGTTAGGGGACAGCAGATCGAGCTTCTCTGGGACACAGGAGGGTCCCACACAACCTTAAATTCCTCCACCCTTGGTAAGGACACGTGGTCCACCACAGCCACTATCACCCTCAGCGGCTTCACAGGCCAGTAGTGGTAGGTTTCAATATAAATAGTAGGATTATTGTTGTGTAAGCATTAATTGTTGTATATAATAAATGACCGTTGATTTCAATCTTACTAAGCGGTGTGCTGACTTATTAATCATAACTCGAGCTTGAACCACGTGGCGGTATCAGAAAGATACCTGGCGACTCGTGAGCAAAGGTGACATAATCAGAGCTAATAAACTAAGGCTAAAAAGAGCAACATCTGCCTCCCCACCCTCATCCCATGACTTATGCCTTTGCTATGACCTTCCTATTGTTCTATTCACATGTTTAATCTGAAAAACCTAGAATGTTTTCTGATGTACCATTAAACTTAATTCAGCAGTAATGGTGCATCCTTAACTGCAGACATTAAGACTGTATAACCACCACTGATATATCCTCAACGTGTTCAGACGGTTACCTTTTAAATTTGACTTGGCCTTTCAGATATTGAAACAATATCAAATATTGTAAAAGGATATGCCGTCTAAAGTTGCTGTCGTTCAGTTGTAGATCCATCAACTAGCAAAAGAAAAAGTAATGTCAGGAAATTTGCAAGTAAAATTTTCTGAATCCAAGTAGTCAAGTATGTTTGGCAATATTTCATGTCATTACAGGAGCCTCACAAAATTATTTTGGAAAATCGGAGGTGGGAGAACAGGGGGCAGTAAGGGAGTGGGCTGTTGGTATCAATTGGGATCCTGCATAATTGGTCTCATGCCATTGATGTCAGCAACTGGAATATAAAAACGAGTATTCTCAACTCCAGTATGAAACAACGGTCCAGTAATGTGGAAATGAAAATATATATATTTTTAAAACTTTTATAAGCGGTTTTGATAAAGGTAAACAGATAAAAAATGTCAATATTTGCCAGAAATGCATGCAGATAATGTTGTATGCTGATTTATGGATGACAAAATCTATTCTACTCCCAACCTATATTAATCAATCCCAAAGAGGCTATTGTAACAATAGACATGTTTTTGTACTTCTTGGGTTTTTAAACAATTCAAATTAAAATGGAAGCCACCATTTCTTATCAAAATACAAAACTAAAATCAGAGACAAACAACATGCCATGTCCAGAATGATTGATCATGAAATTAGTCAAGAAATGGGGGCTTCGTTTGAAATGCTAATTAGATTATACTTGGTCATGGCACTAACCAGTATATTACAATCCCAGACCAGACGCCAATAGTGGCCAGAACACTGGACCGAAACTTCAAAATTTTAGTTTATTTTGTAATACTGTGTGGAAAAAAGGATCTACTCCAGGAGTGATTGCACGAAGCAATAGGGATTTGATATGTTTAAAACAAAACTTTATGAATACAATATTAAAACTCTTTAACTTCACAATCGAAAAGAGCAGCTTACAATTATCCCATAAACACTACTATTCTATTCCCCACTAAACAACAAGAAAAGAAACAAACAGCTCTCAATCCATCTTAAAATCAGCATGGCACAGAGTAACACTTGTTTTGCAGAACAGATCTGGACTCCTGTTAGACTCTGGCTCAATGTCTTCAAAAAGCTGTTTCAACTGGCTTGTTTCATTTTCTTTCTTGTCTTCAGACAAAACTGCTCTGCTTTAAATATTATTACTCTTTTTTAACTACCCTGCTGTGAGAAAACTGTCTTTACTTGTGGTCAAAACAAGAGTTGCCAGATGAGACTTCAACTCCTCACCAAAGCTTTCTCAAAGTCTCTCTGAATCCCTCAGCTCCACCCAGCAATGACATCATCTTCCCCAAGCTGAAAAACAAATCAACTCTCCAGGCTGAAAGCACATCAACTCCACAGGGACTTTCCATAGTCAAACCACAGTACATTAGCCCAGATTGAAAAACACATTCCTTTGGTCAATTTCATCTTCTGGCTCCTAAAAGCTTGCAGACTCTGTAAAACAAAATCCTTTTTAAAAACATGACGCTGCAGTTAAAAACGCTATAACCCCAGGCATTTAACCCTTCTGAAATCATTGGTTATATATATTGACATGATCGCCTTAGGCTTTGGTGCTTGCTGCAGATTTGAAATCCATGATTGAAGATCATGTTCAGCAGTACATTGTGTAAGATCACAAAAGCCCCATCAATTATCCAGTGATGGAATAAATCTGTTCTGAAAAAAAGGCCTTCTTGGACTGATTCTAATTTTGTATTTGAATATTGTGTTGATTGTACCTTACTCTACTAGTTTGCGTTTGTGGTTTAATTAACTTGCAAATGTGGAATAAGTAGGGTCAACCTATTAGGTGATAATATGTCACTGTGTAATAGCTACCCTTTGAGAGACAGGGGAACATGGACAACCCACGGAACCTCTACTATGTTATATATTGTAATTAGTGAGTGTATTAATCTTGAGCAATTTATTTTATATGCAACGTGTATACAATTTTGTACCACAGTAAACTCAAGTTTACTTATGAAAGCTGCAAGAGAAAAAGTCACAGAAAAAAGCAATCACTTGTGCATGCAATTCCATATCCAAAAGAATGGAAATCCAACGACCAAAAGAAAAATTTGTGAAGAACTATCAAATAATTACCTTTTCACTAGTCAAGAATTTTGCAAAGTAAACATGCTCCTCCCCTGAACATTTTAATTCTTCATGCTTCTTCTTTGAAGCCTGCATATCATCCAGTTTGTAGCTTCTGAAAACATCCAACACTTCATCTGAATGCTGTGAAATAAATGCACATAAGTGAGTTAAGATAAAAGTTATTTAATTGTGCAGGACCATGAGGGGTACCTGGACCAGAGGGGTACCAAAATCCTGGGGGGGGGGAAATTTGCTAATGCTCTTCGGGAGGGTTTAAACTAGTTCAGCAGGGGCTTGGTAACCTGAATTGTAGCTCCAGTATACAGGAGGTTGAGAGTAGTGAGGTCATGAGTAAGGTTTCAAAGTTGCTGGAGTGTACCGGCAGGCAGGAAGGTGGTTTAAAGTATGTCTTCTTCAATGCCAGGAGTATCTGGAATAAGGTGGGTGAACTTGCGGCATGGGTTGATACATGGGACTTCGATGTTGTGGCCATTTCGGAGACATGGATAGAGCAGGGACAGGAATGGTTGTTGCTGGTGCCGAGGTTTAGATATTTCAGTAAGCTCAGGGAAGGTGGTAAAAGAGGGGGAGGGGTGGCATTGTTAGTCAATGACAATATTACGGTGGCAGAAAGGACATTTGATGAGGACTCGTCTACTGAGGTAGTATGGGCTGAGGTTAAAAACAGGAAAGGAGAGGTCACCCTGTTAGGGGTTTTCTATAGGACTCCGAAAGTTCCAGAGATGTAGAGGAAAGGATTGCAAAGATGCTTCTGGATAGCAGCGAAAGCAACAGGGTAGTTGTTATGGGGGACTTTAACTTTCCAAATATTGACTGGAAATGCTATAGTTCCGAGTACCTCAGATGGGTCCGTTTTTGTCCAATGTGTGCAGGAGGGTTTCCTGACACAGTATGTAGATAGGCCAACGAGAGGCGAGGCCATTTTGCATTTGGTACTGGGTAATGAACCAGGACAGGTGTTAGATTTGGAGGTAGGTGAGCACTTTGGTGATAGTGACCACAATTCGATTACGTTTACTTTAGTGATGGAAAGGGATAGGTATATACCGCAGGGCAAGAGTTATATCTGGGGGAAAGGCAATTATGATGCGATGAGGCAAGACATAGGATGCATCGGATTGAGAGGAAAACTGCAGGGGATGAGCACAATGGAAATGTGGAACTTGTTCAAGGAAAACCTACTGCGTGTCCTTGATAAGTATGTACCTGTCAGGCAAGGAGGAAGTGGTCGAGCAAGGGAACCGTGGTTTACTAAAGCAGTCGAAACAATTGTCAAGAGGAAGAAGGAGGCTTATGTAAAGATGAGACATGAAGGTTCAGTTAAGGCGCTCGAGAGTTACTAGTTAGCTAGGAAGGACCTAAAGAGAGAGCTAAGAAGGGCCAGGAGGGGACATGAGAAGTCTTTGGCATGTAGGATCAAGGATAACCCTAAAGCTTTCTATAGATATGTCAGGAATAAAAGAATGACTCGGGTAGGAGTAGGGCCAGTCAAGGACAGTAGCCGGAAGTTGTGCGTGGAGTCCAAGGAGATAGGAGAGGTGCTAAATGAATATTTTTCGTCAGTATTCACACAGGAAAAAGACAATGTTGTCGAGGAGAATACTGAGATTCAGGCTACTAGACTAGAAGGGCTTGAGGTTCATAAGGGGGAGGTGTTAGCAATTCTGGAAAGTGTGAAAATAGATAAGTCCCCTGGGCCGGATGGGATTTATCCTAGGATTCTCTGGGAAGCTAGGGAGGAGATTGCTGAGCCTTCGGCTTTGATTTTGAAGTCATCTTTGTCTACAGGAATAGTGCTAGAAGACTGGAGGATAGCAAATGTTGTCCCCTTGTTCAAGAAGGGAAGTAGAGACAACCCTGGTAACTATAGACCAGTGAGCCTTACTTCTGTTGTGGGCAAAATCTTGGAAAGGTTGATAAGAGATAGGATGTATAATCATCTGGAAAGGAATAATTTGATTAGAGATAGTGAACACGGTTTTGTGAAGGGTAGGTCGTGCCTCACAAACCTTATTGATTTCTTTGAGAAGGTGACCAAACAGGTGGATGAGGGTAAAGCAGTTGATGTGGTGTATATGGATTTCAGTAAAGCTTTTGATAAGGTTCCCCACGGTAGGCTACTGCAGAAAATACGGAGGCATGGGATTCAGGGTGATTTAGCAGTTTGGATCTGAAATTGGCTAGCTGGAAGAAGACAAAGGGAGTTGGTTGATGGAAAATGTTCAGACTGGAGTCCAGTTACTAGTGGTGTACCCCAAGGATCTGTTTTGGGGCCACTGCTGTTTGTCATTTTTATAAATGACCTGGAGGAGGGCGTAGAAGGATGGGCGAGTAAATTTGCAGATGAAACTAAAGTTGGTGGAGTTGTGGACAGTGCGGAAGGATGTTACAAGTTACAGAGCGACATAGATAAGCTGCAGCCCTGGGCTGAGAGGTGGCAAATGGAGTTTAATGCAGAAAAGTGTGAGGTGATTCATTTTGGAAGGAATAACAGGAAGACAGAGGACTGGGCTAATGGTAAGATTCTTGGCAGTGTGGATGAGCAGAGAGATCTCGGTGTCCATGTCCATAGATCCCTGAAAGTTGCCACCCAGGTTGAGAGGGTTAAGAAGGTGTGTGGCGTGTTAGCTTTTATTGGTAGAGGGATTGAGTTTCGGAGCCATGAGGTCATGTTGCAGCTATACAACACTCTGGTGCGGCCGCATTTGGAGTATTGCGTGCAATTCTGGACGGCGCATTATAGGAAGGATGTGGAAGCATTGGAAAGGGTGCAGAGGACATTTACCAGAATGTTGCCTGATATGGAGGGAAGATCTTATGAGGAAAGGCTGAGGGACTTGAGGCTGTTTTCGTTAGAGAGAAGGTTAAGAGGTGACTTAATTGAGGCATACAAGATGATCAGAGGATTGGATAGGGTGGACAGTGAGAGCCTTTTTCCTCGGATGGTGATGTCTAGCATGAGGGGACATAGCTTTAAATTGAAGGGAGATAGATATAGGACAGATGTCAGAGGTAGGTTCTTTACTCAGAGAGTAGTAAGGGCGAGGAATGCCCTGCCTGCAACAGTAGTGGACTCGCCAACACTAAGGGCATTCAAATTGTCATTGGATAGACAAATGGATGATAAGGGAATAGTGTAGATAAGCTGTAGAGTGGTTTCACAGGTCGGCGCAACATCGAGGGCCGAAGGGCCTGTACTGCGCTGTAATGTTCTATGTTTTATGAACATTTTACAAACATAAAACGAGGTGCTTTATTCTATTATGGAGACTCTTCATAGGTTGCATTCTGAAATTAATTGAATGGACAGAAGCCAACGGTCAAATTAAATTGGACTCATTTAAATGAATCAAAACCAGAAAATAACGGACAATCTCAACAGGTCTGACAGCATTTGTGGAGAGAAAAGGGAGTTAACTTTTCGAATCTGGATGACTCTTTGTCAAAGCGTTGGACATATTTTTTGTTACTTGTCCCATTTCGACTCACTTTGGCTCACCCCTGTCATAATATCCACACATGTATATAATGAAGTGCAGGCAGGCAGTGATTGACACACAGGATGACCAGTAAGCACACAGCACAGTGCAGCCAATCACCAGACAGGACACCACCACTATAAAGCCAGAGTGCACTAGGTTTCTGCTCTCTCTGGACCCAGCCACTGAGACAGTCAGAGTCCACGAGTTAGTACAGTGCAAACACCATGCGGTAGCTAGTAAGTCTGGTCAGGCTAGTACAAGGTCTCCAGTCAGTTCAGTATAGTGTCGACCCACAGTTAAATATGTATGTTAGTTCTATCGTTCAATAAAACCGTGTTGGATCTTCTAGTGTTAGAGGTCTGTTTCTCGCATCGCTGCATCAAGTGTAGTCCACACCGAACCGACCTGCCTAACACATCAACCCCCACCAATTATTTTGTCATTTAATATCTCCTATTTCTGTCCTATCACAGATCTTTCCTTTTGTTCATTTTCCAACCTCCATTTGACATGCTGAAAACGTATTACATTTCTAACGTTTCCCAGTTCTGATATAAGTTCATCAACCGGAAACATTAACTGTTTCTCATTACAGATACTGCCAGACCTGCTGAGTATTTCCAGAATTTTCTGTTTTAATTCCAAGCTTTAGCAACAGGTGGAACGAATATCTCACTTCCTCCAAAAACAACTTGTACACAATTACAGGATCTCTTCTGGGAATTGTAACAATCTAACACCATCACTTGATGAATGTGAATTTTTTATAATAAAACACAAGCACAACTACAGCTGCATCATGCTAATGAATGGATTTTACCTTTAGAAATGTCTTCCAATAGATTTTCTCATAACATTGCAATGGATTTCTGAAGAAGTCTTGGAGTGACCAAAACTTGCGGTATAGGTTGTAATCAATTGGAACAGAGCTATTCAAAACAAGAAAACACACATAAATACCGACACTAATTAAGGCTATGGCAGAAAACAATTAAACCTGGGTTTTGTAAGTGACAAGAGTGGAACGATATTTTGAATATGCAAGCCTGAAAAGTAATGAACAAAAATCCAATCACTTTCTTCAATTATGACAGCTTGCAGCCAATTTTGAGATGGGCTTATAAAAAATATATATACCTAAAAGAATGAAACACAAGAGCTTATAAAGCAATATACATAAAGATCTAGTTACACAATCGTTACACATTCAAAGATCATTTCATAACCCAAAAAACAGCATCATTTGACATATCACATCCTTATCATGAAAATCTGCTGAAATCCAATAGATTTTTCTGACATCGACAATAATATCCTACTTAATGCTCATATAAATATACTTCAAGTTTCTATCTATTATAGTGGAAGTTGGTGAATACAATTAATTATTTTTTTTTAAATTAAGGATCACATACATTCTAGTGTTTGCTTGTACACTACAAATGATTGATTGAATAAAGGGGAAAAAAATGGCTTTCTCTGGCGCATGCTTGTTAGTGTTAAAATGTTTAACAAAGAAAAGTTATTTTACGGTGACGCAGAAGCTTGGTTTGACCTCATTGGAGTGTTGTGCACTATATAATTATAAAAAGACAGTTGAAAAACTGGAGAAGGCGCAAAGAGCATTTACAAGGGTGAAAACAGAACTGAGGTTATCGACTAGAAAATAAAAGTTCGAGGAATGACCTGAAACAGGTGGGACGAATGTAGGAATTTCAGCTATATTGTATTATTAGTATTTGTGAAGGGTTAAAAGCCTGGTTACAGTGTGTTTGACTGCTAAAGTCATGTTTTAAAAGAATCTAGTTTTGAAAGACAACAAAGCTTTTAGGAGCCAGAGATGCAATTAACCATAGGAAAAAAGCTTGGGCTAATACAATTTTGTTTTATGGGGATTCCCTGGGGAATTAATTAGTTTTCAACTTAGTGAGATGATGTCATTGCTGGGTGGAGCCAAGGCTTTTTGAGAGAGCATTTTCAGTTCTGATCGGGCTGAAGCTGTGTGCACAGTGAAACAGTTCTGCTCTTGTTGTAAGTTAGTTAAAAGAGATTAAAGATATTTAAAACAGTGCAAACTTGTCTGAAACAAGCCAAGTGAAACAGGCTTTGAAGACATACAGCCAGAGATTCTGCATGGGTCTGACCGGAGTTAGGTCTGTTCTGCAAAGTAGTGTCAAGTGATCTTTCTCAAAAGAATATCTTCGTAAAGCAAGTATTCCTCTGTGCCATTGGTATTTAAAACATACATATTTTGTTAGGTATGTTACTTTGGGTTTTTTGCGTGTGATGGATCTCTCGGTTGTTTAAAATGTGAAAATGTTAAAATTATAAATGCCTCAATAAAAAAATAAATATAACATAAATATTTTTATTAAAGATTTTACAATAAAACCCATAGTCCACAGCAGATGACACACAAAAACCAACATAACAAAACCCCCAAACGATCATACCCACCCCATCCGCCAAGATAAAAATGACAACCAAAAGAAGTCTCCTTTCCAACAGAGACTCCCCAGGTGCTTCAGGAAATGTTGGGAAGGCCACCCGCACAAAGTTCCTTATCTGTAGGTACATGAAGGAGTCTCTCTCTCTCTCTCTCTTCCCCCCCCCCCCCCCCCCCCCCACTCCACCCGGTCGATTGCCTTTTCGGTATCTAATGACACAATCACCTTTGGCACGGACTCCTCAGACGAAGAGACCACACATTCAACAGCATCCGAACATTGGCTGACAACGTCCAGCCTTTGACAAAGCCTGTCTTATCCTCCACAATCACCTCAGGGAGACAGGGCCCCAGCCTTACCGCCAATGTCGAAGCCAGTATCTTGGTGTCCACATTTAGCAGCGAGATAGACCGGTATGACCCACACTCCTTTTGGTCTTTATCCTTCTTCAAAAGCAGCAAAATGGAGGCCTGCGAAAGTGTAGTCGGCAGGGTCCCTGGGACAGAGAGTCATTCAACGTGTCTACCAGCAACGGAACCAACTGATCTGCAAACTTCTTACAGCAATTCCACTGGGAACCCATCAGAGCCAGACAATTTACCCATTTGCATCTTCCCAATACCAGCCAGAATTTCCAGTGCCAAATGAGGCCTCCATAAGACCATAAGACAGAGGAGTGGAAGTAAGGCCATTCGGCCCATCGAGTCCACTCCACCATTCAATCATGGCTGATTTCAACTCCATTTACCCGCTCTCTCTCCATAGCCCTTAAATTCCTCGAGAAATCAAGAATTTATCAACTTCTGTCTTAAAGACACTCAACGTCCCGGTCTCCACCGGCCTCTGTGGCAATGAATTCCACATACCCACCACTCTCTGGCTGAAGAAATTTCTCCTCATCTCTGTTCTAAAGTGACTCCCTTTTATTCTAAGGCTGTGCCCCCGGGTCCTAGTCTCCCCTGCTAATGGAAACAACTTCCCTACATCCACCCTATCTAAGCCATTCATTATCTTGTAAGTTTCTATTAGATCTCCCCTCAACCTCCTAAACTCCATTGAATATAATCCCAGGATCCTCAGACGTTCATCGTATGTTAGGCCTACCATTCCTGGGATCATCCATGTGAATCTCCGCTGGACCCGCTGCAGTGCCAGTATGTCCTTCCTGAGGTGTGGGGCCCAAAATTGCTCACAGTATTCTAAATGGGGCCTAACGAATGCTTTATAAAGCTTCAGAAGTACATCCCTGCTTTTATATTCCAAGCCTCTTGAGATGAATGACAACATTGCATTTGCTTTGTTAATTACGGACTCAACCTGCAAGTTTACCTTTAGAGAATCCTGGACTTGGACTCCCAAGTCCCTTTGCACTTCAGCATTATGAATTTTGTCACCGTTTAGAAAATAGTCCACGCCTCTATTCTTTTTTCCAAAGTGCAAGACCTCGCACTTGCCCACGTTGAATTTCATCAGCCATTTCTTGGACCACTCTCCTAAACTGTCTAAATCTTTTTGCAGCCTCCCCACCTCCTCCATACTACCTGCCCCTCCACCTATCTTCGTATCAGCGGCAAACTTAGCCAGAATGCCCTCAGTCCCATTATCTAGATCGTTAATATATAAGGAGAACAGCTGTGGCCCCAACACTGAACCTGCGGGACACCACTCGTCACCGGTTGCCATTCCGAAAAAGAACCTTTTATCCCAACTCTCTGCCTTCTGCCTGACAGCCAATCGTCAATCCATGTTAGTACCTTGCCTCGAATACCATGGGCCCTTATTTTACTCAGCAGTCTCCCGTGAGGCACCTTATCAAAGGCCTTTTGGAAGTCAAGATAGTTAACATCCATTGGCTCTCCTTGGTCTAACCTATTTTTTATCTCTTCAAAGAACTCTAACAGGTTTGTCAGGCACGACCTCCCCTTACTAAATCCATGCTGACTTGTCCTAATCCGACCCTGCACTTCCAAGAATTTAGAAATCTCATCCTTAACAATGGATTCTAGAATCTTGCCAACAACCCAGGTCAGGCTAATTGGCCTATAATTTTCCATCTTTTTCCTTGTTCCCTTCTTGAACAGTGGGGTTACAACAGCGATTTTCCAATCCTCTGGTACTTTCCCTGACTCCAGTGACTGTTGAAACATCATCACCAACGCCTCCACTATTTCTTCAGCTATCTCCTTTAGAACTCTAGGATGTAGCCCATCTGGGACCGGAGATTTGTCAATTTTTAGACCTCTTAGTTTCTCTAGCACTTTCTCTTTTGTGATGGCTACCATATTCAACTCTGTCCCCTGACTCTCCGGAATTGTTGGGATATTACTCATGTCTTCTACTGTGAAGACTGACGCAAAGTACTTATTCAGTTCCTCGGCTATTTCTATGTCTCCCATCACAAAATTACCAGCGTCATTTTGGAGCAGCCCAATGTCAACTTTTGCCTCCCGTTTGTTTTTAATGTATTTAAAGAAACTTTTACTATCATTCCTAATGTTACTGGCTAGCCTACCTTCAAATTTGATCCTCTCTTTCCTTATTTCTCTCTTTGTTATCCTCTGTTTGTTTTTGTAGCCTTCCCAATCTTCTGACTTCCCACTACTCTTTGCCACATTATAGGCTTTCTCTTTTGCTTTGATGCATTCCCTAACTTCCTTTGTCAGCCATGGCTGCCTAATCCCCCCTCTGATAAACTTTCTTTTCTTTGGGATGAACCTCTGTACTGTGTCCTCAATTACTCCCAGAAACTCCTGCCATTGCTGTTCTACTGTCTTTCCCACTGGGGTCTGATCCCAGTCGATTTTCGTCAGTTCCTCCCTCATGCCCCTGTAGTTACCTTTATTTAACTGTAACACCTTTACATCTGATTCTACCTTCTTTCTTTCAAATTGGAGATTGAATTCGACCATATTATGATCACTGCCTCCTAAGTGCTCCCTTACTTTAAGATCTTTAATCAAGTCTGGCTCATTACATAACACTAAGTCCAGAATGGCCTGTTCCCTCGTGGGCTCCATCACAAGCTGTTCCAAAAAGCCCTCCTGTAAACACTCAATGAATTCCCTTTCCTTGGGTCCACTGGCAGCATTATTTACCCAGTCCACCTGCATATTAAAGTCCCCCATGATCACTGTGACCTTGCCTTTCTGACACGCACTTTCTATTTCGTGGTGCATCTTGTGCCCCTGGTCCTGACCACTGTTAGGAGGCCTGTACATAACTCCCATTATGTTTTTTTTGCCTTTGTGATTCCTCAACTCTACCCACACAGACTCCACATCATCCGACCCCATGTCGTTTAGTGCTATTGATTTAATTTCATTCCTAATTAACAAGGCAACCCCGCCCCCTCTGCCCACCTCTCTATCTTTTCGATAGGTTGTGAATCCCTGGATGTTTAAATGCCAGTCATGAACCCCCTGCAACCATGTCTCTGTGATGCCTACCACATCATACCTGCCAGTCACAATCTGGGCCACAAGCTCATCTACCTTGTTCCGTACACTGCGCGCATTTAAATATAGCACCTTTAATTCTCTATTGACCGTCCCTTTTTGTTTTCTTAGTGTGGTGGACCTTGGTTTACTGAGCCTTTCCATACACTGTGTCATATTTTGTGGGATGGGGACTATCGTAACCTCTCCTGAGTTTTGTCTTTTCGTATTCCTAAGCAGCTACGCTTCCCACTGATTACTTCACCTCTTGGTTCCCTGACTTTCCCTTCCCCCCCAATCTTTAGTTTAAAGTCCTATTGACCACCCTATTTACTCTTTTCGCCAGAACACTGGTCCCAGCTCGGTTCAGGTGGAGACCACCCCAACGGTATAGGTCCCCCCGTCCCAAAACTGATGCCAGTGTCCCATGAAAAGGAACCCCTCATTCCCACACCACTCTTTCACTCACCACTCTCCAACGCCTCCCGTCTCTTAACCCCCACCTCCGGAACCTCCAACCCATCTAAATATGTCAACGTGTCAACTCCCCCCACCGATGGCTCCGACCTGTAAAGATTCTTGTAAAAAGTCTAAATACCACGTTGGCTTTGTCTGGGGCGGAAACTATACCACTCGAATTCTGAACCTGAATAATTTCCCGAGAGAACGCTTGCCGCCTCAGCTGATGAGCAAACAGACGGTTCGCCTTCTCCCCATACTCATAAAAGTTCCCCCTTAAACGCCACACAATAAATGGTAGAACTCCTGCGAGTACTGGCAAGCAATTTAAATCACCCCCAAAAATCAGTTGTACGTCTCCAAATCCAGAATGGAAGCCAACAACTTCCTATCAAATGTTGTGTCGTCCCAGTTCGGTATACGTTAACTAACACCACCAACCACGGAACCTGTAACCACCACATAGGTACCACATGGGTCCACCACTACCTTGTCTGCCGAAAAACAAACCCATTTGTTGATTGAAATCGCCCGCCCTACCATCGAAGTCTGAATGTTGCTTCACAGTGCCAGGGTCTCAGATTCGATTCTGACTTGGGTAACTGTCTATGCGGAGTCTACACGTTCTCCCAGAGTCAGCGTGGGTTTCCTCCGGGTGCTCCCGTTTCCTCCCACAAGCCTCGAAAGATGGTCTTGTTAGGTGAATTGGACATTCTGAATTCTCCCTCAGAGTACCCGAACAGATGGCAGAGTGTGGCGAGTAGGGGATTTTATAGAACATATAACAATACAGCGCAGTACAGGCCCTTCGGCCCACGATGTTGCACCGAAACAAAAGCCATCTAACCTACACTATGCCATTATCATCCATATGTTTATCTAATAAACTTTTAAATGCCCTCAATGTTGGCGAGTTCACTACTGTAGCAGGTAGGGCACTCCACGGCCTCACTACTCTTTGCGTAAAGAACCTACCTCTGACCTCTGTCCTATATCTATTACCCCTCAGTTTAAAGTTATGTCCCCTCGTGCCAGCCATATCCATCCGCGGGAGAAGGCTCTCACTGTCCACCCTATCCAACCCCCTGATCATTTTGTATGCCTCTATTAAGTCTCCTCTTAACCTTCTTCTCTCCAACGAAAACAACCTCAAGTCCATCAGCCTTTCCTCATAAGATTTTCCCTCCATACCAGGCAACATCCTGGTAAATCTCCTCTGCACCCGCTCCAAAGCCTCCACGTCCTTCCTATAATGCGGTGACCAGAACTGTACGCAATACTCCAAATGCGGCCGTACCAGAGTTCTGTACAGCTGCAACATGACCTCCCGACTCCGGAACTCAATCCCTCTACCAATAAAGGCCAACACTCCATAGGCCTTCTTCACAACCCTATCAACCTGGGTGGCAACTTTCAGGGATCTATGTACATGGACACCTAGATCCCTCTGCTCATCCACACTTTCAAGAACTTTACCATTAGCCAAATATTCCGCATTCCTGTTATTCCTTCCAAAGTGAATCACCTCACACTTCTCTACATTAAACTCCATTATCCACCTCTCAGCCCAGCTCTGCAGCTTATCTATATCCCTCTGTAACCTGCTACATTCTTCCACACTATCGACAACACCACCGACTTTAGTATTGTCTGCAAATTTACTCACCCACCCTTCTGCGCCTTCCTCTAGGTCATTGATAAAAATGACAAACAGCAACGGCCCCAGAACAGATCCTTGTGGTACTCCACTTGTGACTGAACTCCATTCTGAACATTTCCCATCAACCACCACCCTCTGTCTTCTTTCAGCTAGCCAATTTCTGATCCACATCTCTAAATCACCCTCAATCCCCAGCCTCCGTATTTTTTGCAATAGCCTACCGTGGGGAACCTTATCAAATGCTTTGCTGAAATCCATATACACCACATCAACTGCTCTACCCTCGTCTACCTGTTCACCTTCTCAAAGAACTCAATAAGGTTTGTGAGGCATGACCTACCCTTCACAAAGCCATGCTGACTATCCCTGATCATATTATTCCTATCTAGATGATTATAAATCTTGTCTCTTATAATCCCCTCCAAGACTTTACCCACTACAGATGTGAGGCTCACCGGTCTATAGTTGCCGGGGTTGTCTCTGCTCCCCTTTTTGAACAAAGGGACCACATTTGCTGTCCTCCAGTCCTCTGGCACTATTCCTGTAGCCAATGATGACATAAAAATCAAAGCCAAAGGTCCAGCAATCTCTTCCCTGGCCTCCCAGAGAATCCTAGGATAAATCCCATCAGGTCCCGGGGACTTATCTATTTTCAGCCTGTCCAGAATTGCCAACACCTCTTCCCTACGTACCTCAATGCCATCTATTCCATTAGCCTGGGGCTCAGCATTCTCCTCCACAACATTATCTTTTCCCTGAGTGAAAACTGACGAAAAATATTCATTTAGTATCTCGCCTATCTCTTCAGACTCCACACACAATTTCCCATCCCTGTCCTTGTCTGGTCCTTCGCTTATTCCTGACATACCTATAGAAAGCTTTTGGGTTTTCCTTGATCCTTCCTGCCAAATACTTCTCATGTCCCCTCCTTGCTCGTCTTAGCTCTCTCTTTAGATCCTTCCTCGCTACCTTGTAACTATCCATCGCCCCAACCGAAACTTCACACTTCATCTTCACATAGGCCTCCTTCTTCCTCTTAACAAGAGATTCCACTTCCTTGGTAAACCACGGTTCCCTCGCTCGACGCCTTCCTCCCTGTCTGACCGGTACATACTTATCAAGAACACGCAGTAGCTGATCCTTGAACAAGCCCCACTTATCCAGTGTGCCCAACACTTGCAGCCTACTTCTCCACCTTATCCCCCCCCAAGTCACGTCTAATGGCATCATAATTGCCCTTCCCCCAGCTATATCCCACAGAAACTTAGCCTCCCACCCCCCACCATACACTTTTTGCAAAACAACTCCCTTCCAATAAAAGAAACAAAGAAATAACAAATACATACAAAAGTACCCCAAACCCCTTCCCATAAACAACCGCAACAAGTCCACTCAAGAGTCCATTTAACACAAAGTATCGAAGTAATGGTCCTTTGTGTTGCAGCCTCGCTGGGTACACCACTCCAAACCTTATTCCTCTCTTGTATAAAGCTGCTTTGGCCGCCCACTGTTTCGGCAGCTCCGCACTACCATCCTGATATAGTCTAACATGGCTTCCTTCCCATCTCATGTCACGATTCTCCATGGCCCACTTCAGGACCCGTTCTTTCTCCTGGAAGCTGTGGAATCTGGCTATCACCACTCGTGGTGGCTAATTCGCCCGAGCCTTCTGCCAGAGTGTTCGATGGGCCCTATCCAACTCACGAGGGGACGCCAGTACACCTTCCCCAACCATCTTACCAAACATCTGTGAAGGGTACGCAGTTGGATTTGGGCCCTTCACCCCCTCTGGCAACCATACCGCCCTGAGGTTTTGTCTCCTCGACCAATTCACCAGGTCATCTACCTTCGCACTCAAATTCGTCTTCACCACCACCGAGATCTCAGCCTCCAACAAAGCGATTTGGTCGTTGCGCCTCGACAAACCTTCCTCCGCCCCTTTCAACACCTCGCCATGCTCCTTTATAGCTTCCAAAGTCCTCTCCAACTTGTCACGGACAGGACCCAGCGCCTCCTCAACATCGCTCTCCATTGCCTCTCAAAAACGTTTTCAAAGTGCTCCTCAAACTCCGTAGCCAATTCCTCAGTTAGCATATACACTGTGGTCGGGATGGCCACAACTGCCAGAGCCCCCAATCGCCATCTTACCTGCTGAGACTCAATGCTAAGCCTCCGAGTAGGCTGAGGAATCTCCACCTGCAAACGACTTAGTTGTGGTCTTCTTTGGCATACTTCCACACTAGGACCCCTCTACCTTCTTGCAGGAAGCGATTAACCACCAAAAAACCCCGGGAACTATGTAAAAAGAGCCAAAAAGAAAAGTACCCTGGAGGGAGCTACCTCATGCACGACCATTTCCTAAAAGCCACACTGGAAGTCAAGCCTGCCATTGGTATTTAAGATGGATTGAGAGCCGAGATTGGGTTTTGTCTTGTGTTTAATTAGAAATAAAGATAGCAATTAAGGGTATTGTATTCACTGTATTGAATAGCATTGTTGAAGGGGTATTTGTAAATTATTTTCAGCTATGATGTTAAAGATTTTAATACTGTGCCAGTAATAAAGTTTGTTTTAATATGCCCTAACCCTATTGCTTCATGCAACCACTCCTGGAGCAAAGTATCCTTTCCTCACAATCTTAAAATAAAATATTAGGGTTTCTGCCACTAATACAGCCACTGCTGGGATCTGGTCTAGGTTCATAATACAGGTCTGTAGAATCATTAAGGCATTTGATAGGGTAAATGTAGAGATGATGTATCCACTTGTAGGGGAGCCCACAATTAAGAGCTGTAATATAAGACAGTCACTGGTTAAATGTGGAACTTGAGTAACTAAATAGCACAGGTGCCTTTAAGTCATAGCTAGTTAGGAGAAACGAATAGAAGAATATGCAGTTAATGACAGAAGATTGGAAGGGTCTCGTGTGGAGCACTAACAACAATACAGACCAGTTGAGCCAAATGGTCTTTTTCTATGCTGTAAATTTTATGTAATGCTATGCTTACATTGCAAATTTCATACAAATTATATTTAAACACACATGCTCTAGATAAGGCTAAGTATGGGTCATTTCTGTTATTCTCCAAGGTTAATAAAAAGTTCTTCACCAAGTTGTGGTGGGCTCCTCATCACCCGTCTCTCCTTCTTCAACTTCCATTCCATCTTCTCTATCTTCGGTGTGCTGCAAATTCTCAAAATATATCAAACATAATTAATAATCACACAACAAACATATAACAACATTTAATGGTATTTAGCTCGATTATAGTTTCTCGCCCAATAAATACTCACCTTAAGCCCCAAGGTACTATCCTGTTCATTCGTGTTAAATACGGTAACATTTTCCAAGTTAAACTGGCTTTGCAAGTTGAGCCCTGAAATTTAAAAAAGCAGACTTACACCAATAAACTAGGACAGTGATGCTAAACCTGCGACAATTGTGGCTACTTCTTGTGGCATAGCTCTAGACATGTTTTTCCTTAACACGATGATTATTGGAGTCAAATTGGATAAAGTTCCTGGATTGGGGAGAAAGCTTTTTGAAAATTTATTCTTACCTGGGATGTGGGCATCACTGGCAAGGCCAGCATTTGTTGCTCATCCCTTAGTGTCCTTGAACCCAGTGGCATGCTTGGCCATTACCGAGGGCAGTTAATCCACATTGCTGTAGATCTGAGGTCTGTTGCTCTCTTTGGTTGTTTCTAAATATGGCGGTCAATCTGGTCGCCTACCTTAATTCTAATTACGTTTGCTTTAGAGTTCGGCAGGTATCTTTCGATACCGCCACAAGGTTCAAACCCGAATACTGATCAAAGAATCGGTACACCAGTTAGTTAGTTCAATTCAATACTATTTATTTACATACACAGCAATATCTACTCGGGCACAAAATACTACAGACTAAAATATCACTACTGCTGAAGCCTGTACTTAGCTTCGGGCGCCCATTCAGTCAGGGGAACAATGGCCGTTGTTCGGTTCTGAGGCTGCTGGGGTCGAAATGGTGAAGGGGAACAGCTAAGGTCGTCCGTCTGGTAGCGAGCGTTGACCTTGGACTTACTTGCTTCTGGTGTCGCTGGTGGCCGGGTCTCTCCACTGTGAGAGCCAAGTCCAAGAGAGCGATTCTCTCTTGGGGCCTTCTTCTTATACCCGATGGGGGCTTCGAGCACGTATGGGCGGGCCTTGAACTTGGCCCCAATCAATTGGGCCGTTTCTTGATCATTCGCATTGATCCGGACCAATAATGGGGTGGGTGCCCTGATGGCTGGGTGTGTCCTAGGTGGCCTGCTTTGTTTTCTGCTTTCGGTTTGGGGAACTGGCGTCGCGAGGTCTGGGACCAGATCGGTTACTTAAGTATCTTCCTTTGTTCCCGGTGATGGGCCATCCATATGCTAATGGGCCTACAGTTTCAGTCTTGCTGGGAGCTGCGGCTCAAATATGCAGACAGGCTCTGTGCCTGCTTGCTTTCTTAGCATTGTCCATTTTTCCCTGCAATCTTTGCAATGTCCATTTTGTATTCTGGAAGTGGCCATCCCAGATGGCTACAGGTCACATGCAGGCCAAGCCAGTAAGAATGGCAGATTTCCTTCCTTAAAGGGCATGAGCTAACCAGATCGATTTTTAATGACAATTGTTGATGGTTTCATGGTCACCATGGCTGAGACTAGCTTTAAATCCAGATTTAATTGAATTTAAATTCCACCAGCTGCCATAGTGGAATTTGAATCCATGTTTCTAGAGCATTCGCCTGGACCTCTGGATTACTAATCCAGTGACATAACCAATAAGTGAGTGTCCCCACATGGGTTTATGAAGAAGAGAGAATCACACCAACTAAATCCAGTGTCCATTCGCAGATCAAAAGAACTTGCTGTTGTTTACTCCCTCACCCCGATTCCTGATATTAAAAGGCCAAGGTTTGGGTTGATGTGGAGGGGGGCCAAAGTTGTCATACTATCAGCAGCATCCAGAGCATGCTAAAGGTGCAAGAACCAACATTTTGGTACAAGCCGAAAGGTAGCAGAAAAACAAGTACATTTTCTTTTTAAAACGCCCAAATACAAAAAAAAGGAGCGATAAGAAACTAGGTGGCGTGAAAACTCAAAAGAGTGCAGACAAAATTAAATGAAATAAATAGGTTTTTATGGGGAAAAACAAGTAAAAGAAAGGAATCGCAGAAAATACAATGCAGAAGAGGCCCTTCGGCACATGGAGTCTGCATCGACACATGAAAAATATCTGACCTACCTACCTAATCCCATGTGCCAGCATTTGGCCCATAGCTTTGAATGTTATGACATGCTAAATGCTCATCCAGGTACTTTTAAAGAAAATGTGAGGCAACCCGCCTCTTCCACCCTCCCAGGCAGTGCATTCCAGACTATTACCATCCTCTGGGTAAAAATGTTTTTCCTCACATCCCCCCCCACATTTCTGCCCTTTCATCATGAACTTGTATCCCCTCGTGACTTACCCTTCAACTAAGGGGAACAGCTGCTCCCTATCTATGCCCCTCAATCTTGTACACCTCGATCAGGACTCCCCTCAGTCTTCTCTGCTCCAACAAAAACAACCCAAGCCTATCCAACCTCTCTTCATAGCTTTAATGTTCCATCCCAGGCAACGTTCTGGTGAACTTCTCTGCACCCGCTCCAGTGCAATCACATCCTCCTGAAAATGTGGTAACCAGAGTTGTACAGATTACTCCAGCTGTGGCCCCATCAATATTTCATACAACTCCACCATGACCTCCCTGCTTTTGTAATCTACGCCTTGATAGATAAAGGTAAATGTCCCAGAAGCCTTTTTCACCAGCCTATTAACCTGCTCTCCCGCCTTCAGAGATCTATGGACAAACACGCCACGGTCTCTTTGTTCCTTGGAACTTCCCAGTGTCATGGCGTTCATTGAATACGTCCTAGTCACATTACTCCTTTCAAAGTGTATCACCTCACTTTCTAGGGTTAAATTCCATCTGCCACTTATCTGCCCATTTGACCATCCTATCTATATATTCCATAACCCAAGACACTTAATGCTACTGTTAACCACCAGGCCAATCTTTACTTATCCCATCCCCCATATAGTCATCAATGTTGTTCATAAAAATGACGAATAACAAAGAAGCCGTACCAAGCAGAGCCAAGGAAAGAAAATACGATTTTAAAACAGCCTAATTTTGCAGAAGGGGGAGCTGGAACTCAAAATCAAAGACAAAAAAGAAAAAGCCTAAAAACCAGCCGAAGACAAACACAGCTAACTACTGGAAACATACAGGAGTCGCGATAACCACGGAGGGAAATTGAACCAACTTAACATGACAGCAATGTCCTATGTTTAAGCACAGAGCAAGAAGGTGGTCACACTAGTATTTAAAATAGAGAGACTTTGAGACATGGCACCGGTAATCCAGGCTTGGGCTGACAAGTGGCAAGTAACATCCATGCCACACAAGTGTCAGGCAATGACCATCTCCAGTAAGAGAGAATCAAACCATTGCTTTTTGACATTCGATAACTGAATCCCCCATTATCAAAATCCTGGGGTTACCACTGAAAATAAATTGTACTGGACGAGCCATATAAATACTGTGGTTACAAGAATAGGTCAGAGGCTAAGAATCCTACAGCGAGTAATCACCTCCTGACTCCCCAAAGAATGTCCACTGCCTGCAAGGCACAAATCAGAGGTGTGATGGAATACTCCCCGCTTGCCTGGATGAGTGCAGCTCCAACAACACTCAAGAAGCTCGACGCCATGCAGGAAAAATACAGGCGCTTGGTTGGCACCCCTTGCACAAACATGCACTCCCTCACCCCCAATGTACAGTAGCAGCAGTGGTCACCATCTACAAGATGTACTGCAGGAACTCACCAAGGTTCCTTTGGCAGCATCAAACCCATGACCACTACCATCGAGAAAGACAAGGGCAACAGATACATGGGAACACCTCCACCTGGACGTTTCCCTCCAAGTCACTCACCATTCTGACTTGGAAATATATTACCTTTCCTTCACTGTCGCTGGGTCAAAATACTGGAACTCCCTCCCTAAAAGCACAGTGTGTGTACCTGTCCCACATGGACTTCAGCGGTTCAAGGCAGCAGCTTGCCACCACCTTCTCAAAGGCAATTAGGGATGGGCAACAAATGCTGGCCTAGCCAGCTATGTCCACATCCCACATAATGAAAAATCCTCTTGTTCTAAACAGAGGCTGCTTGGATAAACAAGAATGATGGCTGCAGAAATTAAAACAGGTGAATTATTATTTTCTCTCCCTCTGTTCCATTGAAAGTTTTAGCTTGGATCAGTTGGTGGCACCCCTGACCTCTTAAGTTAGAGGGCTCATGTTATGAAGCATATGTATAGCAATGTATAACACTGGTTTGGCCTCAACTAGAGTACTTTGTCCAGTTCAGGGACTACACTTTAGAAAGCATGTAAAGGCTTTAGAGTGGGAACAGAAAAAAAATGATTCTAGGGATGAGAAACTTCACATGTATGGATGAGAGAAGATGTTGTTCTCCTTGGAGAAGATAATATTAAAAGGAGATTTAATAGAGGTATTCAAAATTACGAGGTATTTGGTCAGAGTAGACAGGGAGAAACTGCTCCTGTTGGTGGAAGATTCGACAACCAGAAAACACCGATTTACGGTGATCAGCAAAAGAAGCAACGGTGACAGAAACAAAAACTTTCTTTGCAGAGCGAGGGTTATGCTCTGGAAAGCACTGCCTAAGTGTGTGGTGGAGGCAGATTCAATCAGTCTTCAAAAGAGAACTGGATAATTATCTGGAGAGGAAAATGTGCGGGGTTTTGGGGAAAAGGCAGAGGAGTATGGCTAAATGAGTTGCTCTTGCAGAGAGTCAGCAAAGACACGAAAGGAGAATGGCCTCCTCCTGTGCTGTAACATTTCTATGATTCTATATAGATTTGGCAGCTCTCTGGCAGCTCCTACAATTCAGGCAACTTCTACAGCAGAGCTGGTACTAACCAATACTGGTTTCATCCTTTCATTTGGATAATACTGGCAATGCTGAGAGGGCGGTGCTGATGTTTGGGCAACTTCGAGTCTCAAAATATTTGCTCAGCCCTGTGGCCTGCAGATGACACCCCAATTGTATGGTTTAACATTGGTACAACACGGGAAGCAACAATTACTGGTTATATAGAACAAAGAACAAAGAAAATTACAGCACAGGAACAGGTCCTTCGGCCCTCCCAGCCTGCGCTGATCCAAATCCTTTATCTAAACCTGTCGCCTATTTTCCAAGGATCGACTTCCCTCTGTTCCCCGCCATTTCATATATCTGTCCAGATGCATCTTGAATGATGCTATCGTGCCCGCCTCTACCACCTCCGCTGGCAAAGCGTTCCAGGCACCCATCACCCTCTGCGTAAAAAACTTTCCAAGCACATCGCCCTTAAACTTTCCCCCTCTCACCTTGAAATCATGACCACTTGTAATTGACACCCCCATTCTTGGAAAAAGCTTGTTGCTATCCACCCTGTCCATATCTCTCATAATTTTGTAGACCTCAATCAGGTCCCCCCTCAACCTCCGTCTTTCCAACGAAAACAATCCTAATCTACTCAACCTTTCTTCATAGCTAGCACCCTCCATACCAGGCAACATCCTGGTGAACCTCCTCTGCACCCCCTCTAAAGCATTCACATCCTTCTGGTAATGTGGCGACCAGAACTGCACGCAATATTCCAAATGTGGCCTTAGCAAAGTCCTATACAACTGTAACATGACCTGCCGACTCTTGTACTCAATACCCCGTCCGATGAAGGCAAGCATGCTGTATGCCTTCTTGACCACTCTATCGGCCTGCGTTCCCACCTTCAGGGTACAATGGACCTGAACTCCCAGATCTCTCTGTACATCAATTTTCCCCAGGACTCTTCCATTGACCGTATAGTCCACTCTTGAATTAGATCTTCCAAAATGCATCACCTCAAATTTGCCTAGATTGAACTCCCTCTGCCATTTCTCTGCCCACCTCTCCAATCTATCTATATTTTGCTGTATTCTCTGACAGTCCTCCTCGCTATCTGCAAATCCACCAATCTTAGTATCATCTGCAAACCTTCTAATCAGACCACCTATACCTTCGTCCAGATCATTTATGTATATCACAAACAGTGGTCCGAGCACAGATCCCTGTGGAACACCACTAGTTACCTTTCTCCATTTTGAGACACTCCCTTCCACCATTACTGTGTCTCCTGTTGCCTAGCTAGTTCTTTATCCATCTAGCTAGTACACCCTGAACCCCATACGACTTCACTTTTTCCATCAACCTGCCATGGGAAACTTTATCAAACGTCTTACTGAAGTCCATGTATATGACATCTACAGCCCTTCCCTCATCAATTAACTGTGTCACTTCCTCAAAGAATTCTATTCGGTTTGTAAGACAAGACCTTCCCTGCACAAAACCATGCTGCCTATCACTGATAAGTCTATTTTCTTCCAAATGTGAATAGATCCTATCCCTCAGTATCTTCTCCAACAGTTTGCCTACCCCTGACGTCTAGCTCACAGGTCTATAATTCCCTGGATTATCCCTGCTACCCTTCTTAAACAAAGGGACAACATTAGCAATTCTCCAGTCCTCCAGGACCTCACTCGTGCTCAAGGATGCTCTTGCTTGATTTGCAGAGAGCAGGACCCCAGAGTTTATTTCCAACTGTGGGAGAGATCTTTGCATCTCATTGGATAGCTGTTGCGTGCTTCAAGCTCCCAGTCAGTTCGGAGCTGTTCCACCACCGTTTGTTTGTTTCAATGGGTGCTTGGAACTTAGAGAGTATTTTCTTGACTACAAGTATAGGCACGGCAAACTCAATAAGACGACAGCAGTCTTTTGCATCGCAAACAGGAACATAAGGACTATGCTTGGCTTTACTGGCGACCTTCTGCAAGTTGATAATGCATGCAAAACAGCTGTGATTGCCAAAGAACTTATAATGCTCAACGTGGACATTGCAGTGTTGCAAGAAACCGGGCTTGCTCGGAATGGATCCCTTAAAGAAAAACATTACATGTTCTTCTGGCAGGGGAAAGCTCAAGGAGCAACATGTGAGCATGGAGTGGATATCAAGGTTAAAAAAAATACACTCCTCACCATGATTGAACCCCCATCCCCACAGAAAGCTCAAAAAGACTTCTTACTCTTTGCTTGTCAACAAACGCAGGCCAGTTAACCCCATGTGCAATTATGGCCTGACACTCCCCTCCACCCCAGATATCAAGGATCCGTTCTATGAAACACATGATGTTGCCATCAGCAGAATCCCCTGCATGGAGGATTTGTGCCTTCGAGGGGACTTTAAGGATGGGTACCATCTACATAAGTTAGGCAATACGCATAGTGCCCCAGCAAATTGGCAAGATGAACAGAAATGGACAGGGATTGCTGGAACTTTGCTGTTACCATGGACTCTGCGATGAACAGCTACTTCCAAACCAAATCATGCACACAAGGTGTCCCGGAGACTGCTGAGATCACGCCACTGGCATCAGCTAGATCTCATCATCGCCAGGTGTACATCCCTCAACACTAAGTCACAGTGTAGACCAATAGCAAACTAACTGTATGTAAAGCTCTGCATATATAAGGCTTGTGTTTTCTGCACCTTCCCTTACCGTAGTGAGGCATGGACAACTTATGCATATGCAAGCCACGAAAAGCCGCTGAACAGCTTCAGCTCCTCTGCCTCAGACGAATATTGGGCACCTACTGGAAGGACAGTGTGCCAAATTTGGAAGAACACCAGCATGGAGGGATCCTCAGCACGTTTGCCCTCTTGAGTCCTCAGTGACTCTATTGGCTGACATAAGAGAGTCAAATAGTTGACGGCTGCATCCCTAAAGATATGCTCTATGGCAAGTTTGCTATCAGCATGATACCAACAGATCACCCAAATCTGCAATACAATTGTCTGCAAGTGAGACCTCAGGTTGACCAGAATTGGAGTCGATGCATGGCAAGTCTTTACTGAAGGAAGGCCTGGAGAGAAGGACATGAAAAAAGCAGAGGAAAAAAGAAACAACCAGATGGCTGAAAAGCCTAGCGGAAGAAAACAAAACATCAATCGATCTTGGGCCAATGTTATTCATCTATGCCAGCTGTGGAAGGGATTGTCACTCACGAAACAACCTCCATAGCCACAACAGACGATGTTCAATCCAGAAGTGCAATACACCCTGGACACAGTCCATTGTTCCACCGAGATAGATGGGTGCATCTGTCTGACACTTCAGTATCAACTAAAGAGGCTCTGCATTGCTGAGAAGCCAACTTTTGGATGACATATGAAAATGAAAGGCTGCCTGCAAAAAATTGCACTGCTCCTGACCCTGGCCAACAATGCTCCCTCACCACTAAATCTATAAACTTCCTTTCTGCTGTTTATGGAGTCTGGTTGTGCACAAAATGGCTGCCACATCGACCTGCATAGCATGATTGTTGTACAATGGTAATTCATTGGCAAAGGTGTCCCGTGGACATCAAAATGCACTTTATACATGTGTTGGTTAGATGGAGTTGCGGGGTTCGGGTGGTGCAGCGGGCCTATGTAGGCTGTTCTTTCAGAGGGTTGGTGCCAACTCAATGGGCCGAACGGCCTTTCTGCACTGCAGCAATTGTATAATTTCCCTGATTAATAGAATTGTAAAACTTCTACCCTGCTGCTTGCTTTACTTCAGGTGATGATGTGCTTTATAAAGACTAGAATATGACACAAATGAAAAGCATGCTATTTAATCCTGCTGCTAAAGTACATGTATATCTGACTTTAAGGCTATACGGTGTAATTGCTCTGCTTTCTTGAAATGACTGCTCAGGCTTCAGATGGGAACACAAGCTAATTATGGGAAGGTTTATGAAGAAGCTTTAGACATTTGCAATTAAAAGCATATTTATTATCATAAAAGACACAACGTGCTTCAAAATGGAGTCAAGAAAATTATATGCTGAGCCAGGAGGATATTAGATCGGGTGACAAAATGCTTAACAAAGCTTGAGAAATCTTCTAAAGAGTGTATAAACAAAGTTCCAAACAAAACTCTGGAAAATTAAAGAGTCTGAGCCATAAACTACCACAAAGATAGAGCAAGCGGGGAGAAAACTGCATAGACATGTGCCCAAATTTTGTGGTTGTAATGATGGTAAGAATATCAGTGTACACCTTCATTATTCTATGAAACTGACAGCAATTTCTGGCATCCACACATATGCAGTTAAACACGGAAATCCAAAAGTTGCTGTCAGTGGTTATCGCTCCTCCACGAAGTGCACAGTTGAAATCCTTGCAGATGGAAATCAATTAGAAATTGCTGATTTGACTTGAGATTCCACATCCTACACTAATTATCTCATTTTTAAAACTCTGGAAAAAGTTGCGCCTTACTGAATCAGGTGTAACTGGGTTTTGAACTTCCTACCAGGTCATAATTACTTCTGAACAACCTCTCTGACCCTGAAAAAACTTTTATACTGATGGGTTGTCAAATTTCACCATTCCATTCTAAAAATAACATTGATTTTTAAAAGAGTAACGTTTTATTTTGAAGTTTATATTTCAGCTTCTACTTTAATCCCATGACTAGGTCTCAGTCTTTATTTGGCTTTCTGTGAAAGGTACAAGAAGTGAACATCAAACCTGATCAATACCTCCTGGTTTGCTCTCTGCAAGAATTTGTCAATACGATTGGCTGCTGAGCCTGCTTGATGGCATCACTTTTGCTGAATGACAGAGATCCTTCATAGCTAGTATCAAAGTGCAATTAATGCTGGGAAAGGTGAAATGTACTCCAGTGTGAGATCGCTGGATCTTTGTGGGCAGCTTTCCCTGAAGTCAAGACAAATGCCATCCCTCCACCTCTACCCAGGAAGTCTGGATCATGCTCAAAGTATTGTTGGGAGACATATAATGAATGTCCATCAATTCCCAAACTTCTCAGATGAACTTCTCGGAGATGTGTAGAGACGCGGCCAACATACAAAATCTATTCTACCTAACAGTCTCTACAGCAAAGGTTCATGAATAGAAATGGAAATTCCTTTCAATCATTCTACTTCCTTACCTGATTTTTCTGATAAAGGAAACAATCTGGCCAAGAATAACTGAATTCTTCCACAGAAAACAGTGTTTTGTGACTTGGAAAGCCTTCGGAGGAGATCTGCAAAATTATTGACATTTAGTAAAAAATATATAGACAGAACATTACAACAGGAAAACAAGAAGCAACTTGTTATCACCAAGGAGGTAGTGATGGGCAAGCTAATGGGGCTAAAGGTAGACAAGTCTCCTGGCCCTGATGGAATGCATCCCAGAGTGCTAAAAGAGATGGCTAGGGAAATTGCAAATGCATTAGTGATAATTTACCAAAATTCACTAGACTCTGGGGTGGTCCCGGCGGATTGGAAATTAGCAAACGTGACACCACTGTTTAAAAAAGGAGGTAGGCAGAAAGTGGGTAATTATAGGCCAGTGAGCTTAACTTCGGTAGTAGGGAAGATGCTGGAATCTATCATCAAGGAAGAAATAGCGAGACATCTGGACGGAAATTGTCCCATTGGGCAGACACAGCATGGGTTCATAAAGGGCAGGTCATGCCTAACTAATTTAGCGGAATTTTTTGAGGACATTAACAGTGCGGTAGATAACGGGGAGCCAATGGACGTGGTATATCTGGATTTCCTGAAAGCCTTTGACAAGGTGCCACACAAAAGGTTGCTGCATAAGATAAAAATGCATGGCATTAAGGGGAAAGTAGTAGCATGAATAGAGGATTGGTTAATTAATAGAAAGCAAAGAGTGGGGATTAATGGGTGTTTCTCTGGTTGGCAATCAGTAGCTACTGGTGTCCCTCAGGGATCAGTGTTGGGCCCACAACTGTTCACAATTTACATAGATGATTTGGAGTTGGGGACCAAGGGCAATGTGTCCAAGTTTGCAGACGACACTAAGATAAGCGGTAAAGCAAAAGGTGCAGAGGATACTGGAAGTCTGCAGAGGGATTTGGATAGGCGAAGTGAATGGGCTAGGGTCTGGCAGATGAAAGACAATGTTGACAAATGTGAGGTTATCCATTTTGGTCGGGAATAACAGCAAAAGGGATTATTTAAATGATAAAATATTAAAACATGCTGCTGTGCAGAGAGACCTGGGTGTGCTAGTGCATGAGTCGCAAAAAGTTGGTTTACAGGTGCAACAGGTGATTAAGAAGGCAAATGGAATTTTGCCCTTCATTGCTAGAGGGATGGAGTTTAAGACTAGGGAGGTTATGCTGCAATTGTATAAGGTGTTAGTGAGGCCACACCTGGAGTATTGTGTTCAGTTTTGGTCTCCTTACTTGAGAAAGGACGTACTGGCACTGGAGGGTGTGCAGAGGAGATTCACTAGGTTAATCCCAGGGCTGAAGGGGTTAGATTACGAGGAGAGGTTGAGTAGACTGGGACTGGACTCGTTGGAATTTAGAAGGATGAGGGGGGATCTTATAGAAACATGTAAGATTATGAAGGGAATAGATAGGACAGATGCGGGCAGGTTGTTTCCACTGGCGGGTGAAAGCAGAACTAGGGGGCAAAGCCTCAAAATAAGGGGAAGTAGATTTAGGACTGAGTTTAGGAGGAACTTCTTCACCCAAAGGACTGTGAATCTGTGGAATTCCTTGCCCAGTGAAGCAGCAGAGGCTCCTTCATTAAATGTTTTTAAGATAAAGATAGATAGCTTTTTGAAGAATAAAGGGATTAAGGGTTATGGTGTTCGGGCCGGAAAGTGGAGCTGAGTCCACAAAAGATCAGCCATGATCTCATTGAATGGTGGAGCAGGCTCGAGGGGCCAGATGGCCTACTCCTGCTCCTAGTTCTTATGTTCTTATGTAATATCCAACATTCAGGAAGTGTGTGAAGCCACATACTCAACTCCATGTTCTGTGATGTTCAACACTGTGTTACCAAAAGGTATCAAGTGGAACGAGATTAGTTACAACAGTGGCCTTGCACATCCTGCACACAGTAAAGTTCAGATGCAGGTTGCCCTTCCGTCATTTCAATAACAATTGATGGAAAGCCTCCAAAAATGTGGGAAGGGAGGTGTGTGAAGGAAAGGAGAACGGTTTGAGAAACTGATGTACATTATCTTAAGGCTAAAGAATTAATTCAAATCAAAGAAAAAGGCTCAATTGTTGAGGACATGCAATGAAATGGGCTGAAAATACCATGTTTTCACCTCTAGTATCGGACGTTTCTGTGAATTTGATATTTTGCTTGAATAAATAATCTTTATTCTGGGATGCATATCCCAGAAGTAAACCAAAACTGAGCAACCTTACTTCAATTCTTCATGTGTCCGAATCAATGTCGCAAAATTGTCTACAATTGATTAATAAATATCAAGTTTCATAGAATCATTACAGTACAAAAGGAGGCCATTCAGCCCATCGAGTCTGTACCAACCCCCCAAAAGTGCACCCTAACTAGGTCAATCCTCCACCCTAACCCAATGACCCCACCTAACCTTTTGACTCTTAGGGGCAATTTAGCATGGCCAATCCACCTAACCTGCACATCTTTGGACTGTGGGAGGAAACCGGAGCACCCAGTGGAAACCCACGGGGAGAACATCCAAACTCCGCATGGTCACCCGAGGTCAGAATGAAACCCAGGCATTGTCAGGCAGCAGTTCAGTGAGTTCTTCAATTATGCTGTGTACCAAAAACCAGAAAGACCAGCTTGGAATAGCAGAGATCAAGGGACATGATTCAGGCAGAAGTGGTATCTGAAGTGGCCATTTGACGCATGTTCCTCCCACCTGTGTGTATCTGATATGCAGGCACTGGTATGCAAGGGATACTGGGAGGAGGAGGAGGAGGAGGGGGGTGGGGGGGGGTTGTTCCAGCAGTATGGGTCAGCGGACCAGTTTAATTTATACCCGTGTCAGAATAGGATGTGTCATTACATAATTGCATTGGGTATAATTGTGTGGTTAGTTTAATTGTTTTGCAGATTTTATTTCTGCTTTAGTTACTTCACTGACTAGAATTACATTTGAAATAGAGAAGTTCACATTAAAAACAACTAACACGAATACACTAGACCCAACAATCCTTACTCCAAATTACATTCATACAGTAACATGCTGTGGAAAGGGCACAAAGGATCCATTAGGACTACGTTGTGATGCATCATGCTGAGGCCAAAATTAACCTGATCTTCATCAAAGGAGGCCACATAGACAGTCAGTGGCTCATGGGAGAAAATAATGAAGAAAGTAAGCTAATGGGCGAAGTAAATAGAAAGCTTCTGGCTTTAAGCATCCTCAACCAATTCACATTTATCCCATAACTACAAAATTTAGAGGAGCAGTGTTAAGTTATTAAGCCAAGTTCTTGCCATATTATGAAAAGGATAGAGGCAATGGAGAGGGTGCAGAGAAAATGTACACGGATGATACCAGAAATGCATGAATATACAAAGGATTGACAGCTTCATCTATTTTCTCTGAGAAATAGATAGGTATAGAGGCATTTAAAATTATGAAAAGTTTTGATAAAATGGTAACAGAGTGTTTCCTCTTGTGAGGAAGAGCATAACCAGAGGGAATAAATATATAGAAAATTATGGATAAACTCAGCAAGTCTGAGACCATCTGTGGAGAGAGAAACAGAGTTAACTTTTCAAGTCCAGACTTCCGGGTGCGGCAATGACCAGCTGAGTCACACGTTTCGGCACCTCCCGTTGGAACGGACTTTTGGGCTCTTAATAGGAGCCCCAATGGCAATTTAAACGGCCAAAAACACTGTGCGGTAAACCAGAAGGGAATCCCCCCGGACACGCATGGAAAAGGGAGAGGATAGCGGCCGGATTACGGAGGATCCTCTGGAGCAGCGGCAAGGAAGGGAAGCTCAAAGCAAGATGGCGTCGGCAGGTGGCCGTTTGTTATGCGGCCCGGAGCAACAAGAGTTCCTGTGGCGCTGTGCAGAAGAGCTGAAGAAGGAGTTGAAGAAGGAGCTGTTGGCCCCGATAGTACAGGCGATTGAAGGGCGAAAGGAGGAGCAGAGGACCCAGGAGCTGGAGCTTTGGGTCGTGAAGGCAAAGACTGCTGAAAATGAAGATGAAATACAGGGCCTGGTGGTGAAGGCAGAAACGCACGAGGCACAGCACAAAAGGTGTGTGGAGAGGTTGGAAGCACTGGAGAATAATTCGAGGAGGAAGAATTTAAGAGTCCTGGGTCTTCCCGAAGGCGTAGAAGGGGCGGACGTCGGGACATATGTGAGCACGATGCTTCACTCGCTAATGGGATCGGAGGCCCCGACGGGCCCTTTGGAGGTGGAGGGAGCCTATCGAGTTCTGGCGCGAAGACCAAAGGCTGGAGAAATACCTCGAGCTATAGTGGTGAGGTTTCGCCGCTACAATGACAGAGAGACGGTCCTCAGATGGGCAAAGAAAACTCGGAGCTGTAGGTGGGAGAACGCGGTGATCCGCGTATACCAGGATTGGAGTGCGGAGGTGGCGAGAAGGAGGGCAAGTTTCAATCGGGCTAAGGCGGTGCTTCACAAAAAGGTTCAATTTGGAATGTTGCAACCGGCGAGACTGTGGGTCACACACCAAGGGAAGCACCACTACTTTGAGACGGCAGAAGAGGCGTGGACATTCATTGTGGACGAGAAGCTGGAATAGTCTGGCGAGAGAAAGAGCTTCTGGGACAAAGTGGTGGGGTGATTATGGGGGCGAGGAAGGGGAAGGGGGGGGGGGGGGCCGAGGACAAGGGGGGAAGCCGAGGTCAGCCAGAGTTCGCTGACTTCTGGGAGCAACATGGGGGGTGCAACTACGCTAGAGGGGGATCTAGCGGAGAGGGGGGGGGTTAACTGGGTTGCTGCTGCTAAGGAGAAGGGGGAGCGGTTATGGTATGGGGTGGTCAAGGCGGGGGGGCACCGTCGGTGGGATATACAAGTACGTGGGAACCGGGTGAGGAGCTGGGTTAAAAAAGGGGATGGCTAGTCGACAAGGGGGGGGGGTGGTAAAGAGCCCGCCAACCCGGCTGATCACGTGGAACGTGAGAGGGCTGAACGGGCCGATTAAAAGGGCGCGGGTACTCGCACACCTAAAGAAATTAAAGGCAGATGTGGTTATGTTGCAGGAGACGCACCTGAAACTGATAGACCAGGTCAGACTACGTAAAGGATGGGTGGCGCAGGTGTTTCATTCGGGTTTAGATACGAAGAATAGGGGGGTGGCTATCTTAGTGCGGAAACGGGTACTGTTTGAGGCAAAGACCATAGTGGCAGATAGTGGGGGTAGATATGTGAAGGTGAGTGGCAGATTGCATGGGGAGGCGGTGGTTCTGGTGAACGTATACGCCCCGAACTGGATGATGCAAATTTTATGAGGCGTATGCTGGGACGTATCCCGGATCTGGAGGCGGGAAAGTTGGCAATGGGGGGAGACTTCAATACGGTGCTTGATCCAGGGCTGGACCGGTCGAGGTCCAGGACCGGGAGGAGGCCGGCAGCGGCCAGGGTGCTCAAGGACTTCATGGAGCAGATGGGAGGAGTAGACCCCTGGAGATTTATTAGGCCTAGGAGTAAGGAGTTCTCATTTTTCTCCCATGTTCACAAAGTATACTCACGGATAGACTTTTTGTCTTGGGAAGGGCACTGATTCCGAAGGTGACAGGGACGGAGTATACGGCCATAGCAATTTCGGACCACGCTCCACATTGGGTAGACCTGGAGGTAGGAGAGGAAAAAGAACAGCACCCACTCTGGAGAATGGATATGGGCTTATTGGCGGATGAGGGGGTATGTTTAAGGGTGAGGGGGTGTATCGAAAGGTACTTGGAGCTTAATGACAACGGAGAGGTTCAGGTGGGAGTGGTCTGGGAGGCGTTGAAGGCGGTGGTCAGAGGGGAACTGATATCCATAAGGGCACATAAAGGGAAGCAAGAGGGTAAAGAAAGGGAGCGATTGTTGAAAGAACTTCTGAGGGTGGACAGGCAATGTGCAGAGGCACCGGAGGAGGGACTGTACAGGGAAAGACAAAGGTTACATGTGGAATTTGACCTGCTGACCACGGGTAAGGCAGAGGCACAGTGGAGGAGGGCACAGGGTGTACAGTATGAGTATGGAGAGAAGGCGAGACGGCTACTGGCCCACCAATTGAGGAAGAGGGGAGCAGAGAGGCAGATAGGTGGGGTGAGGGATGAGGAGGGAGAAATGAAACGGGGAGCCGAGAGAGTGAACGGGGTGTTCAAGGCATTCTATGAGAGGTTATATAAGGCTCAGCCCTCGGAAGGGAAGGAGGGAATGATGTGTTTCCTGGATCAGCTGGAATTCCCGAAGGTGGAGGAGCAGGAGAGGGCGGGACTGGGAGCACAGATTGAGATGGAGGAGGTGGTAAAAGGGATTGGGAGCATGCAGGCGGGGAAGGCCCCGGGACCGGACGGATTCCCGGTGGAATTTTATAGAAAATATATGGACCTACTGGCCACGCTTTTGACGAGAACCTTTAATGAGGCCAGGGAAAGGGGGAAGTTGCCCCCGACTATGTCGGAGGCGACGATATCGCTCCTTTTGAAGAAGGAAAAAGACCCGCTGCAGTGTGGGTCCTACGGGCCCATTTCCCTTTTAAACGTAGATGCTAAGCGCCTGGCCAACGTGATGGCGACGAGGATAGAGGACTGTGTCCGGGGGTGGTCCACGGGGATCAAACTGGGTTCGTTAAGGGGAGACAGAGGAACACGAACATACGGAGGCTGGTAGGGGTGATGATGATGCCCCCACCAGAGGGGGAGGCGGAGATAGTGGTGGCGATCTGGGACTATCTGTGGGAAGTGCTGAGGAGATTTGGTTTTGGAGAAGGGTTTATTGGATGGGTACAGCTGCTGTATAGGGCCCCGGTGGCGTGTGGTCACGAATAGGCAGAGGTCTGACTACTTCCGTCTTTATAGAGGGACGAGGCAGGGGTGTCCCCTGTCTCCGTTACTGTTTGCTTTGGCGATTGAGCCCCTGGCCATAGCACTGAGGGGCTCCAGGAAGTGGAGGGGAGTACTCAGGGGAGGAGAAGAACACCAGGTATCATTGTATGCAGATGATTTATTGCTGTACGTTGCGGACCCAGTGGAGGAGATGCCTGAGATAATGCAGACACTCGGAGTTTGGGGAATTCTCGGGGTACAAATTGAATATGGGGAAGAGTGAGTTGTTTGTGGTGCATCCGGGGGAGCAGAGCAGGGGAATAGATGATTTACCGCTGAGGAAGGTAACAAGAGATTTCCGATACTTAGGGATTCAGATAGCCAGGAGTTGGGGAACCTTACATAGGCTTAATTTAACACGATTGGTGGAACAGATGGAGGAGGATTTTAAGAGATGGGACTGTCACTGGCGTGTAGGGTGCAGGCGGTCAAAATGGTAGTCCTCCCGAGATTCCTTTTTGTGTTTCAGTGCCTCCCGGTGATGGTCACGAAGGCTTTTTTCAAGAAAATCGAGAAAAGTGTCATGAGTTTTGTGTGGGCTGGGAAGACCCCGAGAGTGAGGAGGGGGTTTTTGCAGCGTAGCAGGGATAGGGGGGTACTGGCACTACAGAGCCTAAGTGAATACTACTGGGCCGCCAATATCACAATGGTGTGTAAGTGGATGGGAGAAGGGGAGGGGGCGGCGTGGAAGAGATTGGAGATGGCATCCTGCAAAGGAACCAGCCTACAAGCACTGGCGACGGCGCCGTTGCCATTCTCCCCAAAGAAATACACCACAAGTCCAGTGGTGGTGGCAACACTAAAAATTTGGGGGCAGTGGAGACGGCATAGGGGAAGGACGGGAGCCTCGGTGCCGTCCCCGATAAGAAATAATCATAGGTTTGTCCCGGGGAGAATAGATGGGGGATTCGGAGCATGGCAGAGAGCTGGGGTTGTGCAACTGAGAGATCTGTTCTTAGACGGGACGTTTGCGAGTCTGGGAGCGCTGACGGAAAAATATGGGTTGCCCCAAGGGAATGCATTTCGGTACATGCAACTGAGGGCTTTTGCGAGGCAACAGGTGAGGGAATTCCCGCAGCTCCCGACGCAGGAGATTCAAGATAGAGTGATCTCAGGGACATGGGTGGGGGATGGTAGGGTGTCAGGTATATACAGGGAAATGAGGGACGAGGGGGAGATCATGGTGGATGAGCTGAAGGGAAAATGGGAAGAAGAGCTGGGGTAAGAGATTGAGGAGGGGCTGTGGGCTGATGCCCTACGTAGGGTAAACTCGTCGTCCTCGTGCGCCAGGCTAAGCCTGATACAATTCAAGGTTTTGCACAGGGCGCATATGATCGGAGCAAGGCTCAGTAAATTTTTCTGGGTAGAGGATAGGTGTGGGAGATGCTCGAGAAGCCCAGCAAACCACACCCACATGTTTTGGTCATGCCCGGCACTGCAGGGGTTCTGGGTGGGGGTGGCAAATGTGCTTTCGAAGGTGGTGGGGGTCCGGGTCGAGCCAGGCTGGGGGTTGGCTATATTTGGGGTTGCAGAAGAGCCGGGAGTGCAGGAGGCGAGAGAGGCTGATGTTTTGGCCTTTGCGTCCCTAGTAGCCCGGCGAAGGATATTGCTTATGTGGAAGGAAGCCAAACCCCCGGGCGTGGAGACCTGGATAAATGACATGGCAGGGTTTATAAAACTAGAACGGATAAAGTTCGCACTAAGGGGTTCGGCTCAAGGGTTCACCAGGCGGTGGCAACCGTTCATTGACTACCTCGCAGAACGATAAAGGAAATGGGAAGGTAACAGCAGCAACCGGGGGGGGGGGGGGCTCGGGTGGGTCCTCAGGGGTGGTTTTTGTATAGATATTTGCACTTGGTTATGTATATTGGATTGTTTGATTTTATTATCTGGAGAGTTATTATTTTTGTTATGGCAGTTGCCATTTAGTTTATATACTATTTATTTACTTGTTAAAACGGTCACTGTTATTTATATTGTTTTATTGTTGTAAAGAGGGAAAACCTTTGTATTGTTTTGTTTGGCCGAAAAATTTGAATAAAATATATATTTTTTAAAAACTTTTCAAATCCACGTGACTCTTCTACAGAACAGTGTTTTTATTTGGGCATAAACATAAGATAGTCACCAAGCAATCTAATAGGAACTCAGAAGAATGAGGTATGAATGTGGACCTTGCTGCCACAGGAATTAGTTTAAACGAACGGTACGAATGCATTTAAAGGGAAATCAGACAAGTGTGTAAGAGAGAAGTGAACAGATGTTTATCGTGGTAGATTTAGATGAGGAACGATGGGAGGAGGCTCGAGTCCACCATAAGCATGGCATGGACTGGTTGGGTTCATAGAATTTACAGTGCAGAAGGAGGCCACTCAGCCCATCGAGTCTGCACCGGCCCATGGAAAGAGCACCCCACCCAAGCCCACACCTCCACCCCATCCCCGTAACCCAGTCACCCCACCCAACCTTTTTGAACACGAAGGGCAATTTAGCATGGCCAATCCACCTAACCAGCACATCTTTGGAATGTGGGAGGAAACCGGAACACCCGGAGGAAATCCACGCACACAAGGGGAGAACGTGCAGACTCCGCACAGACAGTGGCCCAAGCCGGGAATCGTACCTGGGACCATGGAGCTGTGAAGCAACTGTGCTAACCCCTATGCTATCTTGCTGGTTGAATGGCTTGTTCTTGTGCCGTATATCCTATGGAAATTCCAATTATGTGGTTAATGGATGGTGACTCTCCATGGTTCAAGAAATTTAAAACTACTGACTTTTATGATTATCTTCTGCTACAAAGTTTCACTAGGTCAATACTGCTCTGTGTTCCACATGCTCTTGGACTCCAAGGGAAATGACTGAATGCCGAAATAAGCCAGAGAACGTTTAAGTCGGGCTGTTTTATAAAAAGACCAAAAAATCTTCAAAACAATTCTGGTGCTCACTTGAGACTGCCAAAACGTAATGCGTCAAATTCAAATCGCCTGAAGTTTTAAGCAGCTTAGTTTATAGCAGATTTGGTTTATACTCATGATTGATATATTTATCAAAACTGCCTTGTTGCACAGGGACAGTGTTTTAAGAAAAGGGTCTTTAAAGAGAGCCTCAAGAGCAGTGCTGATTGGATCCCATTTGTACATAAATTTTGCTGTAATAACGTACAAAATTCTGGACTGATTGTTTTATACCCACTTACCATTGCACATTCTTAGTAAGTAGTTTTTGCCAGCAGAGTAAAATGTTGCCTAAAAGCAAAACACAATCGTTACCATGACCATTTTATATAGGTTTATCTCAGTCCACTGAGTGTCCCCAACCTTCTGACTTTCATTCCCCCAGTCCAGCATATATTTGATTTTCTAACAAGCAAAAAATGCAGGTGTATAATAAGCGAGCCACTTTACTGCTCCAGCATCCACCACATTAAACGTGCGCTCCACCCACCATTGGTGCACCGGAGCAGAATTCAAAGCAGCGTTGCACTAATATTCATATAGTATTCCACCGGTGCACCAATGATCTACAAGATGCACTGCAGCAACTTACCAAGGCTTCTTTAACAGCACCTTCCACACCTGTGAACCCTAGTACCAAGGACCAAAGGCAGCAGACACCGAACACCATCACCTCAATGCCCCCTCCAATTCACACACCATTCTGACTTGGAACTATATTACAGTTCCTTCATCGGTGCTGGTCAAAATCCTGGAACTCTAAACCAAAAGGCACTGCATGTGTACCTAAACTAGACTGACTGCAGCAGTTCAAGGAAGCAATAACCACCACCGTCTCAAGGGAAACTAAGGATGGGCAATTAATGTTGGCCATGCCAGCAGTGCCGACATCCCATGAACACATTTGAAAAATAAATACCTTTTCTTTTTGCTCACAGCAATTTACTTAACACTGGTAATTTAAAACAGTTGAGAAATTGAGAGAACAAACACTTGAATAATATTTGGAAAACTATTAAAAATGTAACTAAACACACTAGTAATGGAAACCAATAAGTGAATTCAACAATTGACCAACATTAGGTTTGTGCCATAAGAATATTTAGGGGAGGCAGTGGCGTAGTGGAGTTTTCGCGGGACTAGTAATCCAGAGACCAAGGGTAATTCTCTGAGGACTTGGGTTCGAATCCCACCACAGCAGATGGTAAAATTCTGGAATTTCTGGTTAATTCGTTGTCAATTGTTGTTAAAACCCCATCTGGTTCAGTGATGTCCATTAAGGAAGGAAATCTGTCATCCTTACCTGGTCAGGCCTACATATGGCTCCAGAGCCACAGCAATGTGGTTGACTCTTTAATGCCCACAGGAATAGGCAATTAATGCTGACCCAGCCAACAACTCCCACATCCCATGAACAAATTTATTTTAAAAATTGTTTTAATGAAGTAACCTTGGTGGTGGGAAAGCTTTCAGAAACAATAAGTCGGGATAAATCGAATGGCCACTTGGACAAGTCCAGATCAATGAGGGAAAACCCTCACAGATTTCTTAATGGCAAAGTGTGCATAACCAACCTGATTGAGTTTTGTAATGAGATAACAGAGATTTATGGTGGGCTTTCGGTGGCGGCTATGAAGGAGTAGGTCTCACATTTGGGGGCTCCCGCTCGGGTTGGACCTTGTCCCCCGATTTTTTGTCGGATTGGATTTGGAAAATTGATGGTGGATGCAACTGTGAAGTGGAATCCTACATCAGTGCATGGAGAGGCGGACCAGGAGTGCTCGCAAAGGAAGAAATAGGCGAACAGAGAAGGCTTGGGCTGAGGCTGCAGTGGGAGAAAGCATGGTGGATGACCGGAGTCCTGGCTCGACTACCCAGCGGTCGACGGAGCAGCTGATGCAGTTCATACAGGAGGGCTTCGCCAAGCAGAAACAAGAATGCTTGGACCCGATTAAGGAATCGATTGCGTGGCTGGATGCTCAAGATCGGGCGATCCAGAAAGTGGAGAAGGCACTGACTGAGCAGGAGGAACACCAAACAGCAGTGGAGTTGGAGGTGGGGATGCTGAGAGACAAACAGAAAAGGCTCCTGGAAAAGGTGGAGGACCTAGAGAATAGGTCCCGCCTATTGTTGGTCTTCCGGAGGGATCCGAAGGAGTGGACGCAGGGGCACACATAACGGGCATGTTCGAGAAGTTACTGGGGGGTGGGACGTTCTCCCGACCCTTGGAGGTGGACAGGGCTCACAGAGGGCTCGTGAGGAAGCCGCGTGTGCCCCCCCCCGAGGGCGATGGTGGTGAGATTTCACAGGTACCTGGACAAGGAGTGTATTTTACAGTGGGCCAGGCAGACACGGAGCTGTAAGTGGGAGAACAGCAGCCTGCCTATGTATCAGGACCGGAGCGCGGACGTGGCCAGGAGAAAAGCAGGGTTCAACCAAATAAAGTCAACCCTTTTCAAGAAGACGGTTAAGTTTGGACTACTGTACCTGGCCCGTCTTTGGGTTACGCACGAAGAGCAACATTTCTACTTTGAGTCGCCCGAGGAAATGATGGACTTCGCTAGGAGCAAAGGGCTGGTAGTGACTGAGGTCTTTGAACTTTGCTGCAGCATTCATGTTAAAAAAATTTTTGGACGTTATCTGGAACGCCTTCTGTATTGATTTGGGGCCTGCCGCAGAGCTGTGTGAGTTAAAGTTTGCACTGATGGGGTATGGAGGTGTGAATCTTGGATGTTGGGTCTTCTTTTAGATTTTCTTAGTGTTTCTTTCGGGCAATTGGGTTGGGATTGCTTGCTTTTGCATATCACATGGAACGTACGAGGGCTAAATGGCCGGTTAAGAGGGCACACGTGTTCGTGCATTTATGGGGACTGAAGGCGGACGTGGCAATGTTGCAGGAGACGCACCTTAAAGTAACAGATTAAAAAAGGGATGGGTCGGACAGGTTTTTCACTCGGGGCTGAACTCTTAAGGCTAGGGGGGTCGCGATCCTGATTACCAAGCGAGTGTCATTCGAGGCGGGAAGAATAGTTGCAGATGTGGGAAGCCATTACATCATGGTTAGTGGGAAGCTAGAAGGGCTGCCAGTGGTGCTTTGGCGTGAATGTGTACGCACCAAATTGGGTGATGTGGAGTTCATAAGGAGGATGTTGGAGAAGATCCCGGACTTGGATTCGCATAAGCTGGTCATGGGGGGGGATTTCAACACAGTCATTAACCCAGGGCTAGACCGGTCGGTAAAGGGGTTTATGGAGCAGATGGGGGTGGACCCATGGAGATTTGGGTGGCCGAGAGTGAAGGAGTTCTCCTTCTACTCGCACGTGCATAAAGTGTACCCCCGGATTTACTTTTTTTATCTTGAACAGGGCTTTACTGATGGGGGTAGTGGACACTGAGTATTCAGCGATCACGATCTTCGAGCACGCTCCGCACTGGGTTGACCTGCAGGTGAGCAAGGAGGGTGGTCAACGCCCGCACTGGAGATTGGATGTCGGACTTTTTTTTATTTGTTTTATAATTTTTTTTATTCTCCTCCATTTTCACATTTTCTCCCACATTTACATCCATCAACAACAAAAACGATCCCATCTACCCACCAACCCCCAACCTCAACCCACATGTTTACATAAACAAATGACAAAAATAAATCAGGGATTACCCGTAGTCACCCTTAATCTTACACAGCTCCCACCCCCCCACCCCAGGTCTCCAGCTCCTCCCGTCCACTGCCTCTTGTAAAACTCCTCCCCCTACCCCCGGTTCCTTCCCCCTCCCCCCCCCAACTTTCCACCCCAGCTAGACCACTCGGACCCTGTTCTGCCAGGCTCCGATGGCCGCAGCCCCTCCCCCCCACCTCACTCCCGTTCACTGGCCGGCACACACCGGCCAGCGTGGAGGCCCCCGCCCAGGTCCCTTTCCACTTGCCCGGCCCCAGGAAAGCCCAAAGATCCCCTTTTAGCACACAAACCCCGCCTATCCACCTACACCCCAAAGAACTCTCATTTTGAGTGAAAGTCCCGTCCCTTCCCTTGTCCAAATATATACCACCTTGGCTCCTTTAATCTCTACACCCACGCGCAGTGATACACAAAAAAGAAGAAAATACAGTCATGAGGTTACATCGGCACATGGCCATTCCTCAATTTGTCAGTTCTGCCACAGTCCTTCTGCTTTCGCAAACTCCTCGCTGCTTCCGCCGTTCCAAAATAAAAGTCCCTGAGCTTGTAAGTCACCCTCAGCTTCGCTGGATAAACAATGCCGCACCGCGCCTTGCTAATGTACAGTACCCTCTTCACCCGGTTGAAGGCGGCCTGCCTCCTTGCCAGCTCCACCGTAAAGTCCTGGTATACACGTATATCAGCTCCAGCCCACTGCACCAACCGCTTCTGCTTGGCCCAGCTCAGGACCTTCTCCTTCACCCTGTACCTACGGAAGCACAGAGTCACTGCCCTTGGCGGCTCACTCGCCTTTGGTATAGTCCTCCACGACCGATGAGCCCGATCCAGTTCCAATCGGGAGGGGTCCTCACCCTCCCCCAGTAGTTTTGCCAGCATCGCGTCAAAATACTCAGTCGGCTTCGGTCCTTCAACTCCTTCGGGCAGCCCCACAATCCTCAAGTTCTGTCGCCTGGATCTATTTTCCAGGTCTTCCATTTTTCCTCGCAGATCCTTGTTAGTATCCATCACCTTCCGCATCTCTTTCCCCATCGAGGCAAGTTGATCACCGTGCTGCAATAACGTCTCCTTCACTTCCTTCAGCACCTCCCCTTGCTCTCGCACCTCCGCCACTGCGCTCGCCACCTCCGTCCTCACCGGGGAAACCGCCTCCTCCACCAGCACACTCAAGACCTCCCTCATCTCCTTCCTCACCGTCTCCATGCATTTCGCAATCTGCGCCAACTGCTTTTCAAATTCCGCAGCCATCACCTTAGTTATTTCTTCAGCCGTAAGCAGTGCGGCCTTCCCTGGTGCTCCAGCCTCCATTTTTCCTGGTAACCCCGCGGTGACCTTTCCACTCCCCGACGGACCTCCAGCTGGTTTTTTTCCGGCCGTTTTTTTGCTCACCCTCTACATTTTTCTTTGGGTTTTTTTTCCCTCCTGTGTCTCCTCAGTGCCTCCTCCGTGCCTTCTCCCTTCTTCTGCCGCCTCCGCGGACCCTGGGACCGGGCTTAAAGCCCCAAAATTGCCGTTCCCGAGCGGGGGCTCTCCATTGTGCGGCCGCCTCCCGCCCGCCGTCACCGGAAGTCTCGGATGTCGGACTTTTAGCGGATGAGGAGGTGTGTGGGTGGGTGAGGAAATGTATCCAGAACTATCTGGAAGTGAATGACACAGGGAAGTCTCGGCTGCAATGGTCTGGGAGGCACTGAAGTCGGAGGTTAGAGGAGAGCTGATCTCGATACAGGCCCACTGGGAGAAGGCAGACAGAGCAGAGGAGGACCGACTGAGGAGGAAAATACTACAGGTGGACAGGAGTTATGCGGAGACCCCAGAGGCAGGGCTTTTAAGGGAACAATGGAGGCCACAAGCGGAGTTTGGCTTGTTGAGCAGGGCGAGGGGGGCGATTTATGAATATGGAGAGAAGGCCAGCAGAATGCAGTTCAGAAAGAGGGAGGCGGCCAGGGAGATTGGGAAAGTAAGGGACAGGGATGGGAACCTGGTCGGAGATTCAGCAGTGGTTAAAAAAGGCATTTAAGGTGTTTTACAGCAGGCTGTATGAGTCGGAACCCCCAGCTGGGCCGGAGGGGATGAGGCAATTCTTGGGGGGGGGGGGGGGGGGCTGAGGTTCCCGAAGGTGGATGAAGGGTTGGTAGAAGGGCTGGGGGCCCCGGTCGGGTTGGAAGAAATAGCAGAAGGGCTGAAGGCCATGCAGTCGGGTAAAGCCCCGGGACCGGACGGGTACCCAGTGGAGTTTTATAAAAAGTTCTCTGGGATACACGAGTTGCTGCTGACGAGGACGTTTAATGAGGCAAGGGATGCTTCCCCTGACGATGTCACAGGCCACTATCTCATTGATCCTGAAGCGGGAGAAGGACCCGGAGCTTTGTGGGTGCTACAGACCGATCTCCCTACTAAATGTAGATGCCAAACTGTTGGGCAAAATCTTGTCCTCTAGGATTGAAGACTGCGTTCCGGACATGATTGGAGAGGACCAGACAGGATTCATTAAGGGTAGGCAGTTGGCGGCCAACATAAGAAGGTTGCTGAATGTGATTATGATGCCCCAGAGGGTTGGGACGTAGAGGTAGTGGTCGCAATGGACGCAGAGAAGGCATTTGATCGGGTGGAATGGGATTATCTGTGGGAGGAGCTGGGGCGGTTTGAGTTTGGACAAGGCTTCATCGACTGGGTTAGATTGCTGTATCAGGATCCTGTGGCGAGTGTACGGACGAACAGGTTGACATTGGGATATTTCAGGCTGCACCGGGGGACAAGGCAGGGATGTCCCCTCTCTCCGTTGTTGTTTGCGCTGGCCATAGAACATAGAACCGCTGGCAATTGCTTTGAGAGCCTCAAGGGGCTGGTCCGGGGAGGGGTGGAACACAGAGTTTCGCAGATGACCTGCTCCAATGTGTTTAGGACCCACTAGAAGGGATGGAAGAAATTATGAGGATTCAGGGGTAATTTGGCCGGTTTTCAGGTTATAAATTGAACATGGGAAAAAGTGAAACGTTCGCGATCCAGGCAAGGGGACAGGAGAGGCGATTGGGGGAGCTGCCGTTTAGAGTGGTAGGGGGAAGCTTTTGGTACCTCGTCATCCAGGTGGCACGGGAATGGGAACGGCTCCACAAGTTAAATCTGGCCCGTCTAGTAGACCAAATGAAGGAAGAATTCCGAAGGTGGCACATGCTCCCGTTATCACTGGCTGGGAGGGTACAGACTGTGAAAATGACAGTCCTCCCGAGATTCCTGTTTGTGTTTCAGTATCTCCCCATCTTTATTCCACGGTCCTACTTTGAACGGGTCAATAAGGTGATCTCTGGCTTTGTATGGGCGGGTAAAAAAGGGGATGCTGGAGCACAGCCGAGGAGATGGCGGGCTGCCGCTGCCGAACTTTAGTAATTATTGTTGGGCGGCAAATATAGCCATGATTAGGAAAGGAGGGGAGGGAGGGAGGGGGGGGGGGGTCGTCGATGTGGGAGCGAGTAGAGGTGGCATCATGGAAGGACACTAGTTTGGGGGCATCGGTAACGGCACCTCTGCCGTTCCCGCCGGCACGGTACTCCACCAGCCCCGTGGTGGTGGTGGCCCTGAGAGTCTGGGGGCAATGGAGGAAACATGTGGGAGCAGAGGGAGCATCGGTCTGGTCTCCAATCTGCAATAATCACCGGTTTGCCCCGGGGAGGCTAGATGGAGGGTTCCGGAGATGGCAGAGAGCAGGGATCGAGAGGATGGGAGATCTGTTTATAGAGGGGAGCTTTCCCATCCTGAGGGAGTTGGAGGAGAAATTTGAATTGACGAGTGGAAATGAGTTTAGGTACTTGCAGACGCGGGACTTCCTATGCAGGCAGATCCCAACCTTCCTGCTCCTACTGCCAAGGGGGATACAGGACAGGGTAGTTTCCAGAATGTGGGTGGGAGAAGGGAGGGTTTCGGACATTTACAAGGAACTTGTGGGGTCTGAGGAAACGCAGACTGAGGAGCTGAAACACAAATGGGAAGAGGAGTTAGGAGGAGAGAAAGAGGATGGTCTCTGGGCGGACACGTTGAGTAGAGTCAACGCGTCCACAACACGTGCCAGGCTCAGCCTGATACAGTTTAAGGTCGTTCACCGGGCCCACATGACAGTGGCCCAGATGATCAGGTTCTCTGAGGTCCTCCCGCAAGGTTTGCGGGAGGACCAGCGAACCATGTCCATATGTTCTAGGCATGCCCGAAGCTTAGGGGATTCTAGTAGGGGCTTGCGGATGTCATGTTCAAGATGTTAAAAACAAGGGTAGCACCGAGTCCAGAGGTGACGATTTTCGGAGTGTCGGAAGACCCAGGAATCCAGGAGGAGAAAGAGGCAGACGTTCTGGCCTTTGCCTCCCTGGTAGCCCGGAGACGGATATTATTAGCTTGGAGGGACTCAAAGCCCCCGAAGTTGGAGACCTGGCTAAATGACATGGCTAGCTTTCTCGGTCTGTAGAAAATCCAAGTTCGCCCCAAGAGGGTCAATGGTAGGGTGGGACCTGTGAGGAAGACGGTTTTTGCACTAGGTTTATATTTGTATGTAGACTGTTTCTTCTGTTATTGTTATAAAACCATAAATACCTCAATAAAATGTTTACATTAAAAAAAGATGGTTTATGGTGGTAATATGGTGTATACGGACTACCAAAAGGCATTTGATCAAGTGCCACATAATAGATTTTACATAAAAGTTGAAAGCCATGGAGTAAACGGGAAACTGGCAGCATGGATACAAAATCCTGAATGACAGGAAACAGAGTAATTGCGAATGGCTGTTTTCAGACTGGAGTTAAGTAGACTTCCTCAGGGATCAGTGCACTGACCACCGCTTTTCTTGATATATATTAATATTGGGTGTGCAGGGAAGTTTCAAAATTTGCAATGACACAAAGTTTGGAAGTATTGTCAATTCTGATGAAGATAGTAACAGACGTCAAGAGGCCATAGACAGGCTGATGGAATGGATGAACACATGGAGGGTGCAATTTTATGCAGAGAATTGTGAAGTGGTACATTGTGGGAGGAAGAAAGGGGAGAGACAACAAAAATTAAAGAACACGATTCTATAGCAGGTGCTGGGACAGAGACTTGGGGGTATGCATACACAAATCGCTAAAGGTGGCAGGCAGGCTGAGAAAATAGTTTAAAAAGCATGCAAATTAGTGTTTCCAATTATGGGCATGACACTTTAGAAAGGGTGTGAAGGCTTTCGAGAGGGTGCAAAAAATATCCACAAAAATGGGTTCCGGAATGCATGACATTAATTATATCAGTAGATTGGAGAGTTGGGGCTGTTATCCTAAAAGAGAAGATTGAGAGGAGATTTGACGGAAGTGTTCAAAATCACAAAGGGTTTAAATAGAGTAGATAGAAGCTTTCCCACTGGCGAAGGTGTTAAGAAACAGTGGTTGTGATGGAAACAGATATAATCGGGGCTTTCAACAGCAATCGGATAAGTGCTTGAAGAGAAAAACATTACAGGGGCACGTGGTTCCCAGTTCTAATACAACCAAATTTTTGACGAACTGAACAAGAATCAGCATGTGTGCATTTTAATCCTATTTTGTTGTGGTTCCAATTTAAAGATTCATTTGCTTCCATGAAGCTCAATTTTATCCAGTTTTAAAACTATTCTCGTTCAACAAGTGCAATATAACTGGATTGTGAGTGTACAGATTGCACCTGCAATCATTTAACATTGCATGGTTCCATATATTTATTGATGTGATTTTGTCATGTTTGACTATTAAAAATGCTTGATCACTGAATGCACAACCAATGATACCCTAATAATGAAACTCTCTCAATATTATGATGCAAATTATATAAATGGAGTGCAAACCTCCGAAATGGCACAGTGGCAAAAGTATGCTATTGAGCCATACGTGAATTGGCAAATTTCAGCAGGGATCGCAGGGCAACTACAATTTATTGTAAAGCTAACATCGGTATAAGCAGTCAGTGTTGTCAATAGCAGTCCATTGTTCCACATAAATGTGCACATGAAAGTACCTGAGAATTAATCTCAGCCGTGGTGGCCTTGGAAGCCAAAGCCATGCAACACATTGTCCAGACTCACATGTAAATAATGGCCAACTTGTTAAAATACCAGATGACTGCCAATGCCCATGGAAATGTGCCCAACATAAGTCATTACTTTTAGGACATTTCTAAGAAGAAAATTAGGGGACAGTGGGATGTTGGGGTGTCTTTTACATGATCTTTTACTGTTAACAGCTGACTATTTTTATTTTTAATCATAGAGTTTTCAGTATGCTATTACATGTGCATTTCATTTGTTTTTAAATTCCTCCATCTTCTTTTTGTGTTATAGTTCCATCATTAACCAATATATGAAAGCAAGCCTCCACTGCTCTGAAATTGAGAGAATTATGGGGTGTCTCAATGGTGTTACGTGACTGAGATTCCCAACATGCAATTTCATTGGAGTTTATTTTCACTCATTATAAAATGACAAATAAATTAATTTGTAGAAATTAAACTGCAGTGTTTGTCCTTCAGGAAATAAATTTGTCAATTATTTCATCTGAACTGTTTTTGCTGAATTTTACTTCAGGCATTACTTACGGATTTCCAAGTTGAAACTTTTTTTTCAACAAAAGTGAATATTTTGTCGCACTGGTCAAGAGGAAGGCAATCAAGAACATCACCAAGCAGTAGAAAGGGTGTTGTTGCAGAGCAGATACCTTTACAAACACAAAATAAGCACAAAAGTTACCAAATTATCACAGCGTAACATACTTGTTGGTTTAGAATAAACATGCTGTTAAGCAGTGACGCTATTCTGCCCCTAGTGAAAGCTAAATGGTCTTCCACTAATAAATTAAAATATTTATCTGACACTTTCGCCACCTTAATTATTTAGCTGGATTCAAGGAGGCAACAGATTTTACAATTATAAATGGTGGCAGAAGTCTATAATACAAAGGGTTCACGATGAGGCACAATCCACTTTGAGGATTTGGAGGCAGTTTAGGCAGCATTTTAAGCGGGGCTTCATGTCAATGTTAGCCCCGATTTTGGTGGTTTATTTTGAAATGGTGTTTGCTGTATGTTACAGTCTTGTTCGACTTTGGTTTTTTTTAATAAATGTTTTTTATTGGATTTTTGAACAGAGTATATTTTGCCGTTATGTACACAGGATATGATATATCATATGCAAGCAGGCATCCGTTTGTGCCGGCGAGGCACTTCCGGAGGGCAATCCTCGAGTGGGTCTGGTACCGGTGTTCCCCCTGGCCAGCTGGAATTTCTCTGTTAGTTCGTCCAGTGTCGCGACCCTGCCGTCGGTGTATAGGTCCCTGGCTGTCAGTGTCCCCTCGTCCTGTCTCCACCTTTTGAAGATGGCATCAGTCAGTGCTGGTGTGAACCTATGGTTGTTACAGATGGGAGCCTTGTCCGCCATTTTGGTCAGGCCAAATTGCTGCTGTAGCTGATTCCAGGACTGGAGGGTGGCTATCACCACCGGGCTGCTGGAGTGTTTTTTGGGTGGGGATGGGAGTGCCGCTGTGGCGAGGGCCCGGAGGGAGGTCCCCTTACAGGAGGCCTCTTCCGCACGCACCCACTCGGCTTCTGGCTCCTTGACCCATCCCCTTATTCGCTCGGCCGTCGCCACCCAGAGGTAGATTGTAGGTTTGAGAGGGCTAGCCCTCCCCTTGATTTTGTTTTTTGTAAGACTTTCTTTGTGATCCTAGCATTCTTTCCCCCCCCCCCCCCCCCCCCATACGAACGCCATGATTAATTTGTCTAATGCTTTGAAAAAGGCCTTGGGGATGTAGATCGGGATGGCTCTGAATAGAAAGAGGTACCTGGGCAAGTTCTACTTTGTTATAATGAAAAGCCTTTCTGAATAAAAATATTTAAAATTAAAAAAATGTCCAAAAAACAATCAATAAGGTGTCACATCAAAATCACCACATTAAATAAGAGTATAGGGGATATTATAATAGCATGGATAGAGGATTAGTTAACTTACAGCACGATAAATGTGACTTTTTTGGGTTGGCAAACCCATAGCTAGTGAAGTGCCACAGGGATTAGTCCTGGGGTCTCAACAACTTACAATCTACACCAATGACTTGGATGAAGGGACCAAATGTATGGTAGCTAAATCAGCAGAGATCAATAAACAGGGGCACTGTCACAAACTAATTGGTAAAAGGGTTAAAGAAGTAAATGAGGGAGTTGGGAGATTGTGGTTGGGCAAGGAATTAACTGGCGGAAAGGGAAGTAAAAAATATTTGGATATGCATTTGAAGGGTCATAAACTGCAGGGTTGAGGGTCAAGAGCTGGAAAGTGAGATGAGACTGGACAGCTTTGTTTCAGCAGCAGAGACACACTGGGCGAAGGTCTCCTTCTGATCTGTAAGTTTTTATGCTTTATCTCATTGAGGCTTGACAGGGTAAATACTGGGGGATGTTTCCCATGGCTGGGTGGAGAGTGTAGAACTAGGGTTCACAGTCTCATCGTAAGGGGTCATTCATTTAGGACTGAGGTGAGAAGAAATTTGCAAAACTTTGGAATTTTCTACTGCAGAGAACTGTGGGTGCTTAGTCAATCATGAGTGTATTCAAGACAGAGATCAATAGAATTTTGGATACAAAGGGAATCAGGGGGTAATGCAGGAAGATGGAGTTGAGGAAGATCAGATGTGAATGGCAGAGTAGGTTCAAACGGCCATATGGTTACTCCTGTTCCTATTTGTTCTATTCTTATATTGTATATAATAAATTGGCAACATCACATAATGGCACATTAGCCACACAAAACATAATAATAGAATAGTAATAATCTTTATTAGTGTCACAAGTAGGCTTACATTAACACTGCTTGTCCTTGATTATGTTCTAACATTTTAACATCGTAGTGTTCAATATTGAATAACGACACTCATTTTGGATCAATTTTTAATTATTTAATTACCTTCTGTGACTCCATTAATGCTAAGTGAGATGATAGACAAAAAAGCTTCACATTCCCCTTGTTCTAACTGAAAAAAGAGAAAAAAAGGTTTCAAGAACAAAATTACTAACGTCTACATGCTTGAGGTCATAATATTTCTAACCCAAATAGATTACTCTCCATTAAATTTAAGGCATGTAAAGAAAGACCCGAGTAGCCTAAACTACACAAGTTAAAATGTTCTCATTATCAGAACTAGAATTCAAAACAATTTTTAGTTTGATTTCAAAATGAAATGGTCACACTCTTCTAGAAGACTTCGTTCAAAACACTTTAATTCCAAGAATTCAATGCCAAAAAAAAACAAAACTAGGTGACAAAGAGTAGGCAACTATCTAAGAAAATGGTGAACTGACAGTAGCTTCTTAATTGCTGGATCAAAATCCGAGAATTCCCTGCCTAACAATATTATGGGTGCAACCTCACCACACAAACTCCAGTGTTTCAAGGAGGTGACACACCATCAACTTCTCAAGGACAAGTAACAACAAATGCTGTCCTTGTATGTGACACCCATATCCGGAGAATGAAAAAAACATTGTCCAATAAAATTCAATGTGCCAGAGAGCAAATACATTTCTTATTTAGAAATGTTACTTTTAATCTTACTTTATCTACATTCAAGGCTATGGGCCAAGTGCTGACAAATGGGATTAGATGGGCAGGTCAGATGTCTTTCTTGCATCGATGCAGACTCGATGGGCCGAAGGGCCTCTTCTGCACTATATTATTCTGTGATGCATCTACTTCAGTTTGGTTGCCTGCAAACATCACCTTTCGATCAGACAGGCAGAGAGTACATCGATACTTGATTCGAGTTTGGGCACACTGTGTAGGGAAGCATAGAATCACTAACTGCAACTTCTAAAGATTGCACATGTGCAGCTAAACATGGAAAACCAGAGATGGTATTAATTGATTCAACATTTCACTACACAGTGCGCGAGTGAAGTACTCCTAGATTGTAATCAAGTAGAATTCACCAAATTAACAAGACACTGCCCTGTTATTCCATTACTCTCGAAAAAGTCACACATGGTTGAACGGGGTGGAATTGGATTTTTTGTGGTGCATTAAGTTCATAACTACATTGGAACATGCTCATTGGCCCTAACAAATTATGTTTATATTTGTGAAATATACAATTTCCCTACTATGATAGGAACATTCTAAAAATAATTTATTTACAAAAAGGTTTATGAGATTTCATTTACTACCTTAATTCCATGTGTTATGTCCCAATCTTTTATTTTGCTGCATAATTAAAAGTGAAGAATTCAGTGCATTTCCTGGTTTGGTGTCTGAGAATACTTCAATGTCACTGATATTGCTGTTAGTGGACACCTTCAGAACTTCTTCACTTGGGCGCCAGATCCTAACTAATGTCAGGAAAGGGGACATCCATGGTTTGCTGCTAACTGCGAAACCGAGGCCAATAAAAATAAACTGAGATATACCAATAAACAACATACCAATAATCAACCAATGAACAACTATACTATCTTTCACAATTTAGGAAATAAGATGAACAACACACATCTTCCCCATGAACAGGCATGTTTTCATTTACCCTATCTCAAATCAAAATTCCCCAAGTTTGATTACAATGTCAAGCAACTTGCTAGATCACCCTGAACAATGGTTCAGACGGTAAATTCCTCAAATGCAAATCCCCCAGTTCCAGTACTCCTATAAAGAGAGTAGGTTCACTTTTTTGTTTTCCAGTTTGAGGTCTCATTGGATTATGGGCAAGGCCCTATCTGGCATCGTTGGATCTGGTGTCACTGATACTTCATTCTTCGGTCACAAGTCCTTCTCACTTTGATACACATTTATGCCATGAAGACGAAAACAACTATGTCCATAATTGATGAACATAGCACATGACACTAACTAAGTTCTTTCTGACTGCCCAGTTCATTCTTAACTCCATTAGTGTTTATTTCATAGTCATTATCATTACATGCAGTACCTAAAATTCTAAGAGAAATATCTCACTCTGCCATATCTAACAAAATTCCATTGAAACTTACAATCTTTTCTTCAAGAACGCCTCTGAACGCTTGATCCAATGTCGTTTTCTTTTCTGTTTCACTGCATTGAAACAAAGCATACATTCTTTTAAAAAATCACCCTCTGAGAGGAACATAGCATCATGCCGTTCAGCCCCTCGTGCCTACTCCGCGATTCAACTAGATCATGGTCAATCTTTTTTTCTTCTATAAATTTAAAGTACCCAATTCTTTTTTCCCCAATGAAGGGGCAATTTAGTGTGGCCAATTCACCTACCCTGCACATCTTTTTTGGGTTGTGGGGGTTAGACCCACGCAGGCACGGGGAGGATGTGCAAACTCCACACTGACAGTGACCCGGCGATGGGATTGAACCCAAGTCCTCAGCGCCAGGAAGCAGCGGTGCTAACCACTGCTCCACCATGCCACCCAATGGTCGATCTAACCCGAAGCCATTTTCCTGCATAATTCTCATGTGCCTTGATATCTTTTAATATCTAGAAATCTATCCATCTCGGTTTTGAATATACTCAATGACTGAGCCTCCACAGCCCTCTAGAGTTGAAATTTTCAAAGATTCACCACTCGGGAATTCCTCCTCATCTCAGTTCCAAGCAGCCTACCTCTTATATGGAGACTGTCCCCTGGTTCTAGACCCCCATCCATAGTCAGGGGAATATCCTTCTTGCATCTACCCTATCGAACCCTTTGAGAATTTTGGATGCTGCAATGAGATCTCACTCTTCTGAACTCTAGCTAGAGTCTGTCGAATATAGGTCCAATTTTCCCAATCTCTCTTCACAGGACAATCCTGCTAGCCCAGAAATCTGATTGCATTCCCTCGAAGGAAAGTATAGATTTCATTACTTTGGAGACCAAAACTGTACACAATACTCCAGATTCAGTCTCCCCAAGACTTTAAACAATTGCAGCGAGACTTATTTACTCCTCTACTCAAATCCTTTTGTAATAAAGGCCAACATACCATCTGCCTTCCTAATTTCCTGCTGCACCTGCAAGTTTGTTTTCAGTGAGTTTTGAACAAGGACACCCAGGTCCCTTTGGACATTAACATTTCCCAATCTATCATCATTTAACAAATATCCTGCATTTCTGCTTTTCCTACCCAAGTGGATAACTTCACATTTTTCCGTATTATATTCCATCTGTCATGTCCATTCCGACTCACTTAGTCTGTCTATATTCCCATGAAGCTTTTTTCCCCATGGAGTGCTCCTCAGATCTCATTCCCATCTAGTTTTGTGTCATTACATTTGGCCCCACATCCAAATCATAGATATAGATTGTGAATAGCTAGAACCCAAGCATTGATCCTTGCAGTACCCAACAAGCCACAGTCTACCAGCCTGATAATGGCCTGTTCCTTTCTACTTTGGTTTCTGTCTGTTAACCAATTCTCAATCAATTCCAGGATATTATCCCTAATTCCATTTGCTGTAATTTTAATTATTAACCTCCTGTGTGGGACCTTACTGAAAGCCTTCTGAAAATCAAAATACATCACATCCATTGGCTCCCCCTTATCTATTCTGCTCATTACATTCTCAAAAGACATGATCAGGTTGTCAAACATGATTTTTCTTTCATTAACCCATAAATGACTCTAGCATTTTCCATTCTACTGATATCCGGCTAATCGGCCTGCCGTTCCATATATGCTCTCCCCCTCCCTTCTTAAATAGTTGGGCGACATTAGCTACCTTCCAAACTGCAGGAACTGCTCCAGAACCTATAGAATTTTGGAAAATGATCACCAATACTTCCATCAATAGCTACCTCTTTCAACACTCTGAGATGATCCAAGGGATTTATCAACTTTTAGTCCCATTAATTTCTCTACTATTACATTTTTACCAATAATAATTTCTTTCAGTTCCTCATTCTCACTAGTCCCTTGGTTCTCTCGTATCTCAGTGGATCTTTGTATTTTTCTCCATGGAGACAGACACAAAGTACTTGTTTAGATCCTCTATTTCCTTATTCTCCATTATAAATTCTCCTGTCTCTGCCTATAGACATTTGTCTTCTTTAATATTTTCCTTTAGCTACCTATAGAAGCTTTTAGAGTCTATTTTTATATTTCTTGCTAGTTTATTCTCATTCTATTTTCTCTTCCCTTATCAGTTTTTTGATCCTCCACTGCAGAACTACTTGTTCTGACAATTTTATTAACTTCTTCCTTTGATCGAATACAATTTTTAACTTTTCTTGATAATCATATTTGGATCACATTTCGTGGTGGGTTTTGTGCCTCAAAAGAATATAATTTTGTTTCAAACCATGTATTAATTCTTTGAATGCTAGCTATTGCCTGTCTGCCATCATACCTTTTAATGTAGTTTCCCAATCTACCATTGCCAGGTGCCCCGATACCTTCGTTGTTTCCTTTGTTTTGTTTAGAGACCCCAGTTTCGGATTGAACTACATCACAAAATCACAGGAAATACAGTGAAGAGGCCCTTCAACCCATCGAGTCTGCATTGACACATGAAAAACACCTGCTCTACCTACCCAATTACATTTGCCAGCACTTGGTTCATAGCCTTGAATGTTAAGACATATTAAATGCGCATCCAGGTACATTTTGAAGGATGGGAGGAAACCCATCTCCACCCTCTGGTTAAAAAAAAGGTTTTCCCCCACCCCATCCCCGAAACCTCCTGCCCCTCACCTTGACCCTTCAACTAGGGGGAACATCTGCTCCCTATCCACCTTAACCATGTTCCTCATAATCTTGTGCATCCCTCAGTCTTCTCTGCTCCAGTGAAAACAACCCAGCCTATTCAATCTCCCTTCATAAATTTTTCATCCCAGGAAACATCCTGGTGAATCTTCTCTGCATCTCCTTCAGGGTAATCACATCCTTCCTATAATGTGGCGACCATAAGTACACACAGTATTCCAGCTATGGCTTCGCCAAAATTTCACACCTCCAACATGACCTCCCTGCTTTTGTAATCGATGCCTCTACTGATAAGGGCCAGTGTCCCATGTGCCTTTTCACCACCTTACTTTTTGTTTAAATATTTTTACTGAACATTTTTTGAATGCATAAATACAAAAATACAGAACAGATAAACAACCCCAGAAAACACCCAACCCCAAGCTTTTGCCGGTGACCAGTTCCTTGAAACACATGACAAATGGCTGCCATCTTATGTAAAACCCCTCAATCGAACATCTAAACATTTTCCCATGGTACAAAAACTGCATGAGATCCCCCAGCCATGCTGAGGCACTGGGTGGAGTAGTTGACCTCCACTCCAACAGAACCCGACTGCGAGCAATCAGTGAGGCGAAGGCTAAGACACCTGCCCCCACACCCATCTGGAGTTCCGGCAGGTCCGACACCCTGAAAATTGCTTCTAGGGGACTGGGTTCCAAATCCCTTTGTAAGATCTCTGACATGTGCCAAAGAAGGAATCCCAGACGTTCGCTAGCTTAGGACATACCCAGAACCTATATACATGATTCGCTCTCTCCCACACCACTCACACCTATCCTCTCCCCCCTCAAACACTTAATTTGTTGTTAAATGTGCCTGATGTACCACCTTTTGTTTTAAAACAAACATTTTATTAAGGCATTTATGGTTTTAGAACAACTGAAGATACAAATACAAATGTAAACATAATTCAATGCGTAACACCCTGCATCCAACAACCATACCCCCCAACATAGCTTGTACCCACAATCCCCAAGTCCCTCCAACTCCTCTTGCTGATCCCGCCTAAATTGAACTAACCTAAACTAAACTAACGCCCCCCCACCCCTAATCCCTCCCTTATTCTATCTGCTAACAGTTTAGTTTTCCCCAAAGAAGTTGATAAACGGCTGCCACCTCCAGACGAATCCTAACGTTGATCCTCGCAGGTCGAACTTAATTTTCTCAAATCTGAGAAACCCGGCCATGTCGCTAACCCAATACCCCAATTTTGGGGACTCCGAGTCCCTCCACGCGAATAAGATCCGTCTCCGGGCTGCCAAGGAGGCAAAAACCAAAATATCAGCCTCTCTCGCCCCCTGGGCTCACGGGTCTTCCGACACTCCACAATTCGCCACCTCTGGACGCGGCGCCACCCTCGTTTTTAGCACCATGGACGTGATATCTGCAAATCCCTGCCAGAATCCCCTAAGCTTCAGACATACCCAAAACGTGTGGACTTGATTTACAGGCCCTCCTGCACACCTCACACACCTGTCCTCTACACCAAAAAACCTGCTCATCCGGGCCACCATTATGTGTGCCCGGTGAACTACCTTGAATTGTATCAGGCTGAGCCTGGCACATGATGAGGACGTGTTGACTCTACTCAGAGCATCTTCCCACAGACCTGCCTCTAGCTCATTACCTAGCTCATCTTCCCACTTACGCTTTACCTCCCTTATCTGGGTTCCCTCCCACTCCATGAGCTCTTTATAAATTTCCGAGACCTTCCCTTCCCCCACTCCCCTTTTTGAAATTACCTTGTCCTTTGTCCCCTGTGGTGGTGGAAGCAGAAAGGTTGAATCCTGCCTTTGCACAAAGTCCCTCACCTGCAGATAGCGAAACCCATTCCCACCCGGCAATTCAAACTCCTCCTCCAAATTCTCCAAACAAGGAAAGCTCCCATTAATAAACAGATCTCCCAGTCTCTCAATACCTGCTCTCTGCCACCTCTGAAACCGCCCCTCCAACCTCCCCGAGACAAACCGGTGATTGCCAGAAATTGGAGCCCACACCAACGCTCCCTCCACTTCCATATGCTTCCGCCACTGGGCTTGTGGAGTACCGGGCCAACGAGAACGGCAGAGGAGTTCCTAAAGTTCGGCAGTGCCAGCCCTCGCCCCCACCCCCGGCAGTGCCAGCCCTTGCCTCTCTCTTTCCCCTCCCTCCCCCCCCACCCCCCCCCCCACTCCACTCCAACAGTATTTTCTTTACTTGCGGAGTTTTACCCGCCCAGACAAACCCAGATATCACCCTATTCACCCGCTTAAAAAAGGCCTTTGGAATAAAAATAGGGTGGCACTGGAAAACAAACAAAACTCTCAGGAGGACTGTCATTTTTAAGGTCTGTACCCTCCCCGCCAGTGACAAAGTGACAGTGGGAGCATGTCCCACCTCCGAAAGTCCTCCTTCATTTGTTCAACGAACCAGGGCAGATTTAATTTATGTAGCTGGTCCGGGAGGCTTCCAGCGTCCCGGATGGCTTCATCTGCAGAAAGTGCACCCAACTGCAGCTCCTCACAGACCGCATGGTTCGGTTGGAGCAGCAATTGGATGCACTTAGGAGCATGCAGGTGGCGGAAAGCGTCATAGATCGCAGTTATGTAAGTGTGGTCACACCCAAGGTGCAGGCAGAGAAATGGGTGACCACCAGAAAGGGCAGGCAGTCAGTGCAGGAATCCCCTGTGGTTGTCCCCCTCTCGAACAGATATACCCCTTTGGATACTGTCGGGGGGGATAGCCTATCAGGGGAAAACAGCAGCAGCCAGAGCAGTGGCACCACGGCTGGCTCTGATGTGCAGAAGGGAGGGTCAAAGCGCAGAAGAGTAATAGTTATAGGGGACTCTATAGTCAGGGGAACAGATAGGCGCTTCTGTGGACGTGAAAGAGACTCCAGGATGGTATGTTGCCTCCCTGGTGCCAGGGTCCAGGATGTCTCCGAACGGGTAGAGGGAATCCTGAAGGGGGAGGGCAAACAGGTAGAGGTCGTTGTACATATTGGTACTAACGACATAGGCAGGAAGGGGCATGAGGTCCTGCAGCAGGAGTTCAGGGAGCTAGGCAGAAAGTTAAAAGACAGGACCTCGAGGGTTGTAATCTCGGGATTACTCCCTGTGCCACGTGCCAGTGAGGCTAGAAATAGGAAGATAGAGCAGACAAACACGTGGCTAAACAGCTGGTGTAGGAGGGAGGGTTTCCGTTATCTGGACCACTGGGAGCTCTTCCGGGGCAGGTGTGACCTGTATAAGATGGACGGGTTGCATCTAAACCGGAGAGGCATAAATATCCTGGCCGCGAGATTTGCTAGTGTCACACGGGAGGGTTTAAACTAGTATGGCAGGGGGGTGGGCACGGGAGCAATAGGTCAGAAGGTGAGAGCGTTGAGGGAGAACTAGGGAATAGGGACAGTGTGGCTCTGAGGCAGAGCAGACGGAGAGAAGTTGCTGAACACAGCGGGTCTGGTGGCCTGAAGTGCATATGTTTCAATGCAAGGAGCATTACGGGTAAGGCAGATGAACTTAGAGCTTGGATTACTACTTGGAACTATGATGTTGTTGCCATTACAGAGACCTGGTTGAGGGAAGGGCAGGATTGGCAGCTAAACGTTCCAGGATTTAGATGTTTCAGGCGGGATAGAGGGGGATGTAAAAGGGGAGGCGGAGTTGCGCTACTTGTTCAGGAGAGTACCACAGCTATACAGCGAGAGGACACCTCAGAGGGCAGTGAGGCTATATGGGTAGAGATCAGGAATAAGAAGGGTGCAGTCACAATGTTGGGGGTATACTACAGGCCTCCCAACAGCCAGCGGGAGATAGAGGAGCAGATAGGTAGACAGATTTTGGAAAAGAGTAAAAACAACAGGGTTGTGGTGATGGGAGACTTCAACTTCCCCAATATTGACTGGGACTCACTTAGTGCCATGGGCTTAGACGGGGCAGAGTTTGTAAGGAGCATCCAGAAGGGCTTCTTAAAACAATATGTAAACAGTCCAACTAGGGAAGAGGCGGTACTGGACCTGGTATTGGGGAATGAGCCCGGCCAGGTGGTAGATGTTTCAGTAGGGGAGCATTTCGGTAACAGTGACCACAATTCAGTAAGTTTTAAAGTACTGGTGGACAAGGATAAGAGTGGTCCGAGGATGAATGTGCTAAATTGGGGGAAGGCTAATTATAACAATATTAGGCGGGAACTGAAGAACATAGATTGGGGGCGGATGTTTGAGGGCAAATCAACATCTGACATGTGGGAGGCTTTCAAGTGTCAGTTGATAGGAATACAGGACAGGCATGTTCCTGTGAGGAAGAAAGATAAATACGGCAATTTTCGGGAACCTTGGATGACGAATGATATTGTAGGCCTCGTCAAAAAGAAAAAGGAGGCATTTGTCAGGGCTAAAAGGCTGGGAACAGACGAAGCCTGTGTGGCATATAAGGAAAGTAGGAAGGAACTTAAGCAGGGAGTCAGGAGGGCTAGAAGGGGTCATGAAAAGTCATTGGCAAATAGGGTTAAGGAAAATCCCAAGGCTTTTTACACTTACATAAAAAGCAAGAGGGTAGCCAGGGAAAGGGTTGGCCCACTGAAGGATAGGCAAGGGAATCTATGTGTGGAGCCAGAGGAAATGGGCGAGGTACTAAATGAATACTTTGCATCAGTATTCACCAAAGAGAAGGAATTGGTAGATGTTGAGTCTGGAGAAGGGGGTGTAGATAGCCTGGGTCACATTGTGATCCAAAAAGACGAGGTGTTGGGTGTCTTAAAAAATATTAAGGTAGATAAGTCCCCAGGGCCGGATGGGATCTACCCCAGAATACTGAAGGAGGCTGGAGAGGAAATTGCTGAGGCCTTGACAGAAATCTTTGGATCCTCGCTGTCTTCAGGGGATGTCCCGGAGGACTGGAGAATAGCCAATGTTGTTCCTCTGTTTAAGAAGGGTGGCAGGGATAATCCCGGGAACTACAGGCCGGTGAGCCTTACTTCAGTGGTAGGGAAATTACTGGAGAGAATTCTTCGAGACAGGATCTACTCCCATTTGGAAGCAAATGGACGTATTAGTGAGAGGCAGCACGGTTTTGTGAAGGGGAGGTCGTGTCTCACTAACTTGATAGAGTTTTTCGAGGAGGTCACTAAGATGATTGATGCAGGTAGGGCAGTAGATGTTGTCTATATGGACTTCAGTAAGGCCTTTGACAAGGTCCCTCATGGTAGACTAGTACAAAAGGTGAAGTCACACGGGATCAGGGGTGAACTGGCAAGGTGGATACAGAACTGGCTAGGCCATAGAAGGCAGAGGGTAGCAATGGAGGGATGCTTTTCTAATTGGAGGGCTGTGACCAGTGGTGTTCCACAGGGATCAGTGCTGGGACCTTTGCTCTTTGTAGTATATATAAATGATTTGGAGGAAAATGTAACTGGTCTGATTAGTAAGTTTGCAGACGACACAAAGGTTGGTGGAATTGCGGATAGCGATGAGGACTGTCTGAGGATACAGCAGGATTTAGATTGTCTGGAGACTTGGGCGGAGAGATGGCAGATGGAGTTTAACCCGGACAAATGTGAGGTAATGCATTTTGGAAGGGCTAATGCAGGTAGGGAATATACAGTGAATGGTAGAACCCTCAAGAGTATTGAAAGTCAAAGAGATCTAGGAGTACAGGTCCACAGGTCATTGAAAGGGGCAACACAGGTGGAGAAGGTAGTCAAGAAGGCATACGGCATGCTTGCCTTCATTGGCCGGGGCATTGAGTATAAGAATTGGCAAGTCATGTTGCAGCTGTATAGAACCTTAGTTAGGCCACACTTGGAGTATAGTGTTCAATTCTGGTCGCCACACTACCAGAAGGATGTGGAGGCTTTAGAGAGGGTGCAGAAGAGATTTACCAGAATGTTGCCTGGTATGGAGGGCATAAGCTATGAGGAGCGATTGAATAAACTCGGTTTGTTCTCTCTGGAACGAAGGAGGTTGAGGGGCGACCTGATAGAGGTATACAAAATTATGAGGGGCATAGACAGAGTGGATAGTCAGAGGCTTTTCCCCAGGGTAGAGGGGTCAATTACTAGGGGGCATAGGTTTAAGGTGAGAGGGGCAAGGTTTAGAGTAGATGTACGAGGCAAGTTTTTTACGCAGAGGGTAGTGGGTGCCTGGAACTCGCTACCGGAGGAGGTAGTGGAAGCAGGGACGATAGGGACATTTAAGGGGCATCTTGACAAATATATGAATAGGATGGGAATAGAAGGATACGGACCCAGGAAGTGTAGAAGATTGTAGTTTAGTCGGGCAGTATGGTCGGCGCGGGCTTGGAGGGCCGAAGGGCCTGTTCCTGTGCTGTACATTTCTTTGTTCTTTGTTCTTTGTAGCTGTTCCCATCCCCGTGCCACCTGAATACCCAAGTCAGGAAAACTCCCTCCCACCACTACTTTTTTGTTTAGCAAACATTTTATTGAGGCATTTATAATTTTAACATTCTAAATAACAGAACGGTCTGACACATGCAAAAACCCCAGTAACATACCCAATTTCTCCCCGCCCGAACTCCTAGCTACCCATATATTAGATTCCCTGCCCTTCTTCTCCACTTCCATGCTTCCCCTTTCCCCCCATCATTTCCGCCCCCCTCTGCTGACGGTCAGTTTTCCTTAAAGAAGTCGATGAACGGCTGCCACCTCTGAGCGAACCCCTGTATTGAACGCCTTAAGGCGAACTTAATCTTCTCTAGCCTGAGAAACTCTGTCATGTCACTGACCCACACCCCTGACTTTGGAGGCTCCGAGCCCTCCATCCCAGCAAAATCCGTCTCCGGGCCACCAGGGAGGCAAACGCCAAGACGTCAGCCTTTCTCCCCCCCGGGCTTCCAGATCTTCTGACATTCCAAATATTGCCACCTCTGGACTCGGGGGTAACCCTCCCTTCCAAGACCTCTGACATGACATCTGTGAATCCCTGCCAAAATACCCTCAGCTTTGGACACGCCGAAAACATATGTACATGATTCGCCGGACTTCCCCCGCACCTCCCACACCTGTCCTCTACCTCCTCAAAAAACTTACTCATCCGGGCCACAGTCATCTCAGCCCTGTGGACCACTTTGATCTGGATCAGGCTAAGCTTGGCACATGACGAGGATGCATTGATTCCTTTCAGGGCCTTCTCCCACAACCCGACTACCAACTCCACCCCACCCCCCCTTTCCACTTCCTCTTGGGACCCCTTCCCACTCCATCAATTCCTTATATATTTCCGAGACCCTCCCCTCCCTAACCCCTGTTTTTGACATCACCTTATCCTGTAGTCCCCTAAGAGGGAGGCAAAGGAAGCTTGGAACCTGTCTCCGGACAAAGTCCCGTACCTGCAGGTACCGAAATCCGTTCCACCCGGTAACACAAACTCCTCCTCTAGGTCCTCCAGGCTCGGGAAACCCTCCTCAATGAGAGATCCCCAAATCTCTCAATCCCTGCCGCTGCCACCTCCTAAAGCCCCTATCCAGCCCCCCTGGAGTGAACCGGTGATTGTCACAGATCAGTGACCACACCGATGCCCCCTCCAGTCTCATATGCTGCCTCCATTACCCTCACACTCTCAGGGCTGCCACTACCACTGGGCTTGTGGAGTACCAAGCCGGTGAGAACGGCAGAGGTGCTGTTAACAGAGCCTGCAGACTCGTGCCCTTACAAGATGCCGCATCTACCCGCACCCATACCGACCCCTCCCCCACTATCCACTTCCTAACCATCAAAATATTAGCCGCCCAGTAGTTATTAATAAAGTTCAGAAGAGCCAAGCCTCCCTCCCTGCGCCCCCGCTCAAGAAGGACCTTCTTCACACTCGGGGCTTTCCCCGCCCATATAAAACCCGAGATCGCCGCGTTCATTTTCCTAAAAAATGCCTTGGGGATAAAGATTGGGATACACAAACACAAACAGCAATCTCGGGAGGACTGTCATTTTCACAGTCTGTACCCTCCAGTATTCCCATAATTCCTGCAATCCGCCCCAATGGGTCTGTTATATACAGGAGCAAATTGTCCGCATAGAGCGAGACCCTATGCCCCTCTCACTATCCCCCGCCAAATGTTCGATGCCCTCAGCGCCATTGCCAAAGCAAACAGTAGTGGGGAGAGGGACACCCCGGACTTGTCCCCTGCACAGACTAAAATACTCTGGCCAGACCCGGTTGGTCCTTACATTCGCCACTGGTGCCTGATATAGCAACCGGGCCCAATCCACGAATCCCTGCCCCAACCCGAACCTTCCCAGGACATTCCACAGGTACCTCCACTCTACCCAATCTAAGGCCTTCTCTGCATTCATGGCCACCACCACCTCGCCCTTGCGCCCCTCTGCAGGCATCATTATCACATTTAGGAGCAGTCTAATATTGGACGTCAGGTGTCGTCCCTTCACAAATCCCGTCTGGTCCTCCCCTATCACCTCTGAGGCACAATCCTTATGCGCATAGCCAAGATCTTTGCCTCTCCCACCACGTTAAACGGCAACTCCCCCAGTCTCCTCTCCTGCCCCCTCACCTGGATCACAAAAACCTCGCTTTTGCCCATATTTAATTTGTACCCCGAGAACTGGCCAAATTCCCCTAAGATCCACATAATCTCCCCCATGACCCCTAACGGGTCAGAAATATATCGGAGTAGGTCGTCTGCATATGACAAGGCCTGTGTTCCACCCCGCCACCCACCCCGGACAAGCCCCCTCCAGTCTGGTTTAGCTCACTGGGCTAAATCGCTGGCTTTTAAAGCAGCCCAAGGCAGGCCAGCAGCACGGTTCAATTCCCGTAACAGCCTCCCCAAACAGGAGCCGGAATATGGCGACTAGGGGCTTTTCACATTAACTTCATTGAAGTCTACTCGTGACAATAAGCGATTTTCATTTTCATTTCCATTTCCTTTGACGCTCTCAGCACCATTGCCAATGGCTCTATAGCCAAGCCAAACAACAGGAGGGAGAGGGGACATCCTTGCCTTGTCCCCCGGTGCAGTCAAAACAGTCCGAACTCACCCGGTTCATCCGCACACTCGCCCCCTGGTCCCGAATGGACCCTACTCTTTCCATGGTTATCCTCTTCCTGTTTACATACTTATAGAATATCTTGGGAGTTTCCCTACTTTTACCAGCCAGAGCTTTCTCATGTCTCCGCTTTGCTCTAATTGCTTTATTAAGCCCCATCCTGCACTCTCTGTAGTCCACTAACTTGCTCCCCTTGTATTTGCTAATAGCCCCGTGTTTCCTTCTCATCGTATCCTGAATATCTCTGGTCACCCATGATTCTCTTAGTTTCTTACGCCTTCCCATCACCTGAGAGGGAACATGTTGGGCCCGTACTCTCCCCATTTCCTTTTTGAACACCACCCCACCCCATTACTCTTCTGTACCTTCCAGTCTACCTTGGCCAGATCCTGTCTTATTTTACTAAAATCCGCTTTCCCCCAATCCAAAACCTTTTTGAGCAACTTGTCTATTTCTTTGTTCATAACTAGTTTAAATTGTACCATGCTGTGATCGCTATCACTAAAACAAGCTTAAATTGTACCATGTTGTGGTCACTTATCACTAAAACAAGCTTAAATTGTACCATGTTGTGGTTGCTATCACTAAACATCACTTTCAAACTGCGTAAAATTCTATCATATTATGATCACTCCAGAGGCTCCTTTGCAAGAAGGTTATTAATTAGCCTTTCTCATTGCACAATGTTAGATCTAAAATAGCCCATTCTCTAGTTGGTTCCTCAACATATTGTTCTGGAAAACCATCCTGTCCATTCTAGAGGGTTGTCCTCCACAGCATTCACACTAGTTAGGTTTACTCAGTCTATATGTAGATTGAAGACCCCACAATTACTGCATTAAGCCTGTTACATGCATCTCTAATTTCCTGATTTGTACCATCCCTAACCTCCCACGACCAATTAGTGGAATTTAGGCAAATCCTACCAATATTTGCATCCCCTTACTGTTTCTTAGCTCCACGCAAACTGATTCTACATCTCAATCTTCTGAACCAAGAATCTCTCACTAATGTACCACCAGCCTTTATTAACTGCACTAGCTCACCTCCTTTTCCTTTTGACTATCCTTCTGAAATGCTGAATACCCTTGAACATTCAGGTCACCCTGTTAGAACATACTTATTTATTTCCATTTGTGCCGCCAATTAATCTATCTTGTTACAAATGCTATACGCATTCAGTGAATAGTGCCCCTAAACCCATCTAATTTTTGCAACCTCTAGCCTTATCTGCTGGTGCACTCTTCAGTTTATACACTCTGTCCCTCTCTGCCAAACTCAGATTATCCATTTTTGCTACCTTGTTGTCTTGCCTTGTTCTCTCTCCTTACTTTATCATATCTTCTCTCGCTTGATCCTTCGCTCCCAGTATTTAGTTTAAGTCTTTTCTACCACGTTGGTTATACAACTCACCGTAACACCGGTCCTATAACGGTTCAGGTGAAGACCAATCCAACGATACAGTTCCCACTTTCCCCAATACTGCGGCAGTGCCCCATGAACTAAATTCCATTTCTCATACCAATCTCTGATCCATGCATTCAACCCACTAATCTTATTTACCCTAATCCAGAGATCATTACTTTTGAGGTTCTTTTTAATTTAACCCCTACATGCGCAGCGTCTTGAATCAGAACCTGTTCTAGTCCTGTAATTATAATAATTTAATTGCGACATTTTACTCCATCAGGAGCTCGAAGTTTTAAATGTCAAAACTGAAATGTTAATTCACTCACCCGCCAGTCAACTGGCTGAAGATAAGAATTAGTGGCTTGACATTCTTGCTGTCCAAAGCTTCTTTTGTACAAATCTAGTAAAACGAAAATAAACTATAATAAAGCTCATTAAGTAATTTCATGGTTAGTATTCAAAGTATCATGCCTATTGAATTAAAAGTTAATTTACTTGAAATACTGTCTTGCCTGATCAGGCTTAATGGGTCAAAATGCTCGACCTCGTGCAGGAGCTACCAAGTTTGCGCCTGTCTGTGGCATGGTCGGCACCGGAAATCTGGTTCTTACCTTCTTGACCAGTCTCCCATCTGGGGCCTTGAAGCCTTACTGAAGTCCATGTAGAGTATATCAACTGCACTATCCTCATCTAGTCATCTCCTCGAAAAATTCAATCAAATTTGCACGTCATAATCTCCCTTTGACAAAGCTATGCTGACTAGCCTTGATTAATCCTTGCCTCCCCAAGTGGAGATAAATTCTGCCCCTCAGTCAAGGATAAATGGGAAGGGAAGTTGGGGGCGAGATCAGTTGGGGAACATGGAGTGAGGCACTGCATAGGGTTAATTTGTACAGACTGTATAGTTGATTGCTGAGAAGTATGTTTCCCGGGGTGTTTATTTGCTGTAACCTGTCTTGATACATGTTTGTAATAAAATACATTTTTTTTAAACCTCTGCCCTTCAAATTTTCCCCCACCCAATAGATTCCCTACCACTTAAGTTTGACTCGCTGGCCTGAAATTCCCTGGATTTTCATTAATGCCCTTCTTGAATAATGGTACCCCCCACATGAGAAGATTTGAATACTGTCAAAGTCTCTGCAAAATTTTATCCCTTGTCTCCCACAGCAGAATTGTGTGGAAGTGGAGTTCATTCCCATGCTAGTGATAGAATCTGTGTTAATATTAAAGATTAGACAGGAAAATTAGAAGAAAAATTAATTTAAATGTGGGATCACAGCTACTTGCTCATGTGGTTAGTCTATTTCTAAGTAAATTCCAATCTTTTTTGTTTACACGTTTATTAATAAACTAATCATGGCATATCAAAAAATCTACACATCAGGGTTTTTGCTGTATTCCCAGTTTCTTTGAAAACTATAGATGTACTGTTAACCTCATGTCTAAGCAGATATCTCATCTCAGCCTGTTACTGGGCTGCATTTCCCTCCCCCGCTTCTCCAAAAAGCAGGCTTGTACAGTCCTCACCGCACCAAGCACAGCAGCTCACACCCCAGTTTTGATAGAGTCACCCAGACTCAAAACATTAGTTCCCTTCTCTCTCCACAGATGCTGTCAGACCTGCTGAGATTGTGCAGTATTTTCTGTTTTTGTTACTGCAGCTCACATTACTCCCAGAAATATATTCTTTGCAGTTTCCCTTCCTGCATAGATATTTTACTCCGTAACTGACAGCCATACAGTGTGCAAACACCAGTAAGGGAAATCCTCTTTTAAAGAAAAGTGGGGTAGGTTACTCAAGTTACAATATTGAGAATGCTTTGGGATAGCTGAAACTTCACTTTCACATTTTAGCCTCAGCTCATTGGTAACCCTTGAAGGTTGCAGCTCCAATCGAGCTCCAGAGATTTGAGAATATAATGCAGACAGAGCTTTCAATCTAATACTAAGGGAGTGAGCAGTCAGAGGAACCATCTTCAGGTGAGACTTTAAACAAAGACCCCAACTGCCCCCTTAAGTGCATACTGTACAATGAGGAGCATGGCAGTTTTCTCGATGATCTCGCCAACAGTTAATTTTAAAACAACATAATTAAACATCATATAAAAAGCATACAGAGAAAGCTACCCGAGTAGTTTTGTACATTATAGTACACAGTGGACTTTAGCCGCCGATAATGCGGGTCATTGTAAATTATTGCCGCCTCACACGACCCAGATCACGGTGTTTGATGCCGATGACAGCAGTCCTTTCCCCTCCCCAACCATCTCACTGAGCCTAAACCATCCCCACCCCATACAACAAAACTGAATAATAGGCTGATTAATACCGGACACAAAACGCCTACAATTCCTTACACTGAATTTCTGTCGTGCCTCATTAAACTGGAACAGGCTGGGAGACATCTTGAACGGAAGTCCCGAGAGCGATGCGAGCTGGGAAACGCGATTTGGGCGCAAAAGCGCCCTCTAAGGGCGAATTGTTAAATGAAGCACAGAATCCAACACTTCAGTTCAGAACATCATTGAGTTAAACGTGAAAGTCCAGACTATTACACAAAGTCAAACATTACAGTCTGCAATATGATCCAGAGAGCATTTTTTTCCCCCAAAAATATACTTTATTCATAAAATATCTGAAAGAACGTTACAGACATTTCAAAATATCCATCACACAAAGTGCAATAATATTGCAGTTCGCGACATACATCAATTTTTCTTTTAGAAATGTTTTTATTGGGGGTTTTCACACTTTATTTTACACATTTCAGTTCATGCATTAAATTACAAGTTTCATAATCACGCATAATACCAAGCAAAGCAGCCCAGGAAAAATTACCCAAGAGTGATAAACCAAAGAACAAGACGAAAAACACAAGCAAACAAGGATCACTATACATATTTACATCCACATCCCTCCCCCCCCAGGCTGTGAACATCATTTGGCTGATCTGCCTCCATTGCACTGCCCAGTGTTGACCCTAGAGTGTATTACCCGGCGTATTGCTGCTTACTCTGATATTCCGCTTGTCCTCGGGGGCCTAGCCCCTGCAGTTTTGCCCTTTGTGTCCTATGGTCCTTTTTCTGGGCTTTTACCCCCCTTTTCGTTCCCCCTCCCCCCTTCCCTTTACAATCCGTAACTCATCTGTGCCTTCTGCTTCCCCTTCCCCCTCCACCCCACTGGTTGCTGGCTACGAACAGGTCTTGGAACAAGTTGGTGCTCTACATCCATCATGTTGCATTCTGGAGGTGCTTCAATTCAGTCAAAGAAACAGTGCACACATTTCAAAGTGGCCGCTGCAAATGGTGCAAAGGTATTTAAGTTATCTACTGAGATTAAATTGCACTCTGAGGTGCTTCAATACAATTGTGATTCATGCTTTAGTGCATCCCTCAGCATGTAGTCCTGGGCTTTAGAACATAGAACATTACAGCGCAGTACAGGCCCTTCGGCTCTCGATGTTGCGCCGAGCTGTGAAACCACTCTAAAGCCCATCTACACTATTCCCTTATCGTCCATATGTCTATCCAATGACCATTTGAATGCCCTTAGTGTTGGCGAGTCCACTACTGTTGCAGGCAGGGCATTCCACGCACTTACTACTCTCTGAGTAAAGAACCTACCTCTGACATCTGTCTTATATCTATCTCCCCTCAATTTAAAGCGGTGTCCCCTCGTGCTAGACATCACCATCCGAGGAAAAAGGCTCTCACTGTCCAATCCTCTGATCATCTTGTATGCCTCAATTAAGTCACCTCTTAACCTTCTTCTCTCTAACGAAAACAGCCTCAAGTCCTTCAGCCTTTCCTCATAAGATCTTCCCTCCATACCAGGCAACATTCTGGTAAATCTCCTCTGCACCCTTTCCAATGCTTCCACATCCTTCCTATAATGCGGCAACCAGAATTGCACGCAATACTCCAAATGCGGCCGCACCAGAGTTTTGTACAGCTGCAACATGACCTCATGGCTCCAAAATTCAATCCCTCTACCAATAAAAGCTAACACACCGTACGCCTTCTTAACAACCCTCTCAACCTGGGTGGCAACTTTCAGGGATCTATGGACATGGACACCGAGATCTCTCTGCTCATCCACACTGCCAAGAATCTTGCCATTAGCCCAGTACTCTGTCTTCCTGTTATTCCTTCCAAAATGAATCACCTCACACTTTTCTGCATTAAACTCCATTTGCCACCTCTCAGCCCAGGGCTGCAGCTTATCTATGTCGCTCTGTAACTTGTAACATCCTTCCGCACTGTCCACAACTCCACCAACTTTAGTGTCATCTGCAAATTTACTCGCCCATCCTTCTACGCCCTCCTCCAGGTCTACGCCCTCCTCCAGGTCATTTATAAAAATGACAAACAGCAGTGGCTCCAAAATAGATCCTTGTGGTACACCACTAGTAACTGGACTCCAGTCTGAGCATTTCCCATCAACCACCACCCTTTGTCTTCTTCCAGCTAGCCAATTTCTGATCCAAACTGCTAAATCACCCTGAATCCCATGCCTCCGTATTTCCTGCAGTAGCCTACCGTGGGTAACCTTATCAAACGCTTTACTGAAATCCATATACACCACATCAACTGCTTTACCCTCATCCACCTGTTTGGTCACCTTCTCAAAGAACTCAATAAGGTTTGTGAGGCACGACCTACCCTTCACAAAACCGTGTTGACTATCTCTAATCAAATTATTCCTTTCCAGATGATTATACATCCCATCTCTTATAAACCTTTCCAAGATTTTGCCCCCAACAGAAGTAAGGCTCACTGGTCTATAGTTACCGGGTTTGTCTCTACACCCCTTCTTGAACAAGGGGACAACATTTGCTATCCTCCAGTCTTCTGGTACTATTCCTGTAGACAAAGATGACTTAAAGATCAAAGCCAAAGGCTCAGCAATATCCTTCCTAGCTTCCCAGAGAATCCTAGGATAAATCCCATCCGGCCCAGGGGACTTACATATTTTCACACTTTCCAGAATTGCTAACACCTCCTCCTTCTGAACCTCAAGCTCTTCTAGTCTAGTAGTCTGAATCTCAGTATTCTCCTCGACAACATTGTCTTTTTCGTGTGTGAATACTGACGAAAAATATTCATTTAGCACCTTTCCTATCTCCTCGGACTCCAAGAACAACTTCCCACGACTGTCCTTGACTGGCCCTACTCTTACCCTAGTCATTCATTTATTCCTGACATATCTATAGAAAGCTTTAGGGTTATCCTTGATCCTACCTGCCAAAGGCTTCTCATGTCCCCTCCTGGCTCTTCTTAGCTCTCTCTTTAGGTCCTTCCCAGCTAACTTGTAACTCTCGAGCGCCCTAACTGAACCTTCATGTCTCATCTTTACATAAGCCTCCTTCTTCCTCTTGACAAGTGTTTCGACTGCTTTAGTAAACTACGGTTCCCTTGCTCGACCACTTCCTCCCTGCCTGACAGGTACATACTTATCAAGGACACACAGTAGCTGTTCCTTGAATAAGCTCCACATTGCCATTGTGCCCATCCCCTGCAGTTTTCCTCTCCATCCAATGCATCCTAATCTTGCCTCATCGCATCATAATTGCCTTTCCCCCAGATATAACTCTTGCCCTGCGGTACATACCTATCCCTTTCCATCATGATGTCCAGCACGAGTGTCATAACTTTAAATTGAGGGGAGATAGATATAGGACAGATGTCAGAGGTAGGTTCTTTACCCAGAGAGTAGTAAGGGCGTGGAATGCCCTGCCTGCAACAGTAGTGGACTCGCCAACACTAAGGGCATTCAAATGGTCACTGGATAGACATATGGACGATAAGGGAATAGTGTAGATGGGCTTCAGAGTGGTTTCACAGGTCGGCACAACATCGAGGGCCAAAGGGCCTGTACTGCGCTGTAATGTTCTATGTTCTATGTTCTATCTTAAAGTAAACATAATTGAATTGTGGTCACTATCACCAAAGTGCTCACCTACCTCCAAATCTAACACCTGTCCTAGTTCATTACCCAGTATCAAATCCAATATGGCCTCACCTCTTGTTGGCCTATCTACATACTGTGTCAGGAAACCCTCCTGCACACATTGGACAAAAACGGACCCATCTAAAGTACTCGAACTATAACGTTTCCAGTCAATATTTGGAAAGTTAAAGTACCCCATAACAACTACCCTGTTGCTTTCACTCCTATCCAGAATCATCTTTGCAATCCTTTCCTCTACATCTCTGGAACTTTTTGGAGGCCTATAGAAAACCCCTAACAGGGTGACCTCTCCTTTCCTGTTTCTAACCTCAGCCCATACTACCTCAGTAGACGAGTCCTCATCAAACATCCTTTCTGCCACCGTAATACTGTCCTTGACTAACAATGCCACCCCTCCCCCTCTTTTACCACCTTCCCTGAGCTTACTGAAATATCTAAACCCCGGCACCTGCAACAACCATTCCTGTCCCTGCTCTATCCATGTCTCCGAAATGGCCACAACATCGATGCCAACCCATGCCGCAAGTTCGCCCACCTTATTCCGGATGCTCCTGGCATTGAAGAAGATACACTTTAAAACACCTTCCTGCCTGCCGGTATACTCCTGCAACTTTGAAACCTTACTTATGACCTCACTACTCTCAACCTCCTGTATACTGGAGCTACAATTCAGGTTCCCAAGCCCCTGCTGAACTAGTTTAAACCCTCCCGAAGAGCATTAGCCAATTTCCCCCCCCCAGGATATTGGTACCCCTCTGGTCCAGGTGTAGACCATCCCGTTTGTAGAGGTCCCACCGACCCCAGAATGAGCCCCAATTATCCAGAAATCGGAAACCCTCCCTCCTACACCATCCCTGTAGCCACGTGTTCAACTCCTCTCGCTCCCTATTCCTCGTCTCGCTATCACATGGCACGGTTAACAACCCAGAGATAATAACTCTGTTTGTCCTAGATCTAAGTTTCCACCCTAGCTCCCTGAATTCCTGCCTTACACCCCTATCCCTTTTCCTACCTATGTCGTTGGTACCTATGTGGACCACGACTTGGGGCTGCTCCCCCTCCCCCTTAAGGATCCCGAAAACACGATCCGAGACATCATGAACACTGGCACCTGGAAGGCAACACACCAACCGCGAGTCTCTCTCGTTCCCACAGAATCTCTTATCTATCTCCCTTCCTATGGAGTCTCCAATGACAAATGCTCTACTCTTCTCCCCCCTTCCCTTCTGAGCAACAGGGACAGACTCTGTGCCAGAGACCTGTACCCCATGGCTTACCCCTGGTAAGTCCCCCCCCCCAACAGTATCCAAAGCGGTATACTTATTACTAAGGGGAACGACAACTTTGGAATGTGCTGGTCAGCAACACTTTGTCAGGAACGACTCTTTGCACTGGAAGACCAACAAGTTTCAGGAAGACCAAAAAGCGTCTTCTACCAAGTTGATGATCCTCCAGCAATGGCTGATGTTTGTCTCAGTGTGTCCCCCAGGGAACAGACCATAGAGCACAGGGTTCTGCGTCACAGAGCTGCTGGGAATGAACCTTGACAAAAATCACCTCATCTCTTTCCAGACATTCTTTGGAAAGGCATATTCCACAAGGACAGTCTCTTCTCCACCACAGTTATCTCAAGGGCAACATGTGGATGGGGTGAGACTCTGGGCATGTAGGAAGGATCCGATGGGGAGGGCCTTTCTCACCACCAGCCAAGCTAGGTCTTAATGCTTGTTTGAAAGTTCTTGTGATGAGGCATTCTGCCAAATGGCTTTGACAGTCTGCTCAGGGACCCATCCGACAGGATCCAGCATCTCCTTTTCCCAAAGTGCCTCAAGGATGTTACGTGCAGACCACTGCCTGATGGACTTGTGGTCAAAAGATGTTTATCTGCATAAATCTTTCCATGAGGAACAGGTGATACAGCTCAGTCCAATTACCTGGAACAATCTGAGACAGTGTGGCCAGACCCATCCTTCTAAATACTGGGGACAGATAGAACCTCAGCACATAGTGACATTTGGGGTATGATTCATCGGCCACGTTGCACTCGAGCGAGAGCACTACATGGCCATAGAATCTCGGGAGACCCCCCCCCCCCCCCCCCCCCGCAGGCTTCCCGACAGCCTCCACGCCTCGTGGGATTCACCCAAGTCCCATGAGGTGTCAGATTTAGAACTCCACCCAAAAAGGGTGCGACCAAACGACACTACCAGAAGTAGGTCTTATACCTACTTAAGACCTACTCACCCGGGATACACCGGCCTCCCTCGATTCTCCGGCCTCCCCAGGGAGGCTGCACCTGGATGCCGATCAGTGCTGGTCCACAAGAACGGTCACCTGGGCTATCGGAGACCACTGGGTGGTGAGTGATAGTGTAGGGTGGCCCCCGTCCCTCCCCCGGAACATGGGCACCATGGCACTTCCCAGCTGGCACCTTGGCATTGCCACCCTGGCACTGATGGGCTACCAGGGACGCAAAGGCCAGAATACCGGCCTCTTTCACCTCCTGCACTCCCGGCTTGTCCGATACCCCAAATAATCCCCAGCTCGGCTTGACCCGGGCGTTCACCATCTTGGACATAGTCCTCGCAAAACTCCTCCAAAACACATCCAGCGCCGGGCATGACCAGAACATATGGTCGTGATTTGCTGGGCTCCCCGAGCACCTCTCACATCTGTCCTCCACCCCAAAGAAGCTACTCAACCTCGCCCCTGTCATATGCGCTCTGTGAGTAACTTTAAACTGTATTAGGCTGAGCCTGGCGCAAGAGGTGGAAGAATTAACCTTACTCAGGGCATCAGCCCACAGACCCTCATCTATCTCCTCCCCAAGCTCCGCCTTCCACTTGCCCTTTAACTCCTCCACCGAGGCCACCTCCTCTTCCTTCAGCTCCTGGGAAATCGCCAAAACCTTGCCTTCTCCAACCTATGCACCCAAAATCACCCTGTCCTGAATCCTACGTGCCGGAAGCAGTGGGAATTCCCTCACCTGCCGCCTCACAAACGCCTTCACTTGCATGTACCTGAAAGCATTTCCCGGGGGTAGCCCAAACTTCTCCTCCAGCGCCCGTAGGCTCGCAAACGTCCCATCAATGAACAAGTCCCCCATTCTTCTAATCCCTGCCCGATGTCAGGTCCGAAACCCCCCATCCATCCTTCCCAGGACGAACCGATGATTCTCCCGAATCGGGGACCAAACCGAGTCTCCCACCTCGCCCCTATGATGCCTCCACTGCCCCAGATCTTCAGCGTCGCCGCCACCACCGGACTCATGGTGTACCTTGTCGGCGAGAGCGGCAGCGATTCCGTCACCAGCGCCCTCAGGCTCGTGCCCACACAGGACGCCATCTCTAGCCTCTTACACGCCGCCCCCTCTCCCTTCATTACCCACTTACGGATCATCCCCACATTGGCTGCCCAATAATAGCCACATATATTCGGCTGTCCCTGCTACGCTCCAGAAACACCCTCTTCACCCTCGGGGTCTTATTCGCCCACACAAATCCCATGATGCTCCTGCTTACCCATTTGAAAAAGGCCTTGGAGATCAAAATGGGAAGGCACTGGAACACAAAGAGGAACCTCGGAAGGACCGTCATTTTGATCGACTGCACCCTACCCGCTCGTGAGAGTGGCAGCATATCCCATCTTTTAAAATATTCCTCCATCTGCTCCACCAACCGCGTCAAATTGAGCTTGTGCAGGGCCCCCCAACTCCTAGCTACTTGGATCCCCAGGTACCGAAAGCTCCTTTCCGCCCTCTTCAGCGTAGCTCGTCTATCCCCCTTCCCTTAGCCCCTGAATGCACCACAAAGAGCTCACTCTTCCCTACGTTGAGTTTATACCCCGAAAAGTCCCCAAACTCCCTAAGGATCTGCATGACCTCCGCCATCCCCTCCACTGGATCCTCAACATACAACAACAGGTCATCGGCATACAACGACACCCGGTGTTCATCTCCCCCCGAACCAATCCCCTCCATTTCCTGGACTCCCTCAGTGCCATGGCCAGCGGCTCAATTGCCAGTGCAAACAACAAGGGGGATAAGGGACACCCCTGCCTCGTCCCACGGTACAGCCGAAAGTGCTCCGACCTCCGCCGGTTCGTAGCCACACTCGCCACAGGGGCTCGATATAGCAGCCTGACCCAACTGATGAACTCCTCCCCGAACCCAAACCTCCGCAACACTTCCCAAAGATACTCCCACTCCACCTGATTAAAGGCCTTCTCCGCGTCCATAGCTGCCACTACCTCCGCTTCTCCCTCCACCGAACGGTCTAGAATGGTCCAGTGCTGGGTCCAGCACCGTGTTGAAGTCCCCCCCCATTATCAAGCTTCCTACCTCCAGATCCGGAATCCGACCCAGCATGCGTTTCATAAATCCGGCATCATCCCAATTCGGGGCATATATGTTCACCAGTACCTCCCGCACCCTCTGCAACCTACCACTCACCATCACATATCGACCTCCGTTATCCGCTACAATATTCAGTGCCTCGAACGACACCCGCTTCCCCACCAGTATTGCAACCCCTCTGTTCTTCACATCCAGTCCTGAATGAAAGACCTGCCCTACCCATCCCTTTCTCAGCCTAACCTGATCTGCCACCTTCAGATGTGTCTCCTGGAGCATAACCACATCTGCCTTCAGTCCCTTTAAGTGCGCGAACACCCGGGCCCTCTTGACCGGCCCGTTCAGGCCCCTCACATTCCAAGTTATCAGCCGGATCGGGGGGCTACTCGCCACCCCCCCTGCCGACTAGCCATCTCCTTTTCTAGGCCAGCCACGTGCCCGCGCCTCCCGCACCCTCCAGTCCCCCAGGCGGCGGACCCCCACCCCGACTACCTCTCCTACTTCCAGCTCCCCTTTGGCCAATGCAGCAGCAACCCAGTCCCCGCCCCCCCCCCCCCACCCCCCTAGATCCTCATCTAGCCATTTTGCTCCCCCCATGACACTCCCGTAAGTCAGCTGACTCCAGCTGACCCCGGCCTCTCCCGCCATTCCATCGACCCCCCAGTGTGAGAATCCCCCCTCCCCTTGGCGGTCAGTGTGCGCTCCTCTCCAGCACTGCCCTTCCCCCACGGCCCTGCCCCCATCCTTCCCTAACGCGGGAAAAAGCCCACGCTTTCCGTCTGAGCCGGCCCCGCCCCCTCTGGCGCAGCTCCTTTTTTGCGGCCTTACCCCAACTCCCCATTCCCGGGCCTCCACCCCCCCTCTTCCTCCACGGGGCCCTGCCCCTCCAACACCGACACACACACTCTCCCACAGCCCCCACATCAAATCCATTCATCCAACCCAACCAGCACCAAAATAAAAAGAACATTCCCCAAACGCAGTAAACAACCCCCCACGACAAACCCTCAGTTTGAGTCCAACTTTTCAGTCCGTATAAAGCTCCATGCCTCATCAGGCGTGTCAAAATAGTGGTGCCGATCTTGGAACGTGACCTACAATTGCGCTGGCTGCAGCATCCCGAACTTCACCCCCTTCCGATGGAAAACCGCCTTAGCCCGGTTAAAACCAGCCCTCTTAGCCACCTCCGCACTCCAGTCCTGGTAGATTCGGATCTCCGTGTTCTCCCACCTGCTGCTCCGTTCTTTTTTGGCCCATCTCAGGACGCACTCTCTGTCCATAAAGCGGTGGAACCTCACCACTACAGCCCTTGGCGGCTCGTTGGCTTTGGGTCTCCTTGCCAGGACCCGATGAGCCCCATCCAGCTCCAGGGGCCTCGGGAAAGCTCCCGCACCCATCAGCGAATTGAGCATGGTGCTCATATATGCCCCGGCATCGGGCCCCTCCACTCCTTCAGGGAGACCCAGAATCCGAAGATTCGTCCTCCTCGACCTATTTTCCAGGTCCTCAAATTTTTCCTGCCACCTCTTGTGCAGCGCCTCGTGTGCCTCCACCTTCATCACCAGGCCCAAGATCTCGTCCTTGTTCTCCGAGGCTTTTTGCCGCACATCCCGGATCGCCGCCCCTTGGGCCTTCTGGGTCTCCACAAGCTTCTCAATCACCGCTTTCATTGGCGCCAGTATTTTTGTCTTCAGCTCTGCAAAGCTGCGTTTAAGGAACTCCTGCTGCTCCTGCGACCACTGCGCCCACGCTGCTTGGTCTCCACCCGCCGCCATCTTGCTTCTCCTCCCTCGCACTTTCCGCTGCACCAGAATCACTTTCTTAACCGCTCCACTCCTGGTCCAATCCATACAGTGCCGGGGGAACCTTGCTGTCACCTTCCCACACTGGGAGCCGTCAAACAATTGCCGTTGGGGCCCCTCTGAAGAGCCCAAAAGTCCGTTCCTGGCGGGAGCTGCCGAACGTGCGACCTACCTCGGTATAGCCGCAACCGGAAGTCCCACAAGGTTCATTGTTGACCCCTTTCATGGGAATGTCCCTTTAAGAAATGTGTGTTTAGCAAATAGCTTCAGTGATGTCATTGTGTTGGTGGAGCTGGGTTGTTGTTCTGGCTTTTACTTTCGTTTTGAGCTGGGAGCTGTTTGTGGCTCTGTGTTTTACTTTTGGTTTAGACAGTTGGGAGCTGCATTCAGACAAAGAAGGTTTATTTTGCTCTCTCTCTATATATATGTTAAAAGGTGGCCAGATCACTTGATAACTTAAAAGTGATACCTGTTTTCTGTAAAGAATTCAAACCTACTGCTTTTGTTAAAAAGGGTTTTACTGGTCTTGGATGTTGTTACCAAATTGAGACAGTTGAAAGGGAAGTTATTGAGGGGTATACTTTTCTAGAGAACTGTATGGGGGGGTGTATGTTTGTAGTTGATGAAAATGCTTATTGTGTGTTTATAAAATGTTAACTGAATTTGTAGAATAAACTTTGTTTTTGACTTAAAGTGCTTAAAGCCTCTGTTGCATAACACCTGAAGAGTAGGCCCTTGTGCTCCTCATAACCAAAATCTATAAACAGTTGTAGGTCAGATGAACTCCATGATATACTTTGGAGTTCTCTAAACCCCCAGATGAAGCGAAAAATGGCTCGGGTAATCACCACAGCGCAAGAATGAGGAATGGGCCAGGCCTGCGCCATGTATAGAAACACCAAGAGGGGCAGCACAGTGGCGCGGTGGGTTAGCCTTGCTGCCTCATGGCGCCGAGGTCCCAGTTTCGATCCAGGCTCTGGGTCTCTGTCATTGTGGAGTTTGCACATTCTCCCCGTGTTTGTGTGGGATTCGCCCCCACAAACCAAAGGTGTGCAGGTTAGGTGGATTGGCCACGCTAAATTGCCCCTTAATTGGAAAAAATGAATTGGGTACTCTAAATTTATCAAACAAATAAAAAAGAAACACCGAGAATGTCTCACACCTGATGACCAGGGTTCTTACCTGGCATGGAAAAGGAGCGTTGCTCTCACATATCAGTTTTTGGTTCATTATACCTACCTGCTCCTTCCAGTTTCTAACGCATGCCCTGGTCCCTCTGAACCGTATCCCCAGCACATTCAAACTATCTGATCTGATGGTGAAGGGGACAAGGGATCAGTCAGCCCAGTTCCCATAAGAACATGGCCTGACTATTACAATGAGGCCAATTCAAACTGGTCACAGATGTTGATCAGTCTGTGCAGCGACAACAGATTGGAGCAGAAGACGGTAACATCATCCATGTAAAGAGATGGTTTGACTTGAGTGCCTCCACTGCCAGGGTTTGTCACTCCTCTTATGCATGCATCAACAAAGGGTTCTATACAAAACATGAACAGGATGAGAAAGAGAGAGGGCAGCCCTGCCTGACTCCATATTTAGTTGGAAAGCTTTCCAATTCCCCCCTATTGATTTAAACTGCACTATTGATGTTTGTGTAGAGCAGTTGGATCCAATTGCAGATTTCCTCCATGTGGTAGTATGCATAAGGGGTCATGTGGGACTGTGAAGCCGTGATGTCATTGGCTGACAGATCCCGGGTCCTGGTTGGCTGTTGACCTCTAGCTCCGCCCTGAAGGCGGAGTATAAGAACCTGGAGTTCTCCCCCGCAGGCCAGTCAGCTACTGAACTGCGGGGAACAAGTCACGCTTAATAAAGCCTCATCGACTTCATCTCTATTCGTCTCTCGTGAGGCTTTGTGCGCTACAATTTATTAAGCGTGCTTAAAAGAACTATGGAGCTCTGGATCATCCCGGAATGCCTGAGGATCAGCCCCAACGCAGTGAACTCAGCAGCAGTTTTCAAACACTGGTAGACTTGTTTCGAGGCCTACCTCAGAACGGCCCCCGGCCGGGTCACAGAAGACCAGAAACTACAGGTCCTGCACTCGAGGGTGAGCCCGGAAATTTTCCCTCTCATCGAAGACGCAGAGGATTACCAGACGGCGTGCGCAGCACTAAAAAGCATCCATGTTCGCCCAGTGAACCAGATCTACGCACACTACCAACTCGCAACGAGACGGCAAAGTCCCGGAGAATCGATAGATGATTTCTACGCCGCGCCACTAATTTTGGGACGGGCCTGCAGCTGCCCGCCGGTAAACGCAATGGAACACACGGACATGTTGATGCGTGATGCTTTTGTGGCTGGTATGAACTCTTCCCAAATCCGCCAAAGACTTTTAGAAAAAGAGTCGCTAGGACTCTCAGAGGCACAGGCCCTTGCAGCCTCACTAGATGTGGCCGCGCGAAACGCCCGCGCCTACGGCCCCGACCGCGCGGCAGCCCCTTGGGCTCCGTGGACCCCCGTCGCGACAAATCCCCCCTCTCCCCCCCACCCCACAGGCTTGCGCGGTTCAGACGCCAAGTCGTCCCGGGGGAGCCCGCTGCTATTTCTGCGGCCAGGCGAAACACCCCCGGCAGCGCTGCCCGGCCCGCGCAGCGACTTGTAAGAGCTGCGGGAAAAAGGGCCATTTCGCGGCTGTGTGCCGGTCCCGGGACGTCGCTGCGGTCCCCGGCGAACAAGGATTCCTGCGCGCTTCTAACGGTCCCCAACCCCCCCAGCGCCCCATGTACGACCCGCAGGCGCAACCAGTTTGGGTCCCGGCCACCGCTGTCCAGCGCCCCATGTACGACCCGCAGGCGCAACCAGTTTGGGTCCCGACTACCGCTGTCCCCGGAGAACAAGGCGATCTGCGCGTTTCTGACGCTCCCCCAGCGCCCCAAATGCGACCCGCAGGCGCCGCCATTTTGGGTCCCGGCCACCACGAGGGGAGGAGGGGCGCCGCCATCTTGGGATCCCCCAGACCTGTGCTACGCATGGGAGCGGCCATTTTGTTCACCCCCGCCGCCATCTTGGACGGCAACAACGGACCCCAGTGTCGACGGCTCCACGGGGTTTGAGGAAGACGCTCAAACACTACGATCACGTCTGGCCTCAATGACGCTGGACCAAGCACGGCCCCGGACGTTCCAGACGACGACAACAACGGTGCTGATAAACGGGCACGAGACACCATGCCTGGTCGACTCCGGGAGCACGGAAAGCTTCATCCACCCCGACACGGTAAGACGCTGTTTTTTGACCATCCGTCCCAGTGCGCAAAAGATTTCCCCAGCTGCAGGATCCCACTCCGTACAGATTAAAGGCTTCTGCATAGTGACCCTAATGGTGCAAGGGAGGGAGTTTAAAAACTACAGGCTCTACGTCCTTCCCCAACTCTGCGCGCCCACATTACTGGGATTAGATTTCCAGTGCAACCTGCAGAGCCTAACGTTTCAATTCGGCGGCCCAATACCCCCACTCACTATCTGCGGCCTCGCAACCCTCAAGGTTGAGCCCCCATCCTTGTTTGCAAACCTCACCCCAGATTGCAAACCCGTCGCCACTAGGAGCAGACGGTACAGCGCCCAGGACCGGACATTCATTCGGTCCGAAGTCCAGCGGCTACTGAAGGAAGGCATAATCCAGGCCAGCAACAGTCCCTAAAGAGCACAAGTGGTAGTAGTAAAGACAGGGGAGAAGCAAAGGATGGTCATAGACTATAGACAGACCATCAACAGGTACACACAACTAGGTGCGTACCCTCTCCCCCGCATATCCGACATGGTCAATCGGATTGCCCAATATAAGGTCTTCTCCACCGTGGACCTCAAGTCCACCAACCATCAGCTCCCCATCCGCCCAAGTGACCGCAAGTACACAGCCTTCGAGGCAGACGGGCGATTATACCACTTCCTAAGGGTCCCATTTGGCGTCACAAACGGGGTCTCGGTCTTCCAACGAGAGATGGACCGAATGGTTGATCAACACGGGTTGCAGGCCACGTTCCCGTACCTCGACAACGTGACCATCTGTGGCCACGATCAGCAGGACCACAACGCCAACCTCCAAAAATTCCTCCAGACCGCTAAAGCCTTGAACCTCACATACAACGAGGACAAGTGCGTGTTTAGCACAAACCGGCTAGCCATCTTGGGATATGTAGTGCGCAATGGGATAATAGGCCCCGACCCCGAACGCATGCGCCCCCTCATGGAATTTCCCCTCCCGCACTGCTCAAAAGCCCTAAAACGCTGCCTGGGTTTTTTTTCATATTATGCCCAGTGGGTCCCCCAGTACGCAGACAAGGCCCGCACCCTAATACAGACCACGACCTTCCCTCTGTCGACAGAGGCTTGCCAGGCCTTCAGCCGCATCAAAGCGAATATCGCAAAGGCCACGATGCGTGCCATCGACGAGTCCCTCCCCTTCCAGGTCGAGAGCGACGCCTCCGATGTAGCTCTAGCGGCCACCCTTAACCAAGCGGGCAGGCCCGTGGCCTTTTTCTCCCGAACCCTCCACGCTTCAGAAATCCGCCACTCCTCAGTGGAAAAGGAAGCCCAAGCCACAGTGGAAGCTGTGCGACATTGGAGGCATTACCTGGCCGGCAGGAGATTCACTCTCCTCACGGACCAACGGTCGGTAGCCTTCATGTTCGATAATGCACAGCGGGGCAAAATTAAGAACGACAAGATCTTAAGGTGGAGGATCGAGCTCTCCACCTTCAACTATGAGATCATGTACCGTCCCGGAAAGCTGAACGAGCCGTCCGACGCCCTATCCCGCGGCACATGTGCCAATGCACAAATTAACCGTCTCCAAACCCTCCACGAGGACCTCTGCCACCCGGGGGTCACTCGGTTCTACCACTTTATAAAGTCCCGCAACCTCCCCTACTCTGTGGAGGAGGTCCGTACAGTCACAAGGAACTGCCACATCTGCGCAGAGTGCAAACCGCACTTTTTCAGGCCAGATGGTGCGCACCTGATCAAGGCTTCCCGTCCCTTTGAACGCCTTGGTCTGGATTTCAAAGGGCCCCTCCCCTCCACCGACCGCAACATATACTTCCTGAACGTGGTGGACGAGTACTCCCGTTTCCCCTTCGCCATCCCCTGCCCTGACATGACAGCGGCCACAGTCATTAAAGCCCTTAACACCATATTCACACTGTTCGGTTGCCCCGCATACGTCCACAGCGACAGGGGGTCCTCCTTTATGAGTGACGAGCTGCGCCAGTTCCTGCTCAGCAATGGTATAGCCTCGAGCAGGACGACCAGCTACAACCCCCGGGGGAACGGGCAAGTAGAGAGGGAGAACGGCACGGTCTGGAAGACCGTCCTACTGGCCCTACGGTCCAGGGACCTCCCAGTTTCACGGTGGCAGGAGGTCCTCCCGGACGCTCTCCACTCCATCCGGTCGCTACTGTGTACTAGCACTAACCAAACGCCTCATGAGCGCCTCCTTGTCTTCCCCAGGAAGTCCTCCTCTGGAACGTCGCTGCCGACCTGGCTGGCGGTCCCAGGACCCATCCTGCTCCGAAAACATGTGCGGGCGCACAAGTCGGACCCGTTGGTCGAGAGGGTTCGCCTCCTCCACGCGAACCCACAGTACGCTTACGTGGAGTACCCCGACGGCCGACAGGACACGGTCTCCCTGCGAGATCTGGCGCCCGCCGGCAACACGCACACCCCCCCGACACCAATCACCCCCTCCCTGCCACCGGTGCACCCCGCGAGCGCCCCCTTCCCGGGGGGATCGGTCCTCCTCCCAGGTCCGACCAGAAGTGAAGCGGAAGCAGAAACCGTAAGGCTCCCGGAGACGACAACACGGGAACAAGCACCACCACCGGGGCCGAGGCGATTGACGAGGACGACCAGACCGCCCGACCGACTTGTGGCATCAATGTAACACTACTATATTGTGGACTGTAACGAGAACATTTTCCTCTTCCCCCTTTTACTGTAAATAGTTCAAAACAAAAAAAACCTCCGTACATGCTGTGATGACATGCAAAAGTTTTCCTCCCAGGACCAGCCTTGTAAACCCTTACCACCATACGAAGCACCACCCCGCCGGGTTCATTTTTAACAAGGGGTGAATGTGGTAGTATGCATTAGGGGTCATGTGGGACTGTGAAGCCGTGATGTCATTGGCTGACAGATCCCGGGTCCTGGTTGGCTGTTGACCTCTAGCTCCGCCCTGAAGGCGGAGTATAAGAACCTGGAGTTCTCCCCCGCAGGCCAGTCAGCTACTGAACTGCGGGGAACAAGTCACGCTTAATAAAGCCTCATCGACTTCATCTCTATTCGTCTCTCGTGAGTCTTTGTGCGCTACACTCCACAAACCTCATTTTGGAGGGCACAGCCATCATGCAGGTGTGCAATGTTCTATCAAAGGCCTTCTCCTGGTCCCAGCTGATGAGGCAGGTAATCACACCTCTGCTCCGCACATAGGCAATCATATCCAGAGTAGCGCGGGACTATCAGAGATCTCCCTGCCGTGTACAGAGCACGTCTGGTCAGGGTGGATCACCGATTCCAGAGTCGATTGGCCATGACCTTGGACAGCATTTTATACATTCAACAGTGAATTGGATTCCAAATTTCTAACTTCTTCCCTTTCTCCCTTCTGCTTGTAGATGAGCATGATGATACCTTTTCTCATGGGTTCTGACATGCTCCTGGCCAGATGCATACTCTCGTATACATCCAGCAGGTCAGGACCGATCTAGTCCCACAGAGCCAGAGACAACTCAGCTGGTAAGCCATTGCTTCGGGGAGTTTTATCTGCAATTACACACAGTGCAACATTATGGCCTGCAACATTGCAGAGAGCCCAACAGTTGTAATTCATACACATATTTTGGGCTTGCTGTCACACTTACCGTCTTTTGGCACTAAAGTTGAAATATCACAGAAAGTATTTTTAAAATTTTTAAAAATTCTCCTCCTTTTTCACATTTTCTCCCACATTTACATCCATCAACAATAAACAATAATCAGCAAGATATGTCAATCCCCATAATAACAGCGATCCATCCTACCCACCAACCCCCGAACCTCAACCCGCATGTTTACATAAACAAATGGCAAAAAGGAATCAGGGATTACCCGTAGTCACACTTAATCTTACACAGCCCCCACCCCCCACCGCAGGTCTTCAGCTCCTCCCGTCCACTGCCTCTTGTAAAACTCCTCCTCCCAACCTCGGTTCCTTCCCCCCAACTTTCCACCCCGGCTAGACCACTCGGACCCTGTTCTGCCAGGCTCCGATGGCCGCAGCCCCTCCCCCCCACCTCACTCCCGTTCACTGGCCGGCTTAAACCAGCCAGCGTGGAGGCCCCTGCCCGGGTCCCTTTCCCACTTGCCCGGCCCTGGGAAAGCCCAAAGATCCCCTTTTAGCACACAAACCCCACATATCCACCTACACCCCAAAGAACTCTCATTTCGAGTGAAAGTCCCGTCCCTTCCCTTGTCCAAATATATACCACATTGGCTCTTTTAATCTCTACACCAGCGCGCAGTGATACAAAAAAGAAGAAAATACAGTCATGAGGTTACATCGGCACATGGCCATTCCTCAATTTGTCAGTTCTGCCACAGTCCTTCTGCTTTCGCAAACTCTTCCACTGCTTCCGCCGTTCCAAAATAAAAGTCCCTGAGCTTGTAAGTCACCCTCAGCTTCGCTGGATATACAATGCCGCACCGCACCTTGCTAATGTACAGTGCCCTCTTCACCCGGTTGAAGGCAGCCTGCCTCCTTGCCAGCTCCACCGTAAAGTCCTGGTATACACGCATACCAGCTCCAGCCCACTGCACCACCCGCTTCTGCTTGGCCCAGCTCAGGACCTTCTCCTTCACCCTGTACCTACGGAAGCACAGAGTCACTGCCCTTGGCGGCTCACTTGCCTTTGGTACAGGCCTCCACGACCGATGAGCCCGATCCAGTTCATATCGGGAGGGATCCTCCCCCTCCCCCAATAGTTTTGCCAGCATCGCGGCAAAATACTCAGTCGGCTTCGGTCCTTCAACTCCTTCGGGCAGCCCCACAATCCTCAAATTCTGTCGCCTGGATCTATTTTCCAGGTCTTCCATTTATCCGACAAAGCCTACCGGTCAGTCCGGCCGAAAGCCAAGGCCGGAGATCAGCTGAGGGAGATATTCGCCAACATGCATCGGTACCATGACCGGGAAAGAATCCTGTGCTGGGCAAGGCAAACAAGGAGCTCCATCTGGGAAGGGCACCAGATCAGAATATATCAGGGCATTGGGGCAAACCTGAATAGTCACCTGGAACATCACGGACCAGTGAAAAGATCCGGAATCTTCGCCCACCTGAAAGGGATGAAAGCTGATGTAGTCTTCCTCCAAGAGATGCACCTGAGGGAGAAGGGCCATCTGCAAGTAAGGAATGGCAGGGTGGTACAGATCTACCATTCCTGCTACGGGACGGGATCGAGGGGTGTAGCCATACTGCTAAATATGAGCACAGTAAGAAGTCTTACAACACCAGGTTAAAGCCCAACAGGTTTGTTTCTAATCACTAGCTTTCGGAGCGCTGCTCCGTAGGAACCTGAGGAAGGAGCAGCGCTCCGAAAGCTAGTGACATCGAAACAAACCTGTTGGACTTTAACCTGGTGTTGTAAAACTTCTTACTGTGCTCACCCCAGTCCACCGCCGGCATCTCCACATCATGGCTAAATAAGAGGACAATGTTTACCGCTACGAGGTCGGTTACGAACCCAGGGGGATGGTACGTCATCGATCAGCGGTGTCCTGGTCAACGTGTACAAGCCCAACTGGGACAACTCGGAGTTTATAAAGAAAACTATGCAGAAGACCAGACGTGTTTTGTTAAGGATAGATAGCTAACATCGAACGTGGTAATTAGCCCATTCAGGGAGAGAACACCAAAGGTGATCATCTCCCAAGGCACAGAAAAGGCCTTCGACAGAGTCCAGTGGAAGTACCTCATAGAGCAAACTGTATGGTTGTGTGTTGGGAAGTTTGTTTCCGGAACTGTTTATGTGTTGTAACTTTTCAGAGACATTTGGAATAAAATACATTTTTTGAAAAAAGGAAGAATCTCGTAGAGGTACTGGAGTGGTTCGGGCTTGGAGCAAGCTTCACCACCTAGGTGAAACTCCTGTACAGCGCTCCCATGGTGAGCATGTGGACAAACACCACCAGCTCTACGTACTTCCAGTTGCACAGACACACAAGGCAGGGATGTCCGTTGCCCCCGCTGCTATTCGCCCTCGCAATCGGGCCACTAGCAATCACGCTCAGAGTGGCAAAGAATTGGAAGGCGAGCTGGAGGGGAGATAGAGAGCACAGAGTCTCACTCTATGTGGATGACCTGCTCCTCTATGTTGCAGATCCACCAAGCAGCCTGGAGGAAATAATGGCGCTCTGAAAGAGTTTGGGCCTTCTTGGGTTACACACTCAACCTGAGCAAAAGCGAGATCTTCCCGGTGAACCCGCAAGAGGGAGGGGCAGAGCTGGAAGGACTGTAATTTAAACAAGCCCAAAACAAATTCCATGACCTAGGGATCTAAATCGGCCATGACTGGAAATGGGTCCACAAGTGGAACCTGTCCAGTCTACTGGAGGAAGTTAAAAATGACCTGCAGAGACCTTCTACCGGGGACTGTACACCTCCGAGCCCCCCAACGGGGACGTGCGAATGAAACAGTTCCTAGAGAGACTGGAACTACCAGTGGAGGGGGAAGACAGACGGGGGGAGCTGGAAGCACCAATAGAGACATTTGGAATAAAATACCAATCATGGAGAGCATCAGCTCCACGCAGGCGGGGAAGGCACCGGGACCCGACGGGTTCCCGGAGGACATCTACAAAAAATTTGCACCAGTCTTGGCCGCACACCTAAGGGACATGTTTGCGGACTCATTGGCAGGGTGCACCCTGCCCCCCATGCTAGCGCAAGCCACAATCTCACTGATACCCAAAAAAGATAAAGACCTGACGGAATGTGGATCATACAGACCCATTTCACTGCTGAACGTGGATGTGAAAATACTCGCAAAGGTCCTGGCCAAACGGCTGGACGGTTGCGTACCAGAGGTGGTCGCAGAGGACCAGACGGGCTTTGTCAAGGGTAGGTAGCTCACAGCGAACATCAGGCGGCTGCTGAATGTAATAATGACCCCCCGCGCCCCCCCCCCCCCCCCCCCCCCCCCCACCCGAGGTGATCGTCTCCCTGGATGCAGAAAAGGCCTTTGACAGAGTCAAATGGAACTACCTCCTCGAGGTACTGGAACGGTTTGAGCTCGGAGCAGGATTCACCGCCTGGGTGAGGCTCTTGTACAACGCTCCCAAAGCGAGCGTCCGAACTAACACCACCAGCTCTCAATACTTCCAGCTACAGAGAGGAACAAGGCAGGGCTGCCCCTTGTCCCCACTCGAACCCCTGGCGATTGCCCTGAGGGACGTGAAAAGCTGGAAGGGAATCCGGAGAGGAGACAGAGAGCACAGGGATTCACTCTACGCAGATGACCTGCTCCTCTATGTCTCGAAGCCACAGGAGGGACTGAAGGCAATACTGCAAATACTGAAAGAGTTTGGAACCTTCTCAGGCTACAAACGTAACCTGGACAAAAGCGAGGCATTCCCAGTGAACCCTTAAAATGGCCCAGAACAGATTCCGTTACCTGGGGATCCAAATAGACAGAGACTGGACACAGATCCACAAGTGGAACCTGACCAGCCTGGTGGAGGAAGTAGGAAAAGACCTTCTGTCATAATATACACCAGTATATTATGGTGCAGACACACACACACACACACTGATGGACATGCAGTGGGACCAATCAGTATACACAACACCGCAGCCAATCACCAGTGAGAGCACACACACTATAAAGACAGGGGCAGGAGAATTCCCGCTCATTCAAGTAGCAGCCAGCTCGGAGCACAGAGCTCACAGCCTGCAACACAGACATTCACCATGTGCTGAGTGCATCACCTGGTTAGGACTAGGCAAGGGTCAACAGTTAAAGCTGGTATTGCATTTACCCACAGTGATGTTAATATAGTTAACCTTATAATAAAATAGAGTTGCACCACTTCCAGTGTTGGTGACCTGTTTGTGATCCAGAACACCCAACACATCACCTTCAACGGTGGGGCTCACTCCCACTCTCCCTGGCGGGGAGAGTGCAGACGATTAAGATGAACATACTGCCAAGGTTCCTCTTCCTGTTTAGATCCAGCCGATCTTCATCCCCAAGGTCTTTTTCCAAAACGTAGACTGTCTAATCATGGCACTTGTGTGTGTGTGTGTGTGTGTGTGTGTGTGGGGGGGGGGGGGGGGGGGGGGGGGGGGGTAAGAACCCAAGAATTCCCAAACCGACACTGCAAAGAGGAAAAGTCAAAGGGGGCTTGGCTTTACCGAACCTACAATACTACCACTGGGCAGCAATGGCAGAAAAAGTGAGGGGATGGGTACAAAAACCCGACACAGATTGGGTACAAATGGAGGAGGCAACCTGCAAAGGAACAACCCCCCTGGACCTGACCACAGCAGCACTCCCATCCTCCTCAGCAAGATACACAACGAGCTCAGTGGTAGCGGCCACGCTGAGAACGTGGACCCAGTTGAGACAGCACTTTGGGATAACCAAAATGTCCCCCATGGCCCTCATCTGCGGCAATCACAGATTCCCCCCAGCCATGCTAGATACCACCTTCAAAAGATGGAAGCGCAGGTGCAGCATGGTGTGCAGTGGTTAGCATTGTTGCTTCATGGCGCTGAGGTCCCACGTTCAATCCGGCTCTGGGTCACTGTCCGTGTGGAGTTTGCATATTCTCCCCGTGTTTCATAGAATTTACAGTGCAGAAGGAGGCCATTCGGCCCATCGAGTCTGCACCGGCTCTTGGAAAGAGCACCCTACCCAAGGTCAACACCTCCACACCCTATCCCCATAACCCAGTAACTCCACCCAACACTAAGGGCAATTTTGGACACTAAGGGCAATTTATCATGGCCAATCCACCTAACCTGCACATCTTTGGACTGTGGGAGGAAACCGGCGCACCTGGAGGAAACCCACGCACACACGGGGAGGATGTGCAGACTCTGCACAGACAGTGACCCAAGCCGGAATCGAACTTGGGACCCTGGAGCTGTGAAGCAATTGTGCTATCCACAATGCTACCGTGCTGCCCATTGGGTTGCGTGGGTTTCGCCCCCACAACCCAAAGATGTACAGGCTAGGTGGATTGGCCACACTAAATTGCACCTTAATTGGAAAAAATTAATTGGGTACTCTAAATTTAAAAAAAAAAGATTCTGAGCAGACCGTCGATGAAAAAAGCACACATGAAACTGGATATGGAACAGGATAAGGCAACAGTTTTTGGAAAGACTGTGGACTTACAATTTACACAGTCGGGACACTATTGTATTCCATTACTGACAAATAATTTTTCAAGGAGAGTGGTTAAGGATGTGTTAATGGCAGTTGAAAATGGGACTTTAGCTGATAAAAAGCTTGTGGTGTTAAAACTGCAGAGGCAATTTGCACATCCGTCTCCTCAGAGGCTGAAAAATGTATTAAAGGATGCAGGGGTAAGGGATGACGACTATACTAAACTGATAGAACAGGTTAGTGACCACTGTGAAGTTTGTAGGAAGTACAGAAGGACACCAGCACGACCGATAGTAACACTACCTTTGGCCAGGGATTTTAACGACATTGTGGCCATGAACCTTAAGATCTGGGATAAAGTAAATAATATATTTATTTTGCATTTGTAGATTTAGCAACCAGATTTAGTCAATCAACGATTGTATGAAGTAAAGAAAAGAGAGTAATTCTGGATCAAATCGTGGAAAAATGGATTGGGACAGGAATGGGTCCACCGGCAAAATTCCTTACGGACAATGGGGGGAGAATTTTCTAATGAGGAGTTTAGGGATGTGTGTGAAAACATGAATATCAGAGTTATGAATACGGCTGCAGAAAGCCCATTTAGTAATGGTGTCTGTGAAAGAAATCATGCTGTCATCGATGACATGCTTCGGAAGATTTTGGCAGATCGACCAAATTGCAGGCTAAATTCAGCTTTAGCATGGGCAGTACATGCAAAGAATTCATTGCAGATGGTTGGGGGCTATAGTCCTTATCAATTAGTGTTTGGTAGAAATCCTAAAATTCCGTCCATTTTGGATGACCAGCCTCCAGCTTGGGAGGGGACTACAATTAGCTCTGGTTTTGCTGAACATTTAAATGCATTACATAGCAGTAGAAAAGCTTTTTTGGAAGCAGAAGTCTCTGAAAGAATTCGCAGAGCTTTAAGACATAACGTATGGCCATCAAGGGGCAGCACGGCAGCATTGTGGATAGTACAATTGCTTCACAGCTCCAGGGTCCCAGGTTCGATTCCCGGCTTGGGTCACTGTCTGTGTGGAGTCTGCACATCCTCCCCGTGTGCGCGTGGGTTTCCTCCGGGTGCTCCGGTTTCCTCCCACAGTCCAAAGATGTGCAGGTTAGGTGGATTGGCCATGATAAATTGCCCTTAGTGCCCAAAATTGCCCTTAGTGTTGGGTGGGGTTACTGGGTTATGGGGATAGGGTGGAGGTGTTGACCTTGGGTAGGGTGCTCTTTCCAAGAGCCGGTGCAGACTCGATGGGCCGAATGGCCTCCTTCTGCACTGTAAATTCTATGTAGAATGTAGATGCCGTTTTTCAGCAAGGAGGCATGGTATACTATAAGAGAGACAATTCTAATGAATGGAAAGGCCCAGGGAAGATCATAGGCATAGATGGCAAAACAATTATTTTGCAACATGGTAATCAAACTGTCAGGGTCCATTCATCAAGGATAATGGGTACAGATTACAAATTTTCAAATTTAGACGGAGCAGATAGACATGACGAGGAACCAGAGTCATCTGGTATGCATGTGTTACAGAACTATGAGGACCAATTAAATGATATAGACAGGTGTTCTGTGGAGGAACACAACACTTCTGGTGAATTGAAACAGGCCATTTTTCCGAAAGGGCAACTGCCAAAAGTTGGTACAAAAGTGACATACTTGCCTGAAGGGTCTAGTCAATGGAAAGATGCAACTGTTATTAGTAGAGCAGGGAAGGCCACTGGAAAGTATAAACATTGGTTGAATGTACAGCATTCAGGGGAAGGAGTCAAGACAATGGATTGGGAAAACGAAGTTCAAAAATGGAGGGCACAGAAACGCAGTGCCAGTTCAGATAGTACATCGGATAGTGAACAGGTCCGCAGGAAAAGGTCGAGAACTATTGAAAGGACATCCCACAGCAGAAGGGAAAGATCAAGCAGTAGCAGTACAGAACGAGATACCTGGCGGGAGAGGGGACGTAGTTTGGCAAGATCTCGGAACATGAGTAAGACTACGAATACTGATAGGAGTAGAAGCCCACATGCACGTGAAATTTTGGTGGCTTCAAATAAATTAGATGAAAAAGTTATTCAAGAAGCTAAACAGCAAGAAATGCATAGTTGGAGTGAATTTGAGGTATACACGGAAGTACCGGATAGGGGACAAAGAGCCCTATCCCACAGATGGATTTGCACGGAAAAGGTTCTTCCGGATGGAACTTATAAGGCAAAGGCCAGGCTTGTTGTAAGGGAATTTGAAGAAAACTTAGAAGATCAGGATTTAAGGGTAGATTCACCTACAGCAGGAAAGGCTATTTTAAAGATCTTCTTGGCTCTATTAGCCACAAAGGCATGGGAATGCAAATCTATATTTAAAAAAGCTGCCTTTTTGCAAGGGCATCAGCTCCAGAGAGACATTTTTCTCCGTCCTCCTAAAGAAGCAGCTAACACAGAAGGGGTACTTTGGAAGTTGAACAAATGTGTATATGGATTAAATGATACATCTAGAGTCTGGTATTTTTCGGTAAGGTCAGTTTTGTTAAAGTTAGGCTGTTGCCAGTTGAAAGCAGATCCTGCAATGTTTTACTGGCACTATAAAGGAAATCTTTCTGGCATTTTTATGATGCATGTCGATGATTTTTTGTGGGGTGGGAATAGTGATTTTGAAGCTATTGCAATCTCTGGTTTGAGGAAAGAATTCAGGGTTGGAAGTCAGGCTTCCGGTGCATTTCAATATATTGGACTGGAAATTGGACAGACTAAGTTAGGGGCAACTTTACGTAAGCAATCTTATTTGGAAAGCATCAGCCTAACAGCAGTTAGTTGTGGCCGAGTTTCACAAAAAGACACAATGGTTTCAAAGATCGAAAAAGAGCAACTGCGAAGTTTAATTGGGCAACTGAACTGACTAGGTAGACAGACTAGACCGGACGTGAGTTTTGATGTCTTAGAGTTGAGTTCAAAAATGAATGATCCCAAAGTGGAAGACATAATAAGAGCAAATAAAGCGTTGGCCAAACTAAAAATGCAGGAGTGTGTTTTGAAGTTCCCGGTTTTAGGTGACCGTAGGCACTTGAAACTCATAGTTTATAGTGATGCGTCCTACGCAAATTTATGTGATGGGGTTTCAAGCGCAGGAGGTTTTATAATTTTCCTTTTGGGGAACAATGGTAAATGTTGCCCGCTTGTGTGGGAAACAAAGAAAATAAGGAGAATAGTAAAAAGCACTTTGGCTGCTGAGACGTTAAGCCTTGTAGAGGCGGTGGATATGACTATAGTCAACGACCATCCTGTTTTTCTCCCCGGTTTTCACTACTACCACTTGGGCTCTCCAGGGGCTGTTGCTGGCCTCGATGATATCTTCCCGCAGCAGCCGCTGGACCTCAGACCTGATGAAGGTTCTGTCCTGGGTGCTGTACCGTCTGCTCCTGGTGGCGACGGGTTTGTAATCCGGGGTGAGGTTGCAAACAGGGAAGGCGGGTCGACCTTAAGGGTCTCGAGACCGCAAACAGTAAGGGGTGGTATGGGCCCGCCAAATTTCAGAGTTCGGCTCTGGAGGTTGCACTGGAAGTCCAGGCCGAGTAGCAAAGCAGCGCAGAGGTTGGGGAGGATGTAGAGCCGGGAAGCCGCTGAACTCTACGCCCTGGATGGTGAGGGTGCCGATGCAGTACCCCCGGATCGCCACAGGTGGGATCTGGAGGCCAGGGAGATTCTTTGGTTAGCGGGGTGTACCGCGAGGGAGCAGCGCCTTACCATAACGGGGTGGATGAAGCTCTCAATGCTCCCGGAGTCCAGAAGGCCAGATATCTCGTGCCCGTCGACCTTCACATTTGTCGAAGTGATCGCGAGTTTGTGCGGTCGAGACTGGTCGCTCATGACCGAGGCGAGACGCGGCTGGACGTCGGCGGTTGCAGGCGATGAGCGGCCCGATGAGCATGTGTCCTGGGGCAGGCAAGATGGCGGCGCCCTCGGGCTGCACGTGTCCTGGGGCAGACAAGATGGCGGTGCCCATTGGTTCTGAGGCAAGCAAGATGGCGGCACCCACAGGCTGCACATGGTCTGAGGAGAGGAAGATGGCGGCACCCACTGGCTGCATGTGGGGGGTGCCGGGACAATAGCGGCGATTGAGCGGGCCTGGCACACTGCTGCGAAATGTCCCTTTTTGCCACAGGCCTTGCAGAGCGCGCTCCGCGCCGGGCAGCACCGCCGAGGGTGTTTTGTCTGTCCGCTGAAGTAGCACTTGGGTACCCCGGGGTTGGTTGGCTGCCGCGCAGCGCAGGCGTGGGGTTGGCTGAGGGCGGTCGCTGTTGGTGTCCACGATGGGGTGGCCGCTGGCGGGGTCCACGATGCACAAGTGGGGTGGCCTTGCGGTTGGGGGCATAAGCCTGTACTTTGCGTGAGGCGACCGTGAGCGAGAGCGCTAGTTTCTTGGTCGCCGCGAGGTCAAGCGTGGCCCCTTCTAAGAGGCGCTGGTGGATATAGTCAGACCCTATGCTCGTAACTAATGCGTCTCTCATTAGCAGATTCGAATGTTCAGTGGCCGAAACGGCCTGGCAGTCACAGTCTCTCACCAGGGCAAGCAGGGCACGCCAGAAATCTTCCACAGACTCACCGGGAAGTTGGTGCCGTGTGGATAGGAGGTGCCTGGTGTAGATCTTGTTGGTCTGCTAAGCATAATTCTCCTTCAGTAGCACCATGGCCTCTGCGTAGATAGGCGCGTCCTGGACGAGGGGAAAAACATTGGAGCTCAGCCACGTGTACAGAAGCTGGAGCTTCTGAGCTTCTGAGATTGGGTCTGGCGCAGACCCGATGTAGGCTTCAAAGCAAGCTAGCCAATGTTGGAAGCCCTTTTTGGCGTTGTCTGCTTGAGGATGCAGCTGCAGGCGATCCGGCTTGATGCGGATGTCCATCTCTGAAATATCTCTGTGTAATAAATTGATGCACTATCAATTACGACGAGACAAGGGTAGAATGTAATCGAGGCTTTATTACACAGAGATGTGTGGCCTCCTACAGCAGCTTACGAAATGGCTGCTGTTCGGAGAGCACTCACATTTATACCCTGCCTCCTCAGCGGAGCCGGCAGGCAGGGATCTACCCCCGTACCTGTAGTACAGGGGCCTTACCGTAATACCCATAGATACAATATAATACAACAGTGGTGACTACCACAACCTTCAACAGTGGCGGCAGCGCAGACTGCTGTTTTGGAGGCCATGGGATTAAATCAGGGTAGACCATTTGTGAGGGTGTGGGAGACGAAATAACAGGTAGCAGAGTGCCCAGACATATTCGCAGACAGGCTGTGGACAGCATACGAGGGAGCGTGCGGGGCCCCCCCTCGATAGGTAGAATTTAGATGGGAGGGAAGTCCACTGGCTTAAAACACTAGTGGCTAACTGTCTCCCCAGGATTAGAGCCAAGGCAGAAAATTGGTTCGACCCGCAAGGCCCAAATTTCGGGGAGGATGAGGTGATCCATAAGCTCACCCTGGCATACCGGAATGGGGAAAAGCCCTCCGGGGGGGGGGGGGGGGCTGCCTGAGATTGCACCAGCACCCCCAAAGAGAAGGGAGTGGAGACAGGAAGGCAGCAGAATCCCAGACAAAAAGTCGGTGTGCTATAGATGTGGGAAACCTGGACACTTCAAGAGGGATTGTCGGAGCCCAAACAAGCAAGTTGAGGAGAGGGCTCCTCCAGTGATAACCCCAACACCAACATTAGGGGAACCGGGATTGGAGATGATAAATATTAAGAATTTATTGTCATATATACAATCTAAAGCCGTAGAATCAGGACAGGTGGCCATGGCAACAGGCCAGGGTGCACCAGTATCCATACCTCCGAGACCCTTATGACTACCCTCGAAACAGCCCACCTATTTATGACCTGTGCGGGCGACCATGGGTCAGGATGGAGGTGCAGGATGTAGTCGGGAGTTACCTGCTGGACACAGGTGCTTCCAGTACAATAGTCCACATGGACAATCCCGGCGCATCCCCTCTATCCAGCGGGGTGCCTTACAGTCCTGCCGGTTTCACAGGGAATGAGAAGACTGGGTTTTTCTCTGTCCCTCTGTCCATTCGGTTCGGAGCACTCCAGGCTCAATGGAAGTGTGTCCTCATGAGTTGGGAGCTGGCAGGGAAGAGAATACTCGGTGTGACTTTATAGTGGCACATCAGGTCTAAGTGGACCTGAGAAACCACTGTCTATGGGCATAGCAGGTGAGGGGGATGAGAGGGAGATGATGATCATAAAGGGAGTGCTGGGAAGGGGGGCTCTATGCACAGTAAAACCAAAGGAGGGCTACGATTTAGAGTCCTTAGTTAAAAACACCACGGCAGAATATCAAGGGTACGTGCAGCAAAACCTCGCTGCATTTGCCACCCACAAGCATGACTGTGGGAGGGTCACAGGGACAGAGGTTAGGATAGATGGGGATCCCATGTCTAGGCCGCAGAAGCTGTACAGTGTCCCCAGGGAAGCTGAGGCAGATTTGGAAATAGCTTTGGGATTGTTAGTAAAGCAGGGCATCCTAAGACCCATAGCAACACATGTAAATTCACCACTCTGGCCAGTCAGAAAGCCAGACAACTCGTGGAGGGCCAGTGTAGATTACAGGGTTCTCAACAAACACATCCCGACTTGCGCTCCAACAGTGGCAGCCATGGCAAACTTGCTGGGGGAAATTCCAGTATCTGCGTCCGTATTTACTGTGTTAGACATTTCCAACGGCTTCTGGTCCATCCCGGTCAGGTGACAAATCAAAATTTCTTTACCCGTCAGTCTGGCCTCAATAAAAGTCGAAATGGATTTGCAGGTACAGCATTAGTTATTTTATTTGACTTGCAAGCCTGATTCATTTCACAGAGGCATAGGACACATCTAGTCTCCAACACCCCGGAAAAGCGAATGAACAAGGAGACAAAGGGATTTCTGCAAATCCATTCAAATGGTATCAAGTTTCACATACACGATTCCCATAGGTCATCCTATACCCCTCCTGACCTGGTCATACATTCTGATTGGCTCACTTCTCATCCCTTCCTCTGGCCCCCTTATTACCCAGCATCCTTTTCTCCTCCTTTGGTGGACACACCTCCTCCTTGCTTTGCCATGCGGTCTGAAATCCTTTGTCTGTGAACTCACCAGAATGAGACTGGCCTATCTCTACCTTACAGTAACTAATATCTCTAAAGTAACTATTTTATATCACATTCGTCATTCCCTTCTTTTATCATTCCATGATAACCGAACTATCCAATCCATAGCTACGGTCCCTCATCTAAAAAGATCCGTCGCTGTATTTCCAATTCCTGGCGTAGCCCCCCTTCATCTGCTGCACCCTCATGGATTTTGACAGCCAAGATTTTAGGGGCGTTGATCTGTTCCAGTGCACCCCGCATTCTACCCATCACACATTTAAGGATGGCTGGGCCCACAAAGATACAGCCAATAGTCACTGCTAAATACATGGCCATATTTATCAACCAGTCCTTCCAACCTCCAAATCCCCCGTTACCCCAAGAACCAAGATCCTGCATTCCGTCCAGGTGATCCCATATGCGATCCATAAATTTAGTGATGTTAGCGGTTAAGTCTTGAACTCCCATGATACACTTGCCCTGTACTATGGCGCATACCCCACCCTCACGGGCCAGAAGATAGTCAAGAGCATACCGGTTCTGCATTGCAAACAACCGCAGCTGAGACAATTCCTTGGTTATTGCCCCGAGGGCTCCCAAGGTTTCATTTCCCAAGATGGTAAGGCCACAAATAAAATAATTCCTATCGCTGACAGCCAAGGAACCCCCCACACCTCCCAGTGTCAAGACGCTCCGAATTCCCCACCGGGCTGAGGGGCTGTTGGGTGCGAGAACCTGAGGTTTTTTCCAGTTCTCGCAGAATTCAGCTGAGACTGCCCGGCGTGCTAACTGATTATGCAGCATCCACGCCGAGGGGCAGGGGACTGTGGTAGGGACTAGAGTCCCAATAGCAATTTGGCGGGGAAATGGGGGTGACAAAACATTAGTTGCTGTACCATTTTTTTTTTTTAAAGTAGTATCCTTGTTCCGTGTACAGGTGAGCATCACAATCAGTATATTGGTTGCGTAGGGATCCCCCAGTAGCCCAGTTAATCCAGCTTTGGAACGCCCATTCGGGCAGCCTAGCAATGCGGAAAACCCTTGTCCCAACAGTGAGATGAGAGACATTCGCCCAGCCACAAAGGAGCTGGAGGCCGGCGTTCAATAGAACACCAGTGGTGTTGTAACAAATGCATTGGCCAGACGCCTGGGTGATATGACACCTCCTGTCCGTACAGGTGGGGAACAGACATGTTATATTCGTTTCCACCTCTACCAGCAAACAGCCGTATCCTTCACTGCTGAAACAATTCTCGTACGACCGGGAATCCCTATTGGGAGTGAAGTGGCTAGGTATATACGCCCTCCACCGTTGCAGCCTATCATACTGTGAGTGGGAATTATCCCGAGGAAGGGGAAGGCAAATAGCCGGTGGTGCTGAACCCGGATCGTAAGGAAGAGTGACTTGCTCGGGCGGTGGCTTGGAACGCTGACAATGAACCACCATTTGGGGAAAGGGACAGGCAGGCCCCCCAGAGAGAAGAGTTCTGGCTAGCGCAGCCAGGCCAGCCAGATGAATGGCCTCACCTAAGTGAAGGCAGGTTTTATGCTGGCCACCCAGAGACGGGTGACATTGTGCATTGTATTTGGTTTTGTTTTTTTCCCCAGAGGGAGATTTTGTAGTGTAAAATATGTTTGTAACATGTGGAAATTAGTTTAAACAGGATTTTATTAGTTTCGGAAACTGGTGTAAGAAATGGTCCTGTTCAGGCAGCCGCAACAACGGGTGCTAGGGCCCTGGTGGAACTGTGCTGTGAGCATGTAGAACAGACAGCCAGCAAAGGTGATTTCAAGTCAATTTCCAAACTTCAAAGCGGTAGCTGCTGCTGTCGCTGAATAGAATTCATGCACTTTAAGTCAGGGTGTGTTTTCGGAAGGGTAGGTAGTACTGTAGAGGCAAGGGTGTGTTTTGGCTGTTTTACAGATGGGGCACCTGACGATGTGGATCTTGATGGTGATGGGCATACAGGTGTGTGCCAGGCGACGAGGGGACACAGAGGAGTCCCTGGTCTACTGGTGCTCTGGGGGCAGGGCACTCCTTGTAACAACCGGGCAGGGGTACCTGATAGTGGACAGCCAGGACAGCTATTCCCATGAGGGAAGCTGGCCTGGATGGCTGGGGTCAAACTCAACCAGATTCTCCAGCCACGGGAGCTTTGAATACGGAGAAGTATCAGTCCCGTGTACAGAAATTAAAGTGGTGACTGACCGGGTTAGGGTGACTGAGGGCAGGCGGGTGTGCTTGACCTGTGAGGGGGACGTTCCTTTTGGGAGATGGTGGTGGCTCAGGAAGCTGAGCTCGGACATGAGGGATTGATCCTCGGACTGGGGAAGACTGGACAATGACACCTACCGGACCATCATGGGGTCACCAGGAGGGATCAATGTGTGTTGGGTGAAATGGTGGGCTTATGACCAGGGGTTATATTTGTGTTTATGGGGGTCTACCAAGGTGTGTCCCGAAGGGGCAGCAATTACCTTTGTGAGGTGGTGGCAGCACCCCGGGAACGGGATAAATTGGGACCGCAGTGGGGAAGCATGTGTAGCTGCCAGGGCAGGGATGGCAGTGAAAGCCACTGAACTGCTGGTTCAGGTGAAGAAGCCCCTAACCTCACAACTGTCCAACCACCACCCAGGGCCCCAGGAATGGGTTAGTACTCATTCCCACAGAAAAGCTGCTGTATCAGGGGGTACATTACACTGTGGCTTCAGTGGTTTTAAACCTGACAGATGTACGGTTACCTGCATGGTGTCCTCGGGAAATACAACTACTGTACCAAGCCCTTCTGAAAGGCATGTTTCAAAAGTTTTATAATCTGGATTTCTGGGATGTAAATATTGATCAATTGTATAAACAGGAAAATGTTTTTACGATGGAATAGGGAGACAACGGCTGGTCAATGACGGCTTCACAACATTTAATACTGGCACATCAATTGTCAATAGCCTAGATAATGTAGAATTGGCTCTACAAATGAACGATTAAAGAGCCAGCTCAGGAAGATTTTGGGGATGAAAATGATGTGGTAGGGTCGGGGTTACACAAGGAAGTGGTAATGACTCTACATTGAAAAGATATTATAGCACAATTGGAGACACATGCCAAAACTATAAACGCTTTAATTAGAGAGGATCGGAATGCATCCGATCAGGCTGCACAAAATGAGGTGTGTGGGCTCTATGGGGCTTGGTTGCTGGGAGAGGGCAGCAACAATCTGGAGGATTTGAGACAAGGTCAGGTCCCCTCATGGATAAGCAACCAGCACCTAGCAGCGCTACACCCTTATAACAGCACACGGAGTCACTGCCAGCTTCGTGTAGCCTCAGAAGCCTACCCAGTACCTGTGGATTGTGGGAATGTGGTGAACGTATTATGGCAACCATTCACCACTGTATTACACTGTACTATGTTGTTGCCCTTGTGGGCTCCATCTATGGACCATTGTATTGTCTTACACCACTTGTATCATGTTGGTGCCCTTGTGGGCGCCGCCCCTGGCTCCGCCCCCTTGAGGGGAGGTATATAGAGCAGCTGCCCTGTAGGCGGCTCTCAGTGCAGAGCAGTTGCAGGCAGGCACTGTTCTAGTTAATTAAAGCCACTGCTCACTTCAACTCTCTGTCTCATGTGAATTGATTGCCGCATCAGGGAGGTCCAACCATACAATCATCGGGGTAGTTGTGTGAATCCCGGTGATGGGAACCTCTGCACAACCAGCCTCCCTGTACTGAGTGGAGAATGCGGGAGTCATTTGTGTGGTTGTACACGTTCGTTACAGGGAGGTCCCGTCCTGTGTCATTGTGTGGGAGCACACTTTGACAGGCACAGACCTTTTGGGTTGTCGGAGCAGGGGAGCAGAAGTGATCTTATGTCCCCAGCACATGAACGCCAATGCTAGACCTCAGTGTGGGTTCAGTACTGCTGGGGCAGAGCCAAAAACTGCACGATGAAAGCAATGGCCACTAGCCATGTCCCTCCACAGGTGGCATACATCGGGGGTGGGACATATTGTGTTACCACCAGTGCCCAGAGGTATCAGCACGGACCACAGCAGTGGTGCCCGATATAGCACAGCAGTTTCTGTTTTAAACCCAGGGCAGAAGATCATGTGGCACATCAGCGAATCGTACCCATCCTAGAACCGTCCTCCTTTCACATTATGGTACAGGAGAATTTTACTAACTTGCAGGACTATGTTGCCCACTTTGGGTATAATATTCGCCCTGTAAAGGAGAAACTCAAGGAACTGCTGGCGGCAGTTGAGCTGTCTCACAAACACTTCTACATTTTAGAACAGAAAACAGTAGATATCGCGAAGGACATAGAAAATATTAAAACCCCAGACTGGTGGGATTTGGAGGCGTGGGTGGCAGTCCCAGCCTGGATCCATATAACCTTGCATATCTTGATAATTTGCCAATTGTTAATTGTGGTGTATCTATTGGTGACAAACTGCAGACTTTCGCGATGGAGGAAGACAGCCAAACTCCAAAGGATGATCAACCGGACAGCACAGAAAAATCAACGGACAGGATCACTACTGGAGTGAATAAAATTTTAAATGTCTTGCAGGCGAACCGTGTCAATATTAAAGCATCCACCTGCCAATGTAACTCGCGGGCATCACCCTGCAGTAAAAACTGTCCTATTTGAATGTAAATACCGTTATCTGGGGAATGTTGTTTGATGCATGTGTTTGTTTTTCGTTCAACTTTAGTTTAGAAGTAAGGGGATATTGGGACTATGGTTTCTGAAGCTGATAGAGTTGCTCATCACGTTAGTCGATACAGTCTGAACAGGGTCTGATTGTATCGAAGGGACACCTGTAAGTTATGGCAACTCTCCATCCGTGCCAGTTAGGGGAACATTGCTACAGAAATGGCAAGACTTACAGAAATTTTAAAATAAGAAAGCTTTCCTGCAAAAAACCTGCAACAAAATAGCTGGAAGCAGTCAGATGGAGAAATACACATCACAAGATCATCCCAGAGAAGAACAAAAGGGACAATCGGCCAGGGCAGGGCCAACAGAAAAATTATGCCAGGTATGTGGATGGCTCAGAGTGAGCTGAGGCAAACAATGACTATGGAAATGAGTTTCTGCCCAAACCAGACAGAAACATATTCCACTAATGGCAAACTAATTTAAACTGTCCCAGTGTCTCCTAGGAGCCATTTACGAGCAATCAGGCAAGCTCCGGAGACGTCATCAGCTATTGTGAAGAAACTGATCAGGTTAACTTCTTCCTGAGGGTAATTAGCGCGCATTTTGTCTTTGAAATCGATCAGTGGGCGGAGCCAGCCAGCTCCATTGAAACATGTGTGCTTAAAAATACAGGACACAGACAAGTGTGGGAGCGATGTTGGATAGATTTTACTCAGAAGTTCCGATTGAGAAGTTTTGCACAGAGGTTTGGGCTGGAGGAGATTTGAGAACTAAGAAGAAGAAACTCTAAAAACCTACGAAGGGACCTCCACAAGGTAGAACTACGGGCCCAACAGAAGAAGCAAGTCTCCACGAACCAGGTACAGAGGCAGACCGTAACGAACTAGGACCCAAGAAGCCAGAGGGGAGCTTGAAGATTTTGTGTGTTTTTAAACAGCTAGGAAGTGGTGAGTATATTTTGTCAGCTTACAGAAACCCCCAATTAGGCTAGGCTTGTTGAGGAGGGGTGGTAAGGGACGATATATAACATCTTGTAAAATATTGCTAAAACTGTTTAAAAGATTTTTCATTGGCTGTTAGTCCTAGTTCTCATAGACATAATTGCAAGTGTGTGTGTGTAGATTTCAATTTGGGTTGTGGATTTCATAAACTGGACTTCCTTTTTCTTGAATAAATTACTTAATTTTAATTCACCTTGGTTGTGGTCTCACCTGTTCCCTTATCGCTCGCCCTGGCCAAGTCACACTCAAGTGCCAGGACATAATTCCGCAGTCGAGAATCTTTGAGGGGGTCTGGGCGCCTCGATACGCTCACCCAGGAGGAACCAGCTGGTTAGGGATAAACAGGGATTTCTCCTTCTCTGTCTCTTGTGAAGCAGCCCTAGCGAGGCACTTACAGGGTGGTAGTTTTCGCCACCGACAAGAGAGAGAGTCACACAGGTGTAGGTGATGGTCAGGATAGCTGGTCTGGCAGAAGGACAGGGTCACCAATCAGGTATAAGCGGTGAGCTCACTCTCCCTTGCGAAGCGGTCCCAGTGTGACGCTTCTGGGTCTTTGATTTCAAAGTCTGCAGGGGAGAGACACCCACAGCTATCTGTGACACCCAATTCCAGCCTGTTGTGTGGTAAAAAGAACACCCTTCTACAAGGGGGTGGTTGATCATACCCGTGTTGCAATCAAGACAACATCAGATTAGTCAGGCATCTTCACAATTGAAAGAGTTTCCACTCTCAATGTGCCTGTTTGCACCACGGCAAGATTATTATGTATAGCTCTGCTGTGTATCCAGGAACAGCCATGACTGCTTCATTGTTTGACAGTCTCATGTGTCACAGGTTTCTCTCCACCAAACAGCCTCAGCAGTTTATTTCTGGGAGATGATGGATATCCACTGCAGAATTGTCTGCTGACCTCAGTGAGGAACACAACCTCAGAGGCACTGGAGCAGCACAACCAGAGCATGTCAGCTTGAGCGCAACCATAGAGCTACCCATTTGCAGGCTGAAAATGAGGTTCTGGTGCCTTGGCAGATCTGGAGAAGCCCTTCAAGATGCTGTATCGCACTTACTTCCGCCACGACCGCAGCCACAGTGATTGGCATGCATGGACACCTAAATTTCCTCCTCCATAGCCCCTAGTTTCTCACCAGGAAGAAAATATTATCTGTTGTCTTTCCAAATTAAATGGTCTCATTGTGTTATAACCCCAATGAAGGTCCTGGGATCAAGATTGTATGATTTCCCATGACCTCACCGGAATATGAACTTCCCCTTTAAGGAGGGGGGGGGGGGGCGGGGAGGTGGGGGGGGGGGGGGGGGCGCAGGGATTCCCCTCTACATGGAGAGCCTCAGTTGTATAAAAACCCTGGCCTTGGTGCAGGTCGGGGAAGGAGACACTTAGGGGAGTGGAGGAGTAATGGAATTAGATTGAAATAAACCTTGTTCATAATTTCTACTGTCGCTTATAAGTTCTACTTATCATGGATTCATCACACCATTACCCACATTATCTGCAAGGCTGCTCACACTTAAGGTAAGGGAACAGTTACATCAATACGTGACTAAAAATGATATTCCCCCACTTCCTGAAAAACATTCTGAACTTAGGTCTAGGATTGATCTATTCGCACTGCTGCCTCATGGCACTGAGCGCCCAGGTTCGTTCCCGGTCCCCGTTCATGTGGAGTTTGCACATTCTCCCCATGTTTGCGTGGGACTCACCCCCACAACCAAGATATGTGCAGGCTAGATGAATTGGCCACACTAAATTGCTCCTTAATTGGAAAATGATTGGGTACTCTAAATTTTTAAAGAAGAAAAATGGATTGATCATTCATAGCAATGTTATTCTGTCCTGCAACACTAAAAATGGGTTAGCAGAAAACAGGGATGACAGGAGTTGGTGGGACTTTGGCATTAATGTTGAGATTTCCCCATGGATTAAAATTGTTTCTCATGTGGTTATGGGGCTTCAAATAGTGACATTAGGAGGACTGGTCATTGCGCTTACTTATGAGATCTCAGGAGGCTTATCACCCTGAAGGAGACCTCCAGGTCTGTATGGGTAACTCTAGGTCTATGAATTCAGTCAGGCAAATATGGTAGATGGATAAGACCTTTATGGATCATACATAGAAATAATGGGGATGTATGTTACTCTCAGGGTGCACCATTGGATCTTCAGTTTGAATTCTACCCAGTTTGGACAGTGAGTCTAGAACTCACTCCTGAAAGGGTGGTTGATCAGAAACTCTCACAACATTTAAGAAGTATTTGGATGTTCACTTGCCTTGCCAGAATCTCCAGGGCTATGGGCTAAGCACTGGAAAATGGGATGACTGTAGTCAGATCTTTGTTGACCAGCATGGTCATGATGGGCCGAATGGCCTCCTTCTGTGCTGTCAATGTCCATGAATCTATTTTGTTCCTATTAATTCTCTTATCTTATCAATAATTCTAAAAATGTATGCAACTTCAAATTCTCCGGAAAAATGCCCAAGTGCTGTAGCGAGCGGGAGTTGCCACATGTTTCCTGGTGCTCGGTCTGGCAAGACCGGCAACATTATTCAATTTTTAAATGGGCCCGCTTAATGAGGCTTTCCACTGTGAATGCCGGCTTGCCAGCTGATTCGCCGTGACCGAACTTGCCAACCCACCCGCTAACAAGATCGAGCAGCACTTAGGCTGCACTTGCTCAGCCAACCCCAGCCAGCTAACAACAATGCTGCCGAGGAGACCGGCCCCAAGATTCGGGGATGCTGACCTGGGGAGTTTCCTGGACGCAGTGGAGACCAGGAGAGATGTGCTATTCCCCCGAGGATCACGGAGGGTGAGCCACAAGGCAGCCAGTGTTGCCTGGGACGAGGTGGCGGCAGCAGTCAGCTCGGGCAGTGTGACCAGGAGAACTGGCCTCCAGTGTCAGAAGAAGGATAATGACCTACACTGGGCAGCCAGAGTGAGTAGACACCAATGTCACACATTCCCAACCCACCAGGTGTGCCAGTGCAGGCAGGACAATGCAGAGGGACAGCAAGCAAATCCGAGAAGCTAAAGTAGAGTCAGAAATTAGGGAATGAGAGTTTGCACATTGTCCCTGTGTCTGCGTGAGTCTCACCCTCACACCCCAAAGATGTGCAGGCTAGGTGGATTGGACATGAAATGAAATGAAAATCGCTTATTGTCACAAGTAGGCTTCAATGAAGTTACTGTGAAAAGCCCCTAGTCGTCACATTCCGGCGCCTGTTCGGGGAGGCTGTTACGGGAATTGAACCGTGCTGCTGGCCTGCCTTGGTCTGCTTTCAAAGCCAGCGATTTAGCCCAGTGTGCTAACCCCTTAATTGGAAAGAAAAATAATTGGGTACACTGAATTTATTTTTAAAAATAAATTAGGGAATGAGAGTTCCAGGAAGTTAAATGAACAAAGAACAGAAATCTGGAAAGGGGTTGTTTTCAGTGATGTCACGAGCAGATGGAGAGGCTCCCAGTTAAAGACAGGGTTGCAATGTGCAGACTTTGGGATGTTGGCTGGCAAGAAGACTGACATCTGAGGTGAAAAAGGTTTGTTGAACCTCAAACTTAGGTCAACAAGTGTTATGGACAAAACACCCAAATTGTACAACAATCTCCTTTATTGTACCTTACAAAGTTACCCCCAAAATATCAAAACACCACTATAAATGATATAAAAAGCTCTGTTACACACAGTATCAAAATTTTGTTCTCTGCAAGATATCAATGGTGAGATTCTCCGGTCCGCCATCCGTGTGTTTCTCGGTCGTGCCAACGATAGGGGATTCGCTGGCGACTGGATTCTATCCTCTTGCTGATTGTCAATGGGATTTCCCATTGTAACCACCCCACACCGCCTTGAAACCTGCTGGCAAGGCTGTGCTGTCGGCTGAACAATTGAATCGCAACAACTGGAGAATTCTGGCCCAAAACTCAAGGCTTGGGCCCAAATACCACCTATTATAATAATCTTTATTACTTCACAAGTGCATCCTGTTCTTCATTGCAAACCCCTACTGTTTCTGTTGCTTATGCTGATACAGAGTTAGCTTTTTTAACTATCAGGCTTTGCTGGTATCTTCACTTTGCTGGTGTCTTTATGAATACCCATAAGGCCACAAACCGGTGCCACTTTAATACAGCCTGTGAAGCAAAGGTGTCCTGTTGGGGTGGCAGGGTACCTGAGAGATTATGTGGAAGCTTGAATGCACGTGGTTGTCCAGGACAGAGGAATACTGAAGGGAGAGGTTGAAAACCTGGATATGGATCCTTGGTGAAGGCATCTGCGAGAAAGTGTTGCTCAGGAGAAGATGCCAAGGGTGTTCTTCGAGAAAGAAGTTTGGAAATCCTCATGTGAATGTCATAGTTCCAGTGAGACTAGTTTGCTTACAGTGTAACGAGCGTCTGGGGGGATTTGATGAGAAATCCACAGAAGTTGTTTTGGATAGCATCTGACACTTGGTTTCAAGAAGACTGACATTTGAGGTGAAAAAGGTGTACAAAGAGAACAAAGAAAATTACAGCACAGGAACAGGCCCTTCGGCCCTCCCAGCCTGCGCCGATCCAGATCCTTTATCTAAACCTGTCTTCTATTTTCCAAGGATCTACTTCCCTCTGTTCCCCGCCCGTTCATATAACTGTCTAGATGCATCTTAAATGATGCTATCGTGCCCGCCTCTACCACCTCCGCTGGCAAAGCGTTCCAGGCACCCACCACTCTCTGCGTAAAAAACTTTCCTTGCACATCTCCCTTAAACTTTCCCCCTCTCACCATGAAATTGTGACCCCTTGTAATTGACACCCCCACTCTTGGAAAAAGCTTGTTGCTATCCATCCTGTCCATACCGCTCATAATTTTGTAGACCTCAATCAGGACCCCCCTCACCCTCTGTCTTTCCAATGAAAACAATCCTAATCTACTCAATCTTTCTTCATAGCTAGCACCCTGCATACCAGGCAACATCCTGGTGAACCTCCTCTGCACGCTCTCTAAAGCATCCACATCCTTCTGGTAATGTGGCGACCAGAACTGCATGCAGTATTCCAAATGTGGCCTAACCAAAGTCCTATACAACTGTAACATGACCTGCCGACTCTTGTACTCAATACCCTGTCCGATGAAGGCAAGCATGCTGTATGCCTTGTTGACCACTCTATCGACCTGCGTTGCCACCTTCAGGGTACAATGGACCTGAACTCCCAGATCTCTCTGTACATCAATTTTCCCCAGGACTCTTCCATTGACTGTATAGTCCGCTCTTGAATCAGATCTTCCAAAATGCATCACCTCGCATTTGCCTGGATTGAACTCCATCTGCCATTTCTCTGCCCAACTCTCCAATCTATCTATACTTTGCTGTATTCTCTGACAGTCCTCCTCACTATCTGCAACTCCACCAATCTTAGTATCATCTGCAAATTTGCTAATCAGACCACCTACCAAGTTGAACCTCAAACTTGGGTCAACTAATGTGATGGACAAAACACTCAAACTCTCAAATAATTGTACAACAATCTCCTTTATTGTACCTTACTGGTGGTGCGTCTGCCCACAGGTTGCCTATTTGTTTACAGGGACTGTGTACTTACTGAGAAAATTTGAGTACAAGACATATTTTGTAACTTCTGTTATCCTAACAAAGCTGGATTGTTATTAATGTAAGAAATTAATATATATATGTTGCATTATAGGTATCTGTTACAGTAATGTTTTTAAAAGCCTGGGTTCGGCTGTGTATGTATCTACTGCAGTACTTTTTTAAAAATCCTGGAAGTAGGATGTGTTAGCCATTGTGACTCAGGGAGAAGAGATAAATCCAGATGTTTTTGAATTTGACATTCCTCGAACTAGATTGGACAATGAGGAAGTGAGAAAAATTGGGATAGATTACTGAGTAACCTTGCAGAAGAAAATCAAAGCGACCTGAAAGAGTTATTACAGTCACATAGATCTATATATGGGAACAAATTAGGGAGTACAAATATAAATATGCATGATGCAGATGTAGGAAATTCTATTCCAATTGAGAAACATCCGTATGGACTCAATCCACTAAAGTTGGCACAGGTTCAAACGGACATTCTTCAGAATGATATCATTGAAGTGAGTTGCAGAGATTGGAACTCACCTATTGTGATGGTACTAAAACCAGATGGGATGCAACTATTGTGTGTGGACTATGGAAAAGGAAATGCAGTTATGAAGTTGGATTCGTATCCCATTCTTTGTTTAGAAAACTGTATTGAAAAGGGGGGACAAGCACATTTTATTATCAAACTTGACTCACTTGAAGGATACTGACAAATACCTTTATCAGACAGGACAAAGGATGTTTCAGCTTTTCTGATGCAAAATGTCTGTATCAGTTTAAAGTTATGGGGCTGGATTCTCAGATTCTAGTGCTATGTCCCCACGCCGGCATGGGAATGGTGACAAAATGGCCACCGATTCCCCGTTTTGCTGGGGGCTAGCATGCCAGCAGCGTAGAGCACCCTGATTTAGCTGCCGATACACCTCGGAGAATTGCCGGGTCCATGGCCGCGCATGCACACGGCGGCAGCCTGCAGCGGCCGTGCCAAGCTACATGGCGAACGCTGTTCGCGGGCCCGGCCCTCAAAATAGTGCCCCCCCTTTGGCCGGCTTACGCGCCCCAGACAACACCCACAGTGGCCACCGCCCATGGATCGGTCCTCCCCCGAATATTGCGGTGCTGGACTGAGTCCACAGCCACCACGCCGAGTTCCCAACAGGATGGGACCACACACGACCCATGCCGTCGGGAACTTGGCCGGTCGGGGGCAGAGCATCGGGGGACAGACCTCCGGCAATGCCCTGAGGCCGTTGATACGTGGCACGTCGTACCCCTTGAGTACGCCGCTTTGGAGGGGGTGGAGCATCGCGAACGTGGCGCCGCCCCCGATTTGGTCGGAACTCGATTTTGGCGTCGGCGACCGGAGAATCCAGCCCATGTTGTTTGGAATGAAGAATGCGTCAGCAACATTACAAAGACTGACCAACAAGGTCATTTCTGTGCCAAAGAATTGTGCAGTATTCAGAGACGATCTGATGGTGTTCAGCCAGATGTGGAAGGCGCATTTGGAACATTTAAAGGAACTGTTCTATTGATTACAGGAGGTTGGTTTAGTGGAAAACTTGGCTAAAAGTGAATTTGCAAAAGCATCAGTCATATTCTTAGGCCTTACAGTTGGACAGGGTTAGGTGGCCCCATGGAATGTGAAAACAAAAGTGATTGGGGAGTTCCCGATACTATCAACGAGAAGTTCTGAGATTTGAGGGCATGAGTGGTTTCTACTGAAAACTTGTGCCAAATATCAGCAGCATGGTTGCTCCACTGATTGAACCTCTGAAAAAAACAGAGGTAATTTCATGGGATGTCAGAATGTTAGGTGGCATTTGACAATGTGAAAACTGTTCACCACTGCACTAGTGTTGATGACATTGAATTATGCCAAGCAATTTATCGTGGCAATTGATGCGAGTAAAGTGGGCATTGGTGCTATACTGTTACAAGGAAACGATGAGAGGATGTTGGTTATTTTTCTTGGAAACTAAATATTCATCAAAAGAAGAATTCAACCATTGAGAAGGCAACATTGAGTTTGGGATTGGAGTTGCAACATTAAGATGTTCATGTTGCTAAAAATTCATTGGAGACAATTGTATATAAAGACCATAATCCATTAAAGTTTTTGGAGAAGTTTAAGGATCGAAATACAAGACAATTTAGGTGCGGTTTATTGCTGCAGCCACTTAACGTGAAAATTATACATGCAGCAGGAAATTGATATATATATTGTACCAAAAGTATCTGTCACAGTAATGTTTTTAAAAGCCTGGGTTAGGTTGTGTATGTATATGTGGTAGTCATATATAGAAAAGAACATCATTCTTTCATCGAACATTATAGCGCAGTACAGGCCTTTTGGCCCTCGATGTTGCGCCGACCTGTGAAACCACTCTAAAGCCCATCTACACTATTCCCTTATCGTCCATATGTGTATCCAATGACCATTTGAATACCCTTAGTGTTGGCGAGTCCACTACTGTTGCAGGCAGGGCATTCCACGCCCTTACTACTTGTCATAATATACACCAGTATATCATGGTGCAGACACACACTGATGGACACACAGTGGGACCAATCAACACACACAACACCGCAGCCAATCACCAGTGAGAGCACACGCACTATAAAGACAGGGGGCATCAGAGTTCCTGTTCTTTTGAGTTGCAGCTAGCTAGGAGGACAGAGCTCACAGCCTGCAACACAGACATTCACCATGTGCTGAGTGCACCGACTGGTTAGGACAAGGCAAAGGTCTTTAGTTAAAGCTAGTATCGTATTAACCCCCAGTCTAAGTAAGTTTAAACAGTTAATGATTCAATAAAATAGTGCTGCACTATTTCAAGTGTTGGTGACCTGTATGTGATCCAGAACACCCAACACATCATGATACCAGGAGTGGTGGGATACTAGTACTTCTTAGACCACCTGCAAGTGATCTGCCTTCCGCCAGCATTCCGTCATCCTGCGACATGGACAACATCAGCCCGCCGCCGCTCCGCATCGCCGGCAACCTCGGGGCCAACTGGAAGATTTTCAAACAGTGCTTCCAGCTCTTCCTCGAAGCCACGGACAGGGAGGGCGCCTTGGACACCAGAAAGATTGCTCTTCTCCTCTCCACGGCCGGGGACCACGCCATCCACATTTTCAACTCTCTCACCTTTGCAGATGATGAAGACAAGACGAAGTTCAAGACGGTCCTCCTCAAGTTTGACACTCACTGCAGCGGAGAGGTGAATGAAAGTTTTGAACGCTACGTGTTCCAGCAGCGTTTGCAGGATAAGGATGAACCTTTCCAATCCTTTCTTACGCATCTCCGCATCCTTGCGCAATCTTGCAGCTACGGGCCCACCTCCGTCTCCATGATACATGACCAGATCGTTTTCGGTGTTCAGTCGGACCCCCTACGTCAGCAGCTCCTCAAAGTAAAGCAACTCACCCTAGCGACCGCCATCGAGGCCTGTGTCTTACATGAAAACGCCATGAGTCGGTATTCCCATAGACAAGCGGCTGAAACGGCGCGGCAAGGTCCCCATGAGGCGGAACGGGTCCAAGTGATTGAGCACCTCCAGGGCCTCAGCCTGGCTGAGGGCGGCCATTTCACGTGCTTTTCACGGACTCCCGCGCTTGTACGCACCAAACAAAGGGACGGCAACATTGAGGAACGTAATGCGCAGGCGCGCACCACGCACGACCGCACCACGCATGCGCGGTGGCGCAGCGAACGTGCTGACGTCATGACGTGCGGCAACTGTGGCTCCGACCATTTAAAGCGGCAATGCCCTGCAAAATCTTGACAATGTCTACGATGTGGAAGACTTGACCACTATGCTGCCTACTGTCGAGCAGCTCAGCCTGCCAACTCATATCGCTTCAGCCAGCCTCGCAGGAATGTTCGGGCAATTCAACCCACGGTCACCGAGTCCGATGCGGACCTCCCACACAGCAGTGACACCGAGGACCCGAAGGCGCCTTTTCGAGTCGGTATCGTAACGAAAAACAGGCTGAAGCAAAGACACCAGCCGCTGTCAGTATACAGCATTGATCCAGACGATGAGTGGTGTGCCACCCTGACGGTCAACCGGTCCCAAATACGATTCCGCCTGGACACTGGTGCCTCCGCCAATCTCATGGCATGGTCTGCTTTCCAAAGCCTTCGTGTCAAACCAGCCATCCTTCCATCGGCCTGCCAGCTATTGGACTACAATGGCAACATCATTCCTGCTACCGGCTCGTGCCAACTTGAAGTGACGCACAAGTCACGGAAAGCCATCCTTCCTTTCGAGATTGTGGAATGCTCGAAGGACTCCCTGCTTGGCGCACAGGCGTGCAGGCTGTTGAACCTTGTTCAAAGAGTTCACTCTCTCTCTCCTGATGACACGCCCGCCTTCCAGGACGCTGACTTCAGGGCGCAACTCGACGCCATCATCGACCAGCACCACAACGTCTTCGAAGGCACGCTCCCATATACTTACAAGATCCTAGTCAACCAGAACGCCACGCATGTGGTGCATGCACCTCGCAGAGTCCCAGCACCCCTCAAGGACCGCCTCAAGCAGCAGCTGCAGGACCTCCAAGACCAAGGAGTGATCTCCAGAGTTACGGAACCAACCGACTGGGTCAGTTCCATGGTGTGCGTAAAAAAGCCTTCCGGCGAGCTGAGAATTTGCATTGATCCCAAGGATCTGAACCGCAATATCATGAGGGAGTATTATCCAATTCCCAAGCGCGAAGAGATCACATGCGAGATGGCTCGCGCCAAGCTCTTCACCAAACTTGACGCCTCGAAAGGATTCTGGCAAATCGAGCTCGACAAATCCAGCAGGAAACTGTGTACCTTTAACACCCACTTTGGCAGATATTGTTACAACGTTTGGGATCATATCGGCTTCAGAAGTATTCCACAGGATCACGGAACAAATGATGGAAGGCATTGAAGGTGTTCGCGTTTATGTCGACGACATAATCATTTGGTCCACCACCCCGGAGGAGCATGTCAGTCGCCTCCGGTGCGCGTTCAAACGCATACGGGAGCAGGGCCTACGCCTCAACAGAGCCAAATGCTCCTTTGGTCAGACGGAACTCAAGTTCCAAGGGGACTACATCTCCCAGTTGGGTGTGTGGCTGGATGCGGACAAGGTGGCTGCTACCACAGCCATGAAAACGCCAGAGGACAAGAAGACGGTCCTCTGATTTCTGGGCATGGTCAACGTCCTAGGGAGGTTCATCCCTAACCTCGCCTCTCATACCACGGCTCTCAGGAACCTGTTCAGGAAGACGACAGACTTCCAATGGCTTCCTGCCCACGAGCGCAAATGGAGAGAACTCAAAACCAAACTCACCACGGCCCGGTCTTAGCTTTTTTTGATCCAGTGAAAGAGACAAAAATTTTGACCAATGCCAGCTAATCTGGCATTGGGGCAGTGCTCCTGAAACGCGATGAGGCCTCATCATGGGCCCCCGTTGCATATGCGTCACGCGCCATGACCCCCACGGAACAGCGCTACGCGCAGATAGAAAAGGAGTGCCTGGACCTTTTGACCGGTGTCGTCAAATTTCATGATTATGTGTACGGCCTTCCCCAATTCACCGTCGAGACCCACCATCGCCCGCTGGTCAATATAATATAGAAAGACCTGAACGACATGACGCCTCGCCTCCAGCGTATTCTGCTCAAGCTCCGGCGATACGACTTCCAGCTGGTATACACCCGGGGCAAAGACCTAATCATCGCCGACGCTCTCTCCAGGTCAGTCAATGCTCCGTGTGACCCAGCGGGATTCGTCTGCCAGGTTGACACCCATGTGGCCTCCAATCTACCTGCCACGGATGAACGCCTCATCCAAATTCGCCGCGAGACAGCGGCTGACCCTTTGCTACAGCATGTCATGCGCCACTTAACAGACGGGTGGCTTAAGGGCCAATGCCCGCAGTTCTACAACATCAGAGATGATCTGGCGGTAGTCGATGGTGTTCTCCTGAAACTGGACCGCATTGTCATCCTGCACAGCATGCGCCAGCTCGTCTTGGAACAGCTACACGAGGGCCATCTTGGCGTGGAGAAGTGCCACTGACGGGCCCGAGAGGCAGTGTACTGGCCCGGCATCAATGACAACATCGCCAACACAGTGCTCAATTGCCCCACTTGTCAGCACTTCCAGCCGGCCCAACCACGTGAGACCCTACAGCCCCATGAGTTGGTCACGTCCCCTTGGTCCAAGGTCGACATCGACCTGTTCCACGTGTTGGGCAGGGACTATGTCCTGATTGTAGACTATTTTTCAAACTACCCGGAGGTGGTACGTTTACATGACATCACATCGTCTGCAGTCATCCGAGCCTGTAAGGACACCTTTGCTCGACATGGCATCCCACTCACTGTGATGTCGGACAATGGCCCCTGCTTCGCAAGCCAGGAATGGTCCAACTTTGCCAGGGGGTACAACTTTGTGCATGTGACATCCAGTCCCCTGTATCCCCAATCCAACGGCAAAGCGGAGAAGGGCGTCCACATAGTCAAACGGCTCCTCTGCAAGGCTGCCGATGCTGGGTCCGATTTCTACCTCGCCCTGCTGGCCTATTGCTCGGCCCCACTCTCCACTGGCCTGTCGCCAGCCCAGCTGCTCATGGGCCGCACCCGGAGGACGACGGTGCCGTCCATTCATGTACCAGACCTCGACCACGTTCCGGTCCTTCAACGAATGCGACTGTCTCATGCACAGCACAAGGCGACTCATGACTCCCGTCCAGCTGATCTCCCTGCTCTGGCTCCAGATGACAACGTCCGCATCCATCTTCCGGATGGTGGCTGGTCTGCAACCGCTGTGGTTCTTCGGCAGGTGGCTCCCCGCTCGTTCTTGGTTCGTCTACCGGATGGCTCCATTCTGCGCCGCAATCGACGTGCCCTTCGTCTTGCTACGTGATCCTCCACCATTGCCACGCCCTCCTGTTGACCCTGACCTGGACTATGCAGAGATTCCTGTCACTCTGCATCCTCCTCACTCTGACGCAGTCCAGCCCGCTCCTCAGCCGGCGGCTCCCGACCCACCCTTGAGGCGGTCAACCAGAATTCATCGCCCACCTCAGAGACTTAATTTGTGAACTTTGTGGACTTATGAACTTTCTGATTTGCTCTGTTCTTCTGTTTAATCGTTCAAGTGGTTTGTATGGAGTGTTCATCTCGTTACTCTTGTGACACGCTGTTTTTTTGCACCAGGCACCTTCCCATGTAAAGAGCTTAGTTTTTATGTACATAGTGCTGTAAATATTTCGCACACACGTAGTCAGGAACATTCACCATACAGTATTTATTGACACGCAGGTACATTTTTTATAAAAGGGGGGATGTCATAATATACACCAGTATATCATGGTGCAGACACACACTGATGGACACACAGTGGGACCAATCAACACACACACCGCAGCCAATCACCAGTGAGAGCACACACACTATAAAGACAGGGGGCATCAGAGTTCCCGTTCTTTCGAGTTGCAGCTAGATCATAGAATTTACAGTGCAGAAGGAGGCCATTCGGCCCATTGAGTCTGCACCGGCTCTTTGAAAGAGCACCCTACCCATCCCACACCTCCACCCTATCCCCATAACCCAGTAACCCCATCCAACACTAAGGGCAATTTCCCATGGCCAATCCACCTAACCTGCACATCTTTGGACTGTGGGAGCAAACCGGAGCACCCGGAGGAAACCCACACACACATGGGGAGAACGTGCAGACTCCGCACAGACAGTGACCCAAGCCGGGAATCGAACCTGGGACCCTGGAGCTGTGAAGCAATTGTGCTAACCACCATGCTAGCTAGGAGGACAGAGCTCACAGCCTGCAACACAGACATTCACCATGTGCTGAGTGCACCGACTGGTTAGGACAAGGCAAAGGTCTTTAGTTAAAGCTAGTATCGTATTAACCCACGGTCTAAGTAAATTTAAACAGTTCATGATTCAATAAAATAGTGTTGCACTATTTCAAGTGTTGGTGTCCTCTATGTGATCCAGAACACCCAACACATCACTACTCTCTGAGTAAAGAACCTACCTCTGACATCGGTCCTATATCTATCTCCCCTCAATTTAAAGCTATGTCCCCTCGTGCTAGACATCACCATCTGAGGAAAAAGGCTCTCACTGTCCACCCTATCCAATCCTCTGATCATCTTGTATGCCTCAATTAAGTCACCTCTTAACCTTCTTCTCTCTAATGAAAACAGCCTCAAGTCCCTCAGCCTTCCCTCATAAGATCTTCCCTCCATACCAGGCAACATTCTGGTAAATCTTCCCTGCACCCTTTCCAATGCTTCCAAATCCTTCCTATAATGCGGCAACCAGAATTGCACGCAATACTCCAAACGCGGCCACACCAGAGTTTCGTACAGCTGCAACATGACCTCATGGTTCTGAAACTCAATCCGTCTACCAATAAAAGCTAACACACCATACGCCTTAACAACCCTCTCCAACCTGGGTGGCAACTTTCAGGGATCTATGCACATGGACACCGAGATCTCTCTGCTCATCCACACTACCAAGAATCTTACCATTAGCCCAGTACTCTGTCTACCTATTATTCCTTCCAAAATGAATCACCTCACACTTTTCTGCATTAAACTCCATTTGCCACCTCTCAGCCCAGCGCTGTAGTTTATCTGTGTCCCTCTGTAACTTGTAACATCCTTCCGCACTGTCCACAACTCCACCGACTTTAGTGTCATCTGCAAATTTACTCACCCATCCTCCAGGTCATTTATAAAAATGATAAACAGCAGTGGCCCCAACACAGATCCTTGTGGTACACCACTAGTAACTGGACTCCAGTCTGAACATTTCCCATCAACCACCACCCTTTGTCTTCTTCCAGCTAGCCAATTTCTGATCCAAACTGCTAAATCACCCTGAATCCCATGCCTCCATATTTTCTGCAGTAGCCTACTGTGGGGAACCTTATCAAATTCTTTACTGAAATCCATACACACATCAACTGCTTTACTCTCATCCACCGGTTGGTCACCTTCTCAAAGAACTCAATAAGGGTTGTGAGGCACGACCTACCCTTCACAAAACTGTGTTGACTATCTCTAATCAAATTATTCCTTTCCAGATGACCAGATTCAAGCCAAATTTATGTTCACAAGAGAGACCTAGTAGACTGAAGGGTTATGGAGATCAGGCAGGACAGTGGAGTTGAGGCTATGATGGGATCAGCCATGATCACATTGAAGGTGTTTAGGCTGTGGGTGGCAAGGTAGCACAGTGGTTAGCACTGCTGCTTCACAGCACCAGGGTTCCAGGTTCGATTCCCGGCTTGGGCCACTGTCTGTGCGGAGTCTGCATGTTCTCCCTATGTCTGTATGGGTTTCCTCCAGGTGCTCCGGTTTCCTCCCTCAAGTCCGGAAAGACGTGCTTGTTAGATGCATTGGGCATTCTGAATTCTCCCTCAGTGTACCCGAACAGGAGCTGCAGTATGCCGACTAGGGGATTTTCACAGTAACTTCATTGCGGTGTTAATATAAGCCTATTTGTGACACAAATAAAGATTATTATTTTGTTATGATTTCTGGGGAGTAGATAATTAGAGGCATTCTGTTTCAATGTAAGTAGGTTATAGGATATGGGTGGAATAAAGGTGAAGGGAGTAATGGGAGGAGCCAGGTCTGTAGCTGTCAGTTGTAGATAGGATTCTAGAAGCTGTGAGCTGAACAAGATCTTTTGCAGAAGGCTGTCAGATTCAGCATTAATCTGACAAACAGGGATTTGCATTATGTTTACTGAAAGGATCTCTTTCTCTTCAAGCAGCGTTTCAAATAACTTTCTATCCAAAGAATGGCAAGTAATCCTATGTTTGCTAACTTTATTCAGATGGTTTTTTGACCCGTGATGGCTTTTCTTGATTGGAGATAGAGAAGTTATCAGTTCAAAGTTAAAGTATTTCAGATCAGCCATGATCTTATTGAATGGTGGATGAGGCTCGAAGGGCTGAGTAGTTGACCCCCCCCCCCCCCCCCACTCCTAATTAGTATGTTTCTATAATGGGGGTAGGGATTTAAAGTAATTGTCAGAAGCATTAAGGAAGTGAGAGTCTGTCTGCATAGTTGGCACAGGGAAAAACCTTCGTTGCATTTAAATAGTCGGATATGTACTTGGGGGCTAATTCCAGGAGTTGGAAAGTGAAACTGGGCAGCATAGCTCTTCCTGGGCTGGCGCAGATACCGTGGGCAGAATGATCTCCTTCTGTGTCACAGATTTCTGATTCCATGCAGTTAATTTCAACAATGCCGCTCTTTGTCAGGCTCGCTCCCATTTTCCTCCCGTCAACAGGAACTAAACCCCAGTGTCGGACTCTTCCCGGGTAACTGGATGTTTGAAGACAGGGGTGCCGCGGAGAAGATAAATCTCATCCATCCTTTACAGGTTGAAATCAGTGGACGTCGCGTCCTTTCAATAAAATAACAGAATTAAATTCGCCCAGCCTGAAGGTAAAATTCCGACCCACTTTTGTCTGACTGCAAGCGTTGTTCTCTGAGTTACCTTCCCCCTCCCCGAGTGAGTGGATGGGAAGCGGCCGGGTCGCAGGGGGGGCGGGCGGCGGATCGGCGATGACGTCTTCGCTGTCGATTACACGCGCAGGGGCGGGGACGAGGAGGGAAAACACCAACCGTCATTCCGAGCGCGAGCCTGGCTTGCGTCGTTACGCGCGCGCTTCCTCAGCTGGGACGCCGCGAACTGAAGTGACGGGTGGACGCGCGAGAAAATCGAGCATGAGCCGGCCGAGTCCGAATGTGATGGCATGAGCCCGTCGGCCAATTAAAACCAGTAAAGGACAACGGCTTCCTGAGTCGCCCGGCCGCGCGCCCGCTTGCAGCCTGGCAAACTTCTGACAGCAAGTGGGTGGTTTGTCCATCTCTCGTCGGTTCCACTCAGCTGTCGGAGGAGGGTAAGGTGTCTGTGACCCATTATAAATTGAGACATTTAATTTGGAAAAAGTGGCGGTCTTACCTATGTTAGGCACCTATATTGATTTTTTGTACGTTACGGAGCCCGCTGAGGTCATGAAGCTGTTCGAAACGTTGTGTGTCAACATTGACGTGGACGGGAGTGTGCGTTCAGAGAGGGATGAATAGCTCTCGGTGATGTGTTGGAAATTAGACTTAATTATATTTAACTTCTCCAGAAATGTTACCTGTTGTTACATCAGTAAGTGACTGCCCTGGGTCGATTGGTTGAGTCTAGGCGGCGATTGGGCTGCTTCCACCTGAAGCCTTTTGCTGCAGCTCAGGCCTTGTGTGTTTCCCGGTCTCTGTCACTAAATTTGTTGAATTAGGCTTGCATGTTGAATGCATTTTGCTTATCAGGCGAACATATTAGATTCTTCCAAGATCCTCGATAGGAGGAGTGTGCAGGCTACTCAGAGGTTTAAAAAAATACTTGACGTGGGTACAGTTCAAGATCTGAGAAGGTTAAATGATGGTTTGAGCTGCAAAAATGTTTGTTTATATAAAACACAGCAGGCTAGGATATAGCAGAGCGTGCACGACATGTTTTGAAAATAATTACATTTCGTCTGTCAAAGAAACCTAACTCTCAACTGTTGGAGTCTGTTGACAAAACATCAAATTGAAGTAAACCTAAGAAAAACTAAAATGAAATTTCGGTAGAAATGGAATAAATTAATACCATGCAGGAAAACCTTTTTTAAAAAACTATCTAAGTTTACACATTGAGCAAGCACTAGTTCTTTTGAAGTCTGAAATGACAAGTAAAATTTGTTCTCAAATGTTGACACATTTTCTGGGCCCTAAATGTGTTCCACAAATAGACATTAGTTGTTACATTGATTTGTGAATTCTCTTTTGCAGTGGTTAATGATTTTTTTTGTTAGAATAGAAATAATAGTGAGTTTTCCCTGACTTTTATCTTGCTCAAAGTTGAAAATAAATGTTTTTTTGAAGACTGCAATATGCTTTTTGCATGTATGATACCTTTTCTCATCCCTATTTTTTTCTATGGATTTTGCCCACAGGACAAAGGCATTGTACATACACACATATGAATTAAGAGCAGGGGCAGGCCACTTGAGCCTGCTGTGCCATCCAATAAGACAATGGATGATCTGATTTTCTGCTTGCCTGATATCCTTTCACCCCCTTAATTATCAAGAATCCATTTACCTCTGCTGTTAAGATATTCAAGGACTGTGCCCCAATCACCTTTTAAAAACCAAAAAGTAATGTTACAGGATGTGGGCGTCGCTAGTTAGGCCAGTATTTATTGCTTATCCCAAGTTGCCATGCAGAAGGTGGTGGTGAGTTGCCTTCTTGAACTGCTGCAGTCCCTGAGGTACGGTACACCCACAGTGCTGTGAGTGAGGGCGTTCCAGGATTTTGATCCAGCGACAGTGAAGAAACGGCGATATGTTTCCAAGTCGGGGTGGTGAGTGACTTGCACGGAACCTCTGGGTGGTGGGGTTTTCGGGTATCTGCTGCCCATGTCCTTCTAAATTGTAGTGGTCATGGGTTTGGAAGTTGCTGCCTAAGGAACCGTAATGAGTTCCTGCAGTGCATCTTGTAAATGGTACACCTGGCTGCCACTGGGACTCACTTAGTGCCAGGTGCTTAGACGGGGCAGAGTTTGTAAGGAGCATCCAGGAGGGCTTCTTAAAACAATATGTAGACGGTCCAACTAGGGAAGGGGCTGTACTGGATCTGGTATTGGGGAATGAGCCCGGCCAGGTGGCAGAAGTTTCAGTAGGGGAGCATTTCGGGAACAGTGACCACAATTCAGTAAGTTTTAAAGTGCTGGTGGATAAGGATAAGAGTGGTCCTAGGGTGAATGTACTAAATTGGGGGAAGGCTAATTATAACAATATTAGGCGGGAACTGAAGAACCTAGATTGGGGGCGGATGTTTGGGCGCAAATCAACATCTGACATGTGGGAGGCTTTCAAGTGTCAGTTGAAAGGAATTCAGGACCTGCATGTTCCTGTGAGGAAGAAGGATAAATACGGCAATTTTCGGGAACCTTGGATAACGAGAGATATTGTAGGCCTCGTCAAAAAGAAAAAGGAGGCATTTGTCAGGGCTAAAAGGCTGGGAACAGACGAAGCCTGTGTGGAATATAAGGAAAGTAGGAAGGAACTTAAGCAAGGAGTCAGGAGGGCTAGAAGGGGTCACAAAAAGTCATTGGCAAATAGGGTTAAGGAAAATCCCAAGGCTTTTTACACGTACATAACAAACAAGAGGGTAGCCAGGGAAAGGGTTGGCCCACTGAAGGATAGGCAAGGGAATCTATGTGTGGAGCCAGAGGAAATGGGCGAGGTACTAAATGAATACTTTGCATCAGTATTCACCAAAGAGAAGGAATTGGTAGATGTTGAGTCTGGGGAAGGGTGTGTAGATAGCCTGGGTCACATTGAGATCCAAAAAGACGAGGTGTAGGGCGTCTTGAAAAATATTAAGGTAGATAAGTCCCCAGGGCCTGATGGGATCTACCCCAGAATACTGAAGGAGGCTAGAGAGGAAATTGCTGAGGCCTTGACAGAAATCTTTGGATCCTCACTGTCTTCAGGTGATGTCCCGGAGGACTGGAGAATAGCCAATGTTGTTCCTCTGTTTAAGAAGGGTAGCAAGGATAATCCAGGGAACTACAGGCCGGTGAGCCTTGCGTCAGTGGTAGGGAAATTACTGGAGAGAATTTTTCGAGACAGGATCTACTCCCATTTGGAAGCAAATGGATGTATTAGTGAGAGGCAGCATGGTTTTGTGAAGGGGAGGTCGTGTCTCACTAACTTGATAGAGTTTTTCGAGGAGGTCACAAAGATGATTGATGCAGGTAGGGCAGTGGATGTTGTCTATATGGACTTCAGTAAGGCCTTTGACAAGGTCCCACATGGTAGACTAGTACAAAAGGTGAAGTCACACGGGATCAAGGGTGAGCTGGCAAGGTGGATACAGAACTGGCTCGATCATAGAAAGCAGAGAGTAGCAATGGAAGGATGCTTTTCTAATTGGAGGGCTGTGACTAGTGGCGATCCGCAGGGATCCGTGATGGGACCTTTGCTGTTTGTAGTATATATAAATGATTTGGAGGAAAATGTAACTGGTCTGATTAGTAAGTTTGCAGACGACACAAAGGTTGGTGGAATTGCGGATAGCAATGAGGACTGTCAGAAGATACAGCAGGATTTAGATTGTTTGGAGACTTGGGCGGAGAGATGGCAGATGGAGTTTAATCCGGACAAATGTGAGGTAATGCATTTTGGAAGGTCTAATGCAGGTAGGGAATATACAGTGAATGGTAGAACCCTCAAGAGTATTGAAAGTCAGAGAGATCTAGGTGTACAGGTCCACAGGTCACTGAAAGGGGCAACACAGGTGGAGAAGGTCGTCAAGAAGGCATACGGCATGCTTGCCTTCATTGGCCGGGGCATTGAGTATAAGAATTGGCAAGTCATGTTGCAGCTGTATAGAACCTTAGTTAGGCCACACTTGGAGTAGAGTGTTCAATTCTGGTCACCACACTACCAGAAGGATGTGGAGGCTTTAGAGAGGGTGCAGAAGAGATTTACCAGAATGTTGCCTGGTATGGAGGGCATTAGCTATGAGGAGCAGTTGAATAATCTCGGTTTATTCTCACCGGAATGACGGAGGTTGAGGGGCGACCTGATAGAGGTCTACAAAATTATGAGGGGCATAGACAGAGTGGATAGTCAGAGGCTTTTCCCCAGGGTAGAGGGGTCAATTACTAGGGGGCATAGGTTTAAGATGCGAGGGGCAAGGTTTAGAGGAGATTTATGAGGCAAGTTTTTTTACACAGGGTAGTGGGTGCCTGGAACTCGCTACCGGAGGAAGCAGGGACGATAGTGACATTTAAGGGACATCTTGACAAATACATGAATAGGATGGGAATAGACTGATACAGACCCAGGAAGTGTAGAAGATTGTAGTTTAGTCGGGCAGCATGGTCGGCACGGGCTTGGAGGGCCGAAGGGCCTGTTCCTGTGCTGTACTGTTCTTTGTTCTTTACAGATTGTTGTCAGTGGAGGGATTGAATGTTTGTGGAACGGATAGCAATCAAACGTGCTGCTTTGTCCTGGATGGTGTCGAGCTTCTTGAGTGTTGTTGGAGCTGCACGCAAGTGGAGAGTATTCCATTACACTCCTGACTTGTGCCTTGTAGATGGTGGACACGCTTTGGGGAGTCAGGAGGTGAGTTCCTTGATTTAGATTTCTTGTCATGTGTACCGAGGTACAGTGAAAAGTATTGCTCTGTGTGCAGTACAGGTAGTTCGTCCCACCCATGAAAAACATAGGATATATGATAAATACACAATGTAGGTACATAGACATGGACATCGGGTGAAGTAGAGGGAGTATCGTGCTACAAGTGTAGAGAAGATGCGTAGAGAGATCAGTTCAGTCCATAAGAGGGCCATTCAGGAGTCTGGTTACAGCGGGGAAGAAACTGTTTTTGAATCAGTCAGTGCGTGTTCTTGGTCTTTTGTATCTTCTGCCCGATGGAAGAGGTTGGAAAAGAGAATAACCCGGATGGGAGGAGTCTTTGATTATGCTGCCTGCTTTCCCAAGACAGCGGGAGGTGTCGGCAGAGTCAAAGGCTGGGAGGTGTGTTTGCTGGATGGACTAGGCTGTGTTCACGACTCTCTGTAATTACAATCTTGGGCCAAGCAGTTGCTGTAACAAGCTGTGATGCAGCCAGATAGGGTGCTTTCTATGGTGCATCTATGGTAAGAGTTGATGTGGACACACCAAATTTCCTTAGTTTCCTGAGGAAGTATAGGTGCTGTTGTGCTTTCTTGGTTGTAGCGTTGTGGGTGGACTGGACAGATTGGTGGTGATGTGTACACCTAGGAATTTGAAGCTCTCCACCATCTCCACCTCAGCACCTTCGATGCATACAGAGGTGTGTCCGACACTTTGTTTCCTGAAGTCGACGACCAGCTCCTTAGTTTTGCTGACATTGAGTGATGGTAATTGGTACCCCTGCCTTGTACCCCTGCTCAGTGGGAAATAACCTGAGCTCAATGTGTCAATGTGTACATGAGCTGTAGGGGCCCTATGCAATAGCTTCACCCATGATTTAAACTTCAACCCAAATCCAAATCTTCCCAGCACCTCAAAGAGGTATTCCCACTCCAACATGCTTTCTCCATATCCATAGATATAATTACTTCTCGCTCAGGGGCTGGGGAAGGGGAGAGGACCACGTTTTGAGCCTTCCGTATATTAGCCAACAGTTGCTGCACTTCGCAGAGCCTGTCTGGTTCTCTGCAATTACACCCGGCACACATGACTCCAGGTGCAGTGCCAGACCTAGCCAATAACTTGGCATCCACATTCAGCAACGCGGTGGGCCTATGTGAACCACATTCCGTGGGGTCCTTCTCTTTTTTCAAAAGAGAGAGATGGAGGACTCCTGAGCTAAAGAGTTGTTGAACAGGACTTCCGGGTTGCGGCGATGCGGAGCTGAGCCACGCGATTCGGCAGCTCCCGCGAAAACGGACTTTCGGGCCCGATAACGGAGCCTCAATGGCATTTTTTTGAAAATCAACCCGTGGGGAAGGAAGAAGAAAGGTCCCCTACCAACCTGCATGGATCGGACCCGCAACGAAACGGCAAAAAAAGCGGCCCTGGAGCAGCGAGAGAAGAAGGAAAAAAAAAACCAAAATGGCGGCGCCAACAGACAAAGAAGAGATGCAGGAGTTCATCAAGCGCTGCTTTGAGGAGATGCGCAAGGAGATGGTGGCGCCTATGCTGGTGATAATTGAAGGGCTTGGAGCAACCCAGAAAGCCCAAGAGGTGAAGATACAGGAAAAAGTGAACGTGAACGACGATGAGCTCGTGGGCCTGGCGGAGAAAGTGGAGTGGCACGAGGCGCTGCACAAGACGTGGGCGGGAAGACTCGAAGACCTGGAGAATAGGTCGAGGAGAAACAACTTGAGGATCCTGGGACTCCCAGAAGGAGTGGAGGGGGCCGATGCCGCGGCATATGCGGGCACAATGATCGGGACGCTGATGGGTGTGGAGGCCCCCCCCGGGATTGCTGGAGCTGGATGGGGCGCACTGAGTGCTTGCGAGGAAGCCCAAGGCAAATGAGCCGCCAAGGGCGATGGTGGTGAGATTTCACTGGTTTACGGACAGAGAGAGGGTCCTGAAATGGGCCAAGAGGGAACGGAGCAGCAAGTGTGACAATGCAGAGATCAGAATATACCCGGAGTGGAGCGCGAAGGTCGCTAAGCGGAGAGCGGGTTTCAACCGGGCCAAAGCGGTGCTGCATCGGAAAGGAGTGAAATTTGGAATGTTGCAGCCAGCGCGACTGTGGGTTACACATGATGGCCAACACCACTGCTTCGAAACGCCTGAAGAGGCGTGGACCTTTATACTAACTGAAAAGCTGGACTCTAATTGAGAGTTTGTGTGGGAGGGGGGTGTTTGAGGGTTGAAGTATGATGGTTGTTGTACATAGGGGGTCAATCACGCACAGGAAATGTTATATGGGCTGGGGGAGGGAGACAAGGCCACGACAGGAGCTGCGCCATGGGGGGCGGGGCAGGCTTTGGAAAGCGCGGGGTTTTCTTTCCCGCGCGCGGCAAGAAAGGCGGGAAGGGAAACGAAGGACTGTATATTGATTGGGAGATTCCCACACGGGGGGGGGGGGGGGTCAAAGGGATGGCGGGAGAAGCCGGGGTCAGCAGGGGTCATCTGACTTACGGGAGAGATATGGGGGGAGCAAAAGATCTAGCAAGGGGGGGGGGGGGGGAAGAAAAGGGTTGCTGCTGCACTGGCCGTAAGAGAACGGGACACAGAAGACGTGGCTGGGACGGGGGTCCCCCGGCTGGGGGACTGGAGAGTGAGGGAGGCGTGGACAAGGGACTGGCCCAGAAAAGGAGATGGCTAGTCAGCCGGGGGGGGGGGGGTAGGGGAGGTTGAGAGTCCCCCCAATCCGGCTGATAACGTGGAATGTGAGGGGCCTGAATGGGCCGGTGAAGTGGGCTCGAGTGTTCGCGCACTTGAAGGGACTGAAGGCAGACGTGGCCATGCTCCAAGAGACACATCTGAAGGTGGCGGACCAGGTCAGGTTAAGAAAGGGATGGATAGGACAGGTATTTCACTCGGGATTAGACGCTTAAAAATAGAGGGGTGGGAAAGCATGTGCCATTTGAGGCCAAGACTATTGTAGCGGATAATGGAGGGAGATCTGTGATGGTGAGTGGTAGGCTGCAAGGGACGAGGGTGGTGTTGGTAAATGTATATGCCCCGAACTGGGATGATGCTGGATTTATGAAGCGCATGTTGGGGCACATTCCGGACCTGGAGGCAGGAGGACTGATAATGGGAGGGGACTTTAATACAGTGCTGGACCCAGCACTGGACCGCTCCAGATCAAGGACGGGCAGGAGGCCGGCGGCAGCCAAGGTGCTTAGGGGTTTTATGGATCAGATGGGGGGGGGAGTGGACCCATGGAGGTTTGCGAGACCGCAGGCCAGGGAATTTTCTTTTTTCTCCCACGTACATAAGGTTTACTCCCGGATAGATTTCTTTGTTCTGGGTAGGGCGCTTATTCCGTGAGTGGAGGGGACGGAGTATTCGGCCATAGCCGTTTCGGACCATGCCCCGCACTGGGTGGAAATGGGGCTGGGAGAGGAGAGGGACCAACGCCTGCTGTGGCGGTTGGACGTGGGACTGCTGGCTGATGAGGTGGTGTGTGAGAAGGTGAGGGGGTGCATTGAAAGGTACTTGGAGGCCAACGACAACGGGGAGGTGCGAGTGGGGGTGGTATGGGAGGCGTTGAAGGCGGTGGTCAGGGAAGAACGGATCTCCATTAGGGCTCATAGGGAGAAGACAGAGGGCATGGAAAGGGAGAGGTTAGTGGGCGAGATCTTGCAAGTGGACAGGAGATACGCAGAGGCCCCGGAGGAAAGAGTACTTGAGGAACGGCGACGGCTCCAGACGGAGTTTGACCTACTGACCACGGGCAAGGCGGAGGCACAATGGAGGAAGGCGCAAGGGGCGACCTATGAGTACGGGGAAAAGGCTAGCCGGATGCTGGCGCACCAGCTCCGTAAGAGGGCGGCAGCGAGGGAAATAGGGGGAATCAAAGATGGAAGGGGAGCCACGGTTCGAAGTGCCACAAAAATAAATAAGGTATTCAAGGCCTTCTATGAAGAGCTGTACAGGTCCCAGCCCCCAGGGGGGGAAGGGGGGATGAGGCGATTTCTGGACCAGCTGGGGTTTCTGACGGTGGAGGAGCAGGAGGCGGTTGGTTTGGGAGCACCAATTGGGTTGGAGGAGTTGAGCAAGGGTTTGGGGAGCATGCAGGCGGGGAAGGCCCCGGGGCCGGACGGGTTCCCGGTGGAGTTCTATAGAAAATATGTGGACCTGCTGGCCCCGCTTCTAGTGAGGACCTTTAACGAGGCAAGAGAGGAGGGAACCCTGCCCCAGACAATGTCAGAGGCGACAATCTCCTTGATTCTTAAGCGAGACCAGGATCCACTGCAATGTGGATCGTACAGGCCGATACCGCTCCTCAATGTGGACGCTAAGTTATTGGCAAAAGTGCTGGCCGCGAGGATTGAGGGCTGTGTCCCGGGGGTGATTCATGAGGACCAGACGGGATTTGTAAAGGGCAGGCAGTTAAATACCAATGTGCGGCGGCTCTTGAACGTGATAATGATGACATCGGAGGAGGGAGAGGCGGAGATAGTGGCAGCTATGGACGCGGAAAAAGCCTTTGACCGAGTAGAGTGGGAGTACCTCTGGGAGGTATTGCGCAGGTTTGGGTTCGGGGGAGGGTTTATTAGATGGGTTAAGCTCCTTTTATAGCGCCCCGGTGGCGAGTGTAGTGACGAACAGGCGGAGGTCGGAGTACTTTCGGCTTTACCGAGGGACGAGGCAGGGGTGCCCCCTGTCCCCCCTGTTGTTTGCACTGGCAATCGAACCCTTGGCCATATCACTTAGAGAGTCCAAGAAATGGAGGGGGATAGTCCGTGGGGGAGAGGAGCATCGGGTATCGCTATACGCGGATGACCTGCTGCTATACGTGGCGGACCCAGTAGAGGGGATGGTGGAGGTCATGCAGACTCTGAAGGAGTTTGGGGAGTTCTCGGGCTACAAGCTTAATGTAGGGAAGAGTGAGCTTTTTGTGTTACAGGCAGGGGACCAAGAAAGAGGGATAGGGGACCTACCGCTGAGGAGGGCGGAGAGGAGTTTTCGGTATCTGGGGATACAGGTGGCCAGAAGTTGGGGGGGCCCTCCATAAACTGAATTTGACGAGGTTAGTGGAGCAAATGGAGGAGGATTTTAAAAGATGGGACATGCTCCCGCTCTCGCTGGCGGGTAGGGTGCAGTCGGTCAAAATGGTGGTCCTCCCGAGGTTTTTGGTTGTGTTTCAGTGCCTCCCCATCGTGATCACCAAGGGCTTTTTCAAGAAAGTAGGTAGGAGTATTATGGGGTATGTGTGGGCAAATAAGACAGCGAGGGTTAGAAGAGGGTTCTTGGAACGCAACTGGGACCGAGGAGGCCAACCCTAGAGAGTTACTACTGGGCAGCAAACGTGGCGATGATCCGCAAGTGGGTCATGGAGGGAGAGGGGGCGGCATGGAAGAGGATGGAGATGGCGTCCTGTAAAGGAACGAGCCTGGGGGCGTTGGTAACGGCACCGCTGCCGCTCTCGCCAACAAAGCACACCACAAGCCCGGTGGTGGCGGCAACGCTAAGGATCTGGGGCCAGTGGAGAAGGCACAGGGGTGCAATGGGAGCATCGGTGTGGTCCCCGATTAGGGGTAACCACCGGTTTGTCCCGGGGAAGATGGACGGGGGTTCCAAGGCTGGCATCGGGCGGGGATTAGAAGAATGGGGGCCCTGTTCATTGACGGGACATTTGCGAGCCTAGGGGCACTGGAGGAGAAATTTGAGTTACCCCCGGGAAACGCATTTAGATATATGCAGGTGAGGGCTTTTGTGAGGCAACAGGTGAGGGAATTTCCGTTGCTCCCGGCACAAGAAGTTCAAGATAGGGTGATCTCGGGGGTATGGGTCGGGGAGGGCAAGATGTCGGAAATGTACCAAGAGATGAAAGAAGAGGGGGAAGCGCTAGAAGAACTGTAAGGTAAATGGGAGGAGGAGCTGGGGGAGGAGATTGAGGAGGGGTTATGGGCTGATGCCCTAGGTAGGGTTAATTCCTCCTCCTCGTGTGCCAGGCTCAGACTGATGCAATTTAAGGTGGTTCACAGAGCGCATTTGACGAGGGCGAGACTGAGTAGGTTCTTTGGAGTAGAGGATAGATGTGAAAGATGTTCGGGGGGCCCGGCGAACCATGTCCATATGTTTTGGTCATGCCCGGCATTGGAGGGGTTCTGGAGAGGAGTGGCGGGAGTAATATCCCAGGTGGTGAAAGTCCGGGTCAAGCCAAGCTGGGGGCTAGCAATATTTGGAGTAGTGGACGAGCCGTGAGTGCAGGAGGCGAAAGAGGCCGGAATTCTGGCCTTTGCGTCCCTAGTAGCCTGGCGAAGGGTCTTGCTCCTGTGGAAGGAGGCAAAGCCCCCTAGCCTGGAGGCCTGGATAAACGACATGGCGGGGTTCATAAAATTGGAGAGAATTAAGTTTGCTTTGAGAGGGTCTGCACAGGGGTTTTACAGGCGGTGGCAACCGTTCCTAGAATACCTCGCGGAGCGTTAGAGGAAGTTCGGTCAGCAGCAGCAGCAACCTGGGGGGGGGGGGGGGGGGGGGGGGGGAACGAGAGACTGTTTGAGGGGATGGCCGAGCGGGAGATGGCATGAAGGGGGGGGGGGGGAAGAAATGGAACGCGCGGCCATGAGCCAGTGTATAAAGCTATGTAAATATACCATCTTGCCATGTACATATCTTGCTCAGGGAGAATTTGCGTTATTTTGTTACGGCGGGGGGTGTATTGTTTGTAAGGGGAAAAAATTGTGTTGTTAAAAAACCTTAATAAAAATATTAAAAAAAAAAAAAAGAGTTGTTGAACATATCTACGAACGGAGGCACCAGCTGGTCCGCGAACATCTTCTAAAACTGAATGGGATACCCATATGAGCCAGGGGCTTTTCCCGTTTGCAACAGCCCGATCGCTTTCCGAGCCTAACGGGGCCTCCAATTCATCCCTACTGTCTCCCTCCAGTTTCAGCAAGGGCAACCCATCCAGGACCTCCGCCATATTTGACCCCCTTCCTGGGGGCTCTGACCTATAAAGATCCCTATAGAAAACGTCAATGGACACTTGGTGTCCCTTGGGGCAGTTACCAAGCAGCCGCCCGAGCCCCTAATCTTTACGATCTCCCAGAAAACCTTCCTGCTGCCTCAGCTGGTGTGCCAACAGATGGCCTGTCTTCTGCCTGTGCTTCTAAACAATACCCTTTAAGTTCTGCAGCTGGCTTATCAGCTTCCCCCAAGGATACCAGCTGCTTCCTAGAGTAGGGTACTCCAAATAATGGCGATACATTTCCAAGATCACCCCCACCAGCTGCTGCCATTCCTCCCTAACAGTTCTGTCTAAATGTGCTTTATAAGAGATTAACTCTCCCCTTACCACCGGCTTAAGTGCCTCCCATAGAGGGAGAGACCGATCCATTCCTGTTAAGCCAAATGTATTCCTCCATGGCCGCAGACGCACACTCACAGAACCCCTTCTCCGTCAGTAGCGCCACATCTAACCACCATGCTGACCGCTGGGTGGGATCCGTATCCAGCATCAGGTCCACAAAGTGTGGAGCATGGGCAGAGATTACTTTTCACCGAATATTCTGCCCTTTTAACTCCCGTTAGCATGGACTTATCCAATAGAATAAGGTTTATCCTTGAAGAGACCTCATGCACATGTGCAATGAAACAAAACCTCCTTGCCACATGGGAGCAGAAATCTCCATGGGTCTGCTTCCCCCCCCATTTGCTCTATGAAGGCACTTTGCACCCCTGAGAGAGCCAGAGACTTGGGTCTAGACCAATCCATTCCCCCAAAATCTCACTCCTGTTTGCCAGCATTGTGTATTGCTAGTGAGGCAGCTCTCGATCAGGACAAAGAAAAAGGTGTTGCCCAACCTGAGGATAAAGTATTCCTCGTAGCCCATCAAAAACACATACCATACATCTTAGAAAATCCCCCATCCCTATAAATAGAAAAACAAACTGTATTCACAAAATATCAACAACTATATACAGGATATCCCAACGCCTCACCAACCCGCAACACCCAAAAAGACAAAAAAAAACGTACATCACATTCCATTCAGTTAGACCCAAGTTCATGCTTGTTAATAAAGTTGTCCGCCTCCTCTGTGTCTCTAGTAATAGTCCTTGGATTCATATGTGACCCGAAACCTTGCAGGATACACCATCTCCCGAACTCATCTCTTGTTCAAGGCCGCCTGCTTCCTCGCAGCTCTGGCCCCATGTCCTGATACATCCTTAAGAGGCTTTGTTCCCACTTCAAAATCAAATAGCTTCACAATAAGGAGTTGGTTTAGCACAGTGGGTTAAAGAGCTGGCTTGTAATGAAGAACAAGGCAGCAGCGTGGGTTCAATTCCCGTACCGGCCTCCCTGAACAGGTGCCGGAATGTGGCGACTAGGGGCTTTTCACAGTAAAGTCATTGAAGCTCACTTGTGATAATAAGCGATTGTTGTTATTATTATCAGATAAACAGTTCTTTTTTTAATAAATATTTTATTGAAAATTTTTGGTCAACCAACACAGTACATTGTGCATCCTTTACACAATATTATAAACAACCACAAATAACAATGACCTATTTTATAAACAAAAAATGAATAACTAACAAATACAAAAATGAAACTAACCCTAATTGGCAACTGCCTTATCACAAGTAACACTCTCCAAAAATATAATTTAACAGTCCCATATATAATTATCTGTCACAACGACCTATACATATTATACAGTATATATTAACAACCCTGAGAGTCCTTCTGGTTCCTTCCCCCCCCCCCCCCCCCCCCCCCCCCCCCCCCCCCCGATCCTGGGCTGCCTGCTGCCTTCTTTTTTCCATTCCATCTATCTTTCTGCGAGGTATTCGACGAATGGTTGCCACTGCCTGGTGAACCCTTGAGCCGACCCCCTTAGAACGAACTTAATCCGCTCTAGCTTTAATAAACCCTGCCATGTCATTTATCCAGGTCTCCACCCCCGGGGCTTGGCTTCTTTCCACATTAACAATATCCTGCGCCGGGCTACTAGGGACGGCAAAGGCCAAAACATCGGCCTCTCTCGCCTCCTGCACTCCCGGCTCTTGTGCAACCCCAAATATACCCAACCCCCAGCTTGGTTCGACCCGGACCCCCACTACTTTTGAAAGCACCTTTGTCACCCCCATCCAAAACCCCTGTAGTGCCGGGCATGACCAAAACATATGGGTATGATTCGCTGGGCTTCTCGAGCACCTCGCACACCTATCCTCCACCCTAAAAAATTTACTGAGCTGTGCTCCAGTCATATGCGCCCTGTGTAATATTCTTAAACTGAATCAGGCTTAGCCTGGCACACCGAGGACGAACGAGTTTACCCCTGCTTAGGGCATCTGCCCACAGCCCCTCCTCGATCTCCTCCCCAGCTCTTCTTCCATTTCCCTTTTAGTTCATCTACCATAGTCTCCCCTTCGTCCCTCATTTCCCTATATATATCTGACACCTTACCATCCCCCACCCATGTCTTTGAGATCACTCTGTCCTGCACCTCTTGTGTCGGGAGCTGCGGGAATTCCCTCACCTGTTGCCTCGCAAAACCCCTCAGTTGCATATACCTGAATGCATTCCCTTGGGGCAACCCATATTTTCTCAGTCAGCGCTCCCAGACTCGCGAACTTCCCATCCACAAACAGATCTTTCAGTTGCGTTATTCTGCTCCTTTGCCACATTCCATATCCCCATCCATTCCCCCCGGGGCAAACCTATGGTTGTTTCTTATCGGGGACCCCCCCAAGGCACAGTCTTTCCCCTATGCCGTCTCCACTGTCCCCAAATCTTCAGTGTAGCCACCACCACCGGGCTTGTGGTGTTGTTCCTCGGTGAGAACGGCAATGGGGCTGTCTCCATAACCTGTAGGCTAGTCCCCCTACAGGACGCCCTCTCTAATCTCTCCACGCCGCTCCCTCCTCCTCTCCCATCCACTTACTCACCATTGAAATATTTGCGGCCCAATAATACTCACTTAGGCTTGGTAGTGCCAGCCCCCCCCCTATCCCTGCTACGCTGTAAGAATCCCTTCCTCACTCTCGGGGTCTTCCCGGCCCACACAAAACCCATGATGCTCTTTTCATCCTTTTAAAAAAAAACCTTCGTGATCACCACCCGGGAGGCACTGAAACACAAAGAGGAATCTCGGGAGGACCACCATCTTAACCGCCTGCACCCTTCCTGCCAGTGACAGGGATACCATATCCCATCTCCTTGAAATCCTCCTCCATTTGTTCCACCAACCGCGTTAAATTTAACATATGCAATGTGCCCCAATTCTTGGCTATCTGGATCCCCAGGTAACGAAAGTCCCTTGTTACCTTCCTCAACGGTAGGTCCTCTATTTCTCTACTCTGCTCCCCTGGATGCACCACAACAACTCACTTTTCCCCATGTTCAATTTATACCCTGAAAAATCCCCAAACCCCCAAGTATCCGCATTATTTCTGGCATCCCCTCCGCCGGGTCTGCCACGTATAGTAGCAAATCGTCCGCAGACAAAGATACCCGGTGTTCTTCTCCTCCTCTAAGTACGCCCTCCACTTCTTGGAACCCCTCAACGCTATCGCCAGGGGCTCAATTGCCAGTGCAAACAGTAATGGGGACAGAGGGCATCCCTGCCTTGTACCCTCTTATGGAGCCGAAAATATGCAGATCCCCGTCCATTCGTGACCACGCTCGCCATCGGGGCCCTATACAGCTGCACCCATCTAACATACCCCTCTCCAAAACCAAATCTCCTCAACACCTCCCACAAATAATCCCCACTCCACTCTATCAAATGCCTTTCTCGGCATCCATCGCCACTACTATCTCCGTTTCCCCCTCTGGTGGGGCCATCATCATTACCCCTAACAGCCTCCGTATATTCGTGTTCAGCTGTCTCCCCTTCACAAACCCAGTTTGGTCCTCGTGGACCACCCTGGGACACATTCCTCTATTCTCATTGCCATTACCGTGGCCAGGATCTTGGGCATCTACATTTAGGAGGGAAATAGGTCTATAGGACCCGCATTGTAGCGGGTCCTTTTTCCTTCTTTAAGAGAAGCGATATCGTTGCTTCAGACATAGTCGGGGGCAGTTGTCCCCTTTCCTTTGCCTCATTAAAGGTCCTCGTCAGTACCGGGGCGAGCAAGTCCACATATTTTCTATAGAATTCGACTGGAATCCATCCGGTCCCGGGGCCTTTCCCGCCTGCATGCTCCTAATTCCTTTCACCACTTCTTCTACCTCGATCTGTGCTCCCAGTCCCACCCTTTCCTGCTCTTCCACCTTGGGAAATTCCAGCCGATCCAAGAAGCCCATCATTCTCTCCCTCCCATCCGGGGGTTGAACTTCATATCATTTTTTATAAAATGTCTTGAACACTCCATTCACTCTCTCCGCTCCCCGCTCCATCTCTCCTTCCTCATCCCTCACTCCCCCTATTTCCCTCGCTGCTCCCCTTTTCCTCAATTGGTGTGCCAGCAACCTGCTCGCCTTCTCCCCATATTCGTACTGTACACCCTGTGCCTTCCTCCATTGTGCCTCTGCAATGCCCGTAGTCAGCAAGTCAAATTCTACATGTAGCCTTTGCCTTTCCCTGTACAGTCCCTCCTCCGGTGCTTCCGCATATTGTCTGTCCACCCTCAAAAGTTCTTGCAGCAATCGCTCCCGTTCCTTACTCTCCTGCTTCCCTTTATGTGCCCTTATTGATATCAGCTCCCCTCTAACCACCGCCTTCAACGCCTCCCAGACCACTCCCACCTGGACCTCCCCATTATCATTGAGTTCCAAGTACTTTTCAATGCACCCCCTCACCCTTCGACACGCCACCGCCACCTCATCTGCCATTAGTCCCATGTCCATTCTCCAGGGTGGGCGCCCTCCTGTTTCCTCCCCTATCTCCAAGTCTACCCAGTGTGGAGCGTGATCCGAAATGGCTATAGCCGTATACTCCGTTCCCCTCACCTTCGGGATCAATGCCCTACCCAGCACAAAAAAGTCTATTCGCGAGTAGACTTTATGGACATAGGAGAAAAACGAGAACTCCTTACTCCTAGGTCTGCTAAATCTCCACGGGTCTACACCTCCCATCTGCTCCATAAAATCTTTAAGTACCTTGGCTGCTGCCGGCCTCCTTCCAGTCCTGGACTTCGACCTATCCAGCCCTGGTTCCAACACCGTATTAAAATCTCCCCCCATTATCAGCTTTCCCATCTCTAGGTCCGGAATGCGTCCTAGCATCCGCCTCATAAAATTGGCATCATCCCAGTTCGGGGCATATACGTTTACCAAAACCACCGTCTCCCCCTGTAGTTTGCCACTCACCATCACGTATCTACCCCCATCATCCGCCACTGTAGTCTTTGCCTCGAACATTACCCGCTTCCCCACCAATATAGCCACCCCCCTGTTTTTCGCATCTAGCCCCGAATGGAACACCTGCCCCACCCATCCTTTGCGTAGCCTAACCTGGTCTATCAGTTTCAGGTGCGTTTCCTGTAACATAACCACATCTGCCTTAAGTTTCTTAAGGTGTGCGAGTACCCGTGCCCTCTTTATCGGCCCGTTCAGCCCTCTCACGTTCCACGTGATCAGCCGGGTTGGGGGGCTTCCTCCCCCCCCCCCCCCCTTGTCGATTAGCCATCCCCTTTTTCCAGCTCCTCACCCGGTTCCCACGCAGCTGTATCTCCCCCAGGCGGTGCCCCCCCTCCCATACCAGCTCCCCCCTCTCCCCAGCAGCAGCAATCCAGTAATTCCCCCCCTCCCACCCCCCCCGCTAGATCCCCCGCTAGCGTAATTACTCCCCCCATGTTGCTCCCAGAAGTCAGCAAACTCTGGCCGACCTCGGCTTCCCCCCGTGACCTTGACTCGCACCGTGCGACACCCCCTCCTTCCTGCTTCTCTATTCCCGCCATGATTATCCCTTGGCCCCGCCCCCAATGGCCAACGCCCCATCTCCTCCACCTCCCCTCCTCCCCCCATCACCACCTGTGGAAGAGAGAAAAGTTACCACATCGCAGGATTAGTACATAAAACTCCTCTTTCCCCCCCTTTTTAAACCCCCCTCTTCGCCCCCCACATTCGCCCCACCACTTTGTTCAAACGTTCTTTTTAATAGCCCGCTCATTCCAGTTTTTCTTCCACAATAAAAAAAAAGTCCACGCTTCATCCGCCGTCTCAAAGTAGTGGTGCCTCCCTCGATATGTGACCCACAGTCTTGCCGGTTGCAGCATTCCAAATTTTATCTTCTTTTTATGAAGCACCGCCTTGGCCCGATTAAAGCTCGCCCTCCTTCTCACCACCTCCGTACTCCAGTCTTGATAAACGCGGATCACCGCGTTCTCCCATTTACTGCTCCGAGTTTCCTTTGCCCATCTAAGGACCATTTCTCTATCCTTAAAACGGAGGAATCTCACCACTATGGCTCTGGGAATTTCTCCTGCTCTCGGTCCTCGCGCCATCACTCGGTATGCTCCCTCCACTTCCAACGGACCCGCCGGGGCCTCCGCTCCCATTAACGAGTGCAGCATCGTGCTCACATATGCCCCGACGTCCGCTCCCTCCGCACCTTCAGGAAGACCAAGAATCCTCAGGTTGTTCCTCCTTGCGTTGTTCTCCAGTGCCTCAAACTTTTCCACACATCGTTTCTGATGTGCCTCATGCGTCTCCGTCTTCACCACCAGGCCCTGTATGTCGTCCTCATTCTCAGCTGCCTTTGCCTTCACGACCCGAAGCTCCCGCTCCTGGGTCTTTTGTTCCTCCTTTAGCCCTTCGATCGCCTGTAGTATCGGGGCCAACAGCTCTTTCTTCATTTCCTTTTTGAGCTCTTCCACACAGCATTTCAAGAACTCTTGTTGTTCAGGGCCCCATGTTAAACTGCCACCTTCCGATGCCATCTTGGTTTTTGCTTGCCTTCCTTGCCGCTGTTCTAAAGAATCCACTGCAATCCGGCCACTTTCTCCTCCTTTTTTCATCCGTATCCAGGGGGGATTCCCTTCTGGTTTACCGCACAGTGTTTTTAGCCGTCAAAATTGCCGTTGGGGCTCCTATCAAGAGCCCAAAAGTCCGTTTCACCGGGAGCTGCCGAAACGTGCGACTCAGCTGGTCATCGCCGCACCCGGAAGCCCAGATAAACAGTTCTTAAATGAAAGGAAAAACTTTAACTTATTCCAATTAAGCAGCGCAATATTAATGCCACTTACAAATCAAAATAATAATAGTCTTTATTGTCACAAGTAGGCTTACATTAACATTGCAATGAAGTTACTGTGAAAAGCCCCTAGTTGCCACATTCCGCCACCTGTTCGGGTACACAGGGAGAATTCAGAATGTCCAAATGACCTAACAGCACGTCTTTTGGGACATGTGGGAGGAAACTGGAGCACCCGGAAGAAACCCACGCAGACATGGGGAGAACGTGCAGACTCCCACAGTCAGTGACCCAAGTGGGAATCGAACCTGGGACCCTGGCGCTGTGAAGCCACAGTGCTAACCATTGTGCTACCATGCTGCCAACATCTGTGTAGTATCTGTGCGGATACATGTAGGAGAGACCCTTTCAACAGCAGATGCAGTATGCTTCTGTCTTGCCAGACTCGAGTCCTATGGCAAACTGCTGTTTAACAGACTGAAAAACTTATAACATCTTATAACAGACTGAAAAACTACAGACGGACCTGAATCCTCCCATTAATTACATCTTGTATGCCCCACTGATTTCCATGAGCTGATAAACTAGGACTAAATACAACCCCATATGAATTATTTACACTCCAGGGAATCATCAATATATGCAATGTTCCATTATGGGGAGAAAGCAGGATTAGGCTGTTTTCTTTTTCTTCCTTGGTTCAGATATTATTGATTCCTTGGAGGGAGGGATACATGGCTCAAAAAGTATAATTTGTCTCCTAATGTACAAAGTAGAGTTTTTATTTGTGAATCTCAGTGAGTATTTCCAGTCTACTTGACAGAAAGAAACATCACAAGCCTGATCTTGTCTTCATCTGAGGTCCAGATGTACATTTCAGTGGAACTTACTGTTTAGCTGTTGGGCAAAAGATTTCCTCAAGGATCTTTTAATTTTGTTCCCCCTTCCACAATGCAGGCAAGTGGGAAACTGGAGCACCCATATTGTGACCAGCTGACTCATTTAGATTAGGGATTGACACTGGAACCTACCTGCTCCACATGACTTTGCATATTACTATGTGTTTTTGAAGCAATTTAAAAAAATCTTTTCAGAGTTCTTGCTGATCTATGCAATTGGAACTGTGTGTGATGAATGTACTAATGAAGCCACCAATTCCCAAAACTGAACACCCAGTCCTCTAAGGAGTCTGTTCGGGATGAATGTTCTTCTAAGTTCATTCATGATTCATGATTTATTGGAAAACTTAGAACTTGAGCATGCAATGGCACTCTTATTAACTATAATAACATTGAAACTTTAGATTATATGCACTAAAATACCCTTGTAGGAGCATTATCAGTTTGTCATTGAGCCACATAGAAGGTGGTGGGATAGGTGACCAAAAACTTGGTCAAAAAGAGAGAGGTTTTAAGCAGGGTCTTGAAGGAGATGAGAAAACATGTCAGAAAAGTAAGGTGTTTCAGGGAAGGAATGCCCCAGCTTTGCTGATGGCATGACTGGCAATAGTGGAGCAATGAAAATTGCAGGTGCACTGAAGGCAAGACGAGTCCACTATTGGAACTGTCGAATTTTGGGGTTAGTGGGAGAGCAGTTAACAGCTGATCAGATTTGATTGCAGTCTGAGCCACCACTGTTTCCCTTTTTATGAGAATAGCATTTAACTCAATCACCTGCAATAACTTCAATTTTAACAAGAATCATTCCCCATACTTTATCATGGTTTCATGCTGACTGATTTGTAAAATAATTCAAATGGGAACAGTTTAAAAATACATTATTGAACAATGGTTCCACTGCCATGAATTGCACAGATGTGAACTTTTCTGTTGGAGATCAGTGGATTCTGGTGGAGATCAGTGGGCACCAGCTCAAGGGAAACTTGTAAATTAATTTTTTTGTCAGCTAAACATCACTTTGGTAACTTCTAATCATGCCAGGCTAACTAAACATTGCTAAATATGCATTAGAAAAGTTAGTTAGTGTAAGAATTAACCCTTTCTGTATGCTCTTAATTCCAAGGCATTGCATAGCCTTGTTTCCACTAAAAGTTGAAGTAACTATCTTTGCAATCTGCAGGATGATTGATTTGATTTATTTATTGTCACATGTACTGAAGTATAGTGTAAAGTATTTTTCCGCAGCCAAGGGATCGATTTTGCTTCTGTCGTCCGATTTGTCGTTGTTTGAGATACGACCCGCCACAGTCGTATCATCTGCAAACTTATAGATCGAATTGGAGTCAAACCTTGCCACACAGTCGTGTGTGTATAGGGAGCCACAGTACATACATAGTAGACAAAAAGAATAATCGGCAAAGTACATTGACAAATAGTACATCAACAAATAGTAATTGGTTACAGTGCGGAAGAAGGGCCAGACAAAGCAAATACATGAGCAAGAGCTGCAGAGGGCGTTGTGAATAGTGTTTCTTACAGGGAACAGATCAGTCTGAGAGAGAGTTGTTGAGGAGTCGGGTAGCTGTGGGGAAGAAGCTGTTCCTATATCTGGATGTGCGGGTCTTCAGACTTCTCTATCATCTGCCTGATGGAACGGTCTGGAAGGGGGCAAAGCCTGGGTGGGAGGGGTCTCTGACAATGCTGTCTGCCTTCCTGAGGCAGCAGGAGGTGCAGACAGAATCAATGGGAGGGTGGCAATCTTGTGTGATGCGTTGGGCTGAGTTCACCACACTCTGCAGTTTCTTGCGATCTTGGGCTGAGCAATTGCCATACCAAGCTGTGATGCAGCCGGATAGGATGCTCCCTATGGCACATCTGTACAAGTTTGAGAGTTGATGCAGACATGCCAAATTTCTTTAGCTTTTGTAGGAATTGGAGACGTTGCTGGGCTTTCTTGACTGTTGATCCAACGTAAGTGGACCAGGACAGACTGTTGGTTGTGGCAACCCCCAGGAATTTAAAGCAGTCGACCATCTTCACTTCGGAGCCATTGATGTAGATGGGGATGTGTGTCATGCTACACTTCCTGAAGTTGATGATCAGTCCCTTGGTATTGCAACATTTAGAGAGAAGTTGTTTTCGGTACACCATTTAACCAAGTGATCGATTTCGCTTCTGAAGTCCGATTTGTCGTTGTTTGAGATACGACCCACCACAGTCGTATTATCTGCAAACTTATAGATTGAATTGGAGTCAAATCTTGCCACACAGTCGTGTGTGTATAGGGAGTACAGAAGAGGACTGGGCACACATCCTTGCAGGCTTCCAGTGTTGAGGACTATTGTGGAGGAGGTGGTTGTTACCTATCCTGACAGATTGTGGTCTGTTGGTGAGGAAGCCAAGGATCCAGCTGCACTGGGAGGGGTCAAGTCCAAGATTGCAGAGTTTGGTTATTAGTCTTGCTGGGATAATTGAGTTGAAGGTGGAGCAGTCGACTATGAACAACAGTCTGACGTAGATGTCCCTGTAGTTGAGGTGTTTGAGTGTTGATTGTCGGGCCAGGGAGATAGCATCTGCTGTGGACCGGTTGCGGCGATAGGCGAACTGCAGTGGATTGAGACCGTCTGGGAGGCTGGTGTTTATCATAGATTATCATAGAATTTACAGTGCAGAAGGAGGCCGTTCGGCCCATCGAATCGGCACCGGCTCTTGGAAAGAGCACCCTACCCAAGGTCAACACCTCCACCCTATCCCCATAACCCAGTAACCCCACCCAACACTAAGGGCAATTTTGGACACTAAGGGCAATTTATCATGGCTCATCCACCTAACCTGCACATCTTTGGACTGTGGGAGGAAACCGGAGCACCCGGAGGAAACCCACGCACACACTGGGAGGATGTGCAGACTCCGCACAGACAGTGACCCAAGCCGGAATCAAACCTGGGACCCTGGAGCTGTGAAGCAATTGTGCTATCCACAATGCTACCGTGCTGCCTTTATCCGTCTCATGACTAGCAGCTCGAAGCATTTCATGATAACAAACATCAGGGTCATCGTTCGGTAGTAGTTGAGGCACGCTACAGTGTTCTTCTTTGGTACTTGTATTGTGGTGGTCTTCTTGAAGGAGGTGGGGACCACGGAGTGGAGAAGTGAGGTGTTGACGATGTCTGCGAATACACTCGCCAGCTGGTCTGCATAGGCTGTGAGTGCTCGCCCAGGGACTCTGTCGGGGCCCGTCGCTTTCTGAGGGTTCACTTTCAAGAAGGCAGCCCTTGCCTCCAGGCTGTAATAGTGTGTATGTGTGTGTCCAGGGCTGTTGGGCAGGTGGCTGACTGTTCAAAGTGGGCATCCCTCCCCGTTTTGCGGGGAGGGATGCTCCAGCCCTAGAGATTCCGCCTGGCCTTGCTTTGTTTTGTCAACTTCAGTGGTTTAAAAAAAGTGAAATCCTACTCCAGTTCCCAACTTCACTGGAAAGCTATAATGTACTTTCTTTGGCCCAAATGGATGTTTGCAGTGTTTTTTAAATTGTAGGCCATAGTGCACAGATGTTCTCTTTTCTGCTTTTTGCAATATTTTTTTCTTCTCGTTAAGATCCATGGTGTCATGCTATGGTCTAATCAAGTGGTTGGATTTTTTTGGTGTGAGTATTGCAACAACCCATTTTCCTGATTTCTTTCTGACATAACCAAATTGACACAGTCCAGGGCTCTCCTTGATCACTGTTGCCAGTCAACACAACTTGTGTTGTGTATATTTTTATATATACAAATAAAACTTCTGATTTTTGACAAAAGCACAAGATACTGGTAGAAGAGATGGAACTTTTTTGTTTCATGAAAAGGTCTACTGCTGACAGTAGGCAGTAGACATTATTACAAACTGGTCCATGGATGATACTGATGTTTCTTTCGTACATATTTTGAACGTTCACATCTTCTGCTCATTCAAATTCCTTGCTGCCCCAAACCTCTCATCGAGATTATCTTTGCAACATAGGAATTGAAGTGGCTTACTCAGTCCCTTGAACCTATTCTGCCAACGAATTGGATTATGGTGATCTGTTTAACTCCATTTGCATGCTATGATTCCAAAGAACAAAGAAAATTACAGCACAGGAACAGGCCCTTCGGCCCTCCAAGCCCGTGCCGACCATGCTGCCCGACTAAACTACAATCTTCTACACTTGTACATTTTGTAATCTTGCCTCGTACATCTCCTCTAAATCTTGCCCCTCGCACCTTAAACCTATGCCCCCTAGTAATTGACCCCTCCACCCTGGGAAAAAGTCTCTGACTATCCACTCTGTCTATGCCCCTCATAATTTTGTAGACCTCTATCAGGTCGCCCCTCCATCTCCGTCGTTCCAGTGAGAACAAACCGAGTTTATTCAACCGCTCCTCATAGCTAAT